>NW_021604634.1:6793865-6840903 GCF_004785775.1 Grammomys surdaster | reverse complement strand
TATATATATATATATATATACACATATGTGGTTATGTATGACTATATATATATAAAACCATATATATATATATGTATATATATATATATATGTATATGTATACACACACACACACATATATATATATAATACACCATTTGTTATTTTCCTATATATTTTTACATTTTAAAATTTAAAGTATTTTCATTATGTTTTTCATTATCATTTGTTTTTTTTCCCCTTGCATCTGTCAATTACTAACTCCATTAGCCTTAGAACATGGCTATCTGTAATGTTCCAAATCTTCAGAAATTGGTTATTGAAACAATTACCTGCTTGCAGGTAGGAGTTGAGAAACCAAGTACCCTGTCTTGAATTTTTTAAAAAGTGTTTTACAAGTAAGTGTGCACTTTAAGCTTAAATATAGAAAATTTCATAGCTACTCTACTAATAACTTTTCAATTCATAAATATATTTGTAAGAAATATCTTTCATCTATATGATGGCTGATCTATTTTAAGGTAAAATATGTTGGTGCTATTGAACTATTCTAAATTGGATAACATAAGCTCTTCTGTTTTATTAATGTAGTTATTATAAAGCCTTAAACCTCTGCTGTATAAGACCAAAATTTTGATAATCATGAATATTTTTATTATTTCTTAACAGAGGCTCTCATGTGTAACTGAACTACATAGTTCATAGACTGTAATTCCATAAGTAGCTAAGGATAATACTGAATCTGTGACCTTGGATCTTTTGAGAGATCTGCTTCAAAAGTGCTTGAATCACATGGGCACACCTTATGAAACTTTATGTTTTCTTCAATTGTTTGTTAAAACATTAGAGACCTGATTAGCCTCAATGATGTTTTAAGTACATGATTATCCAGTCTGAATTTTCTGTAGCACAAATCCTCAGAGCTGGTCACAGACCTGTACCTTTCAAAACCATTTTGATACCAGTCCTATCTACACACAATAGAAAGCAACACAATAACTTGTCAGCTGTGAAATATTTGTACTTCTACCACATTTTTAAACACTGAAAAATGCAGTCATTCTATTTTATTCATAAGATAATCTTTGATTAGATCCTAAACTGAACAGCTACACATCTTATCTGGGTATTCCAGATTGCTTAGAATTAGTTCCTAGGTGGGTGCTCTGGACTTTCTTCATGTGATTTTCTGGCACTGATTCTTTAAGCTTCATTGAAGACTGAGGCTTGAGGCAAAAATATCATAAAAAGCATCAACATTAAAATTGAATAGGATTAGACAAAATTATAAGTAGATAAGAGGCTGAAATGCCTAGTGTGACTGAAGAGTGAGAAAATGCCAAAAATTCTGGCAAGTGATATGGCCCTACTGCAGACCTGAAGAGCCACACAAGGGGAGGTGAATTATCGTAGCAGAGCTTCTACTTCAGGGTGCAGGATTGAAAGAACAAGATAATATTAACAGCAGATACTGCCAACTGAGTGCTGAGGACACTGAAAATCAGGCATAAGTAGATGGTCACACTGATACTACCAAACTCCTGAAAAATATGGAACCTACTTCATTTTGTTTTCATAGTTTTATATGTTATCAACATTCATATGGGCCATACATTTTGCTGTTGGGTGAGCAAAATTCAAGTAACTAATTCAAAATTATTTTTTACAGTAAATTTACTCTTTAATATCACATTTCCACTCATTTTTAATAACCAAAGTAAAAGGTAGTATTCTCATCATATTACATGGATATAAACATGTGGCTTTATTCTTTTTGGGTTTTTTAGGAGGAAATCAATAAAATGATAAATTAAGAAGTAAAACACTCCTGCCTTCAAGATGAAGCATGGCCCTCTATTAGTGAATATTTAAGTTGTGGCATAAAATGGACCATAAAATCTTGTGTGTTATTTATATGGAAACATCATTTATGTCTCATAAACTCTTATTCTCCCTTAAATACATGGGGGAACAGCAGCACAGGAGTGGTCTTAATAAGCTTGAAGCAAGAGTCTTTACTGGTTCCTGTCTGCTTGTTCAGGCCACCTGCAGGCATACTGTGGTGCTATGCCCTCATAAACCTTGGTTTGAGTGTGATTCTCAGGACCAGCATGTGGCCTTCAGACTGTCAGATTGTCACTTACTCCTGAGGACATGTGGCTATCAGTGTTGTAGGTATTGATCTTATCAGATATAAAAGTTCCAGCTGTCATGTGGCACCTAGGAGAATCACCCTTTGCATAGTCAGTCCATTCTTTGTTTGGTGAAATGCTTTTACTCCCACCACAAAGTCCTTCTAAAAATGTGCTTATGATTTCAAGTTAGCCTGAGAGAAGACAGCAAACTATCATTAGAAAGGTGCAGAATGATGGACATGACTGCAGATGCTTTCATGCCACCTGTCCTGTGTAAATGCTAGCAGTGTCAAAACTATAAAAATGTCATCTGTCACACTTCCCACTCTCCTTCCTTCCAAGGAGTTGGAGCTTTGTTTTTTGTTTGTATATATGTTTGTTTGTTTGATTTCCTTTCTCCAAAATTTGAGATAAAATCTGAAACATCAAACAAAATAGTTTTGGGGAATATGTAGCTTAGCTAGTGGTAGATCTATGCTTAACAATAAAATGAGTTCAATCACGTTATGAAAGGGGCAAGGAGAAACTTCTGTAGGAAAAATGAGGAGGTAGAGAGATGACACAATGAGTATGAGTATTAATGCTTAGCAGATTCTTCTGCTCTGATTCTGTTCCCAGAACCCACATTGTTGTGAACCCCAAAAAGAACACCAAGGAGCCAAATCCAATGCAATCACATCAGGGTCTCTTTATCTAGCTCAGACTTGGGACACACCACCATCTCTGATGCAGGAGAATGGGAAGGGGTCCAAAGTCTAGCTTCAGGCAAGCATTTTTGGAGGCAAGAAGGGGGTATATAGCCTGGTACACAACTGATTGAGGGACCATTATGGTCATTAACATAATTTGCTGGTGCTGGGTGCCAAACCATAAACTTAACTTCTGTTTTCTTCCTGACAGGTTGTTATTAGGAAGTGAAATGGCAGGGGCAGGCTTGTAACCTGGAGGTGCAGATTCATTGGGAATAATATGGAAACTGGTGCTAGATGCAAGTCTTGTTGAGGGGTATCCTGGAAACTGGTGATAGACTCAGTTCTTGTTGGGGAAGCCTGGAAACTGATGTTAGGTGCCATCCTATTAGATAACTTGAGTTCAACTTTAGGTCAGATTCTCTAAGATGGAGTCTGAGTCCAAAAGATTTGGCTTCTCAACATCACAGTGGCTCACAGTCTTCTGTGCTACCAGTTTTGGAAATCTGATCCAGTTTTCTGGTCTCCCCAGGAACCAAATATGCCTATGGTACACATATGTACAGCTTTGAGAGGGGCACCTCCCATACATATAAAATATAAATAAGGTACTTTTGTACTAAAAAATAGAAAACTGAACAAAGAATAAAATAGTCCTACAGAAGTTCTTTGTACTTTCTTCAGATGATCCTTAATAAACAATACTATTTTATAAGAAAAAAAGTCAAAATTTCAATATCACCAGTGATACATATCTAAAATATCAGGTGTTTTGTTTGTTACTGTGCTTATTTATTTACTTTCTTACATGTGGGGTGTGTGTGTGTGTGCGTGTGTGTGTGTGTACACCATATGTATGTCAGGGTTCCCAGAGTCTGAAAAATGGTGTTAGATTCCTTGAAGCTTGTGGTTGTAAGCCACTCGAAGTGAATGATGGGAAAAAAATTCAGGTTAATTGCAACAAGCATTTTAACTGCTTAGCCATTTGCCCAGCCCCAAATATCAGGTATTTATTTATTTTTTAACTGGTGGTTAGATCTATTACTAATGCCTCTCACTAAAACGCTAAAACATATTTTCTTAAATTACTTGCACAGAGGAAAAATAGGGGGCAGAATCAGGTGTGGAAGGAGATTGTAGAGATGTATAGATGGTCAGGAAATTGAATAGAGGTGTGTAGCAAATGGGGAATGGGGAACTTGGAGTAGCCAACAGAAAGTCCCAGACACTGGGAAAGCAAGAGGCTACCAGGGCACTACGGGGATGACATTAGCTGAAATTCCCAACAAAGGGAAGGAAAAACCTGCAGAGATGATATTAAGAGGTTATACACAGCCCCTGGTTGAGGGATGGGGCCATCCACCTATCTCTAAAATTTTAACCCAGAATTGCTCCTGTCTAAAGAAATACAGGGACAAAGAGTGGACCAAAGACTGAAGGAAAGGCCATCCAGAGACTGCCTCACATGGGGATCCATTCCATATTCAGCCACCAAACCCAGATACTATTGCTGATGCCAAGAATTATTTGCTGACAGGAGCCTGATATGGATGTCTCCTGAGAGGCTCTGCAAGAGTCTGACTGATACAGATGCAGATGCTTTCAGCAACCATCAGACTGAGCACCAGGACCACAATGGAGGAATTAGGGGAAGGACTGAAGGATATGAAGGGATTTGCAACCCCATAGGAAGAACAACAATATCAACTCACCAGAGCTCTCAGGGACTAAACCCCCAGCCAAAGAATACACATGGAGGGACTCATGACTCCAGATGCATATATAGCAGAAGATTGCCTTATCTGGTGTTAGTGGGAGGAGAGGCCCTTGGTCCTGTGAAGACTTGATGCTCCAGCGTAGAGGAATGCTAGAGCGGTGAGGTGAGAGTGAGTGGGTGGGTGGGTGAGCACCCACATAGAAACAGAAGGTTGGGATAGGGGGTTTTCAGAGGGGAAACCAGGAAGGGGGATAATATTTTAAATGTAAATAAATAAAATAACCAATAAAAAGTTTTCAAAAATTCTTGCACAACTAATGTAACAGATATGTAGACAGAAATAAGAATCGACAATAGAGTGGGCATGAGTAGATTAATAGATGGGTTGGAGGATAGGCAGTTATATAGACAGACAGATTGATAGATGATAGTTAGAAAGTAGATAGGTAGGTAGATAGACAGATAGATAGATAGATGATAGATAGATTGATTGATTCACAAAGAAAAGTAGATACATAGATGATAGAGTAATAGGTAAATGAAAGACAGAAAGAGAAGCTTTGAGATCTTCGAAAATCACCAAGAGAATTCTTACAAGTACATAATTATGAAAATTTCCCCTGACAATTTATAACATTTTGCAAAATATTAGGGAAACAAAACAATAAATAAATAAAATTATATTACTCCAATTGTATTGCCTAATGTTCCATTGTGTTTGTTTATACTTTTAATATATTTTTTATGTTATTATTGCGGATTCATGGCAATGCCATTAGAAATGGTAAGAACTAACAAATTCCTAACTACTTGACATTCTCTGAATTTTTTTTTCTTTTTTTTTTTTATTGGATGATTTATTAACATTTCCTATGTTGTCCCCTTACCCCATCCCCCACCACCCCCTCAGAACCCCCAATCCCCTCGCCCCTCCTCCTTCTTCTCTGTGGATGTAACCTCTATCTACACCCCCCACTCCCACCTCCCCACCCTCAAAATTCCCACCCCCTGGGGCATCCAGCCTTCATGAGGTCAAGGTTCTTTTCTTCCACCTATGCCCAGCAGGGCCCTCCACTTTTACATATTCAGCTGAAGCCCTGGATCCCCCCCTAAGTGCTCCCAGTCTGGTGGTTTAGACCCTGGGAGCTGTGGTTGGTTGGTATTGTTGCTCTCCTCATGGTGCCACAAACCCTTTCAGCTCCTTCAGTCTTCACTCTAACTCCTCTATTGAGAACCCCATGATCAGTTCAATGGCTAGTTGTGAGCATCTGCCTCTGAATATGTCTGACTCTTGAAGGCCTCTGAGGAGATATCCATATCAGGCTCTTATCAGCATGCACTTCCTGTCTTCCACATCAGCATCTACCTTTGGTGATTGCACATGGGATAGATACTCAGGTGGGGTGGTCTTGAGACGGCCCCTCCTTCAGTTTCTGTCCCTCACTTTGTCTCCATATTTGCTCCCTTGAGTATTTTGTTGCTCCTTCTAAGAAGGACTGAATCACCCTCACTTGGTCTTCCTTCTTTATGGACTTCATGTGGCCTGTGAGTTGCATCTTGGGCATTTCAAGGTTCTAGGCTAATATCCAATAATCAGTGAGTGAATACCATGTGTGTTCTTTTGTGATTGGCTTACCTCACTCAGGATGATAATTTCTAGTTCCATCCATTTACCAAGGAACCTCTCGAATTCATTGTTTTTAATAGCTGAGTAATACTCCATTGTGTAAATATACCACATTTTTTTGAATCCATTCCTCAGTTGAAGGACATCTGGGTTCTTTCCAGCTCCTGGCTATTATAAATAAGGCTGCTATGAACATAGTTGAGCATATGTCCTTGTTATATGTTCGAGCATCTTCTGGGTATATGCCTAGGAGTGGTATAGCTGGATCCTCGGGTAATGCTATGTCCAATTTTCTGAGGAACCGCCAGACTGATTTCCAAAGTGGTTGCACCATCTTGCAGTCCCACCAACAATGGAGGAGTGTTCCTCTTTCTCCACACCCTCGCCAGCATCTACTATCACCTGAGTTTTTAATCTTAGCCATTCTGACTGGTGTGAGATGGAATCTCAGGGTTGTTTTGATTTGCATTTCCCTGACAACTAAGGAAACTGAACATTTCTTTAGATGCTTCTCGGCCATTCGAGTTTCTTCCGTTGAAAATTCTTTGTTAAGCTCTATACCCCATTTTTTAATAGGGTAATTTGGTTGCCTGGAGTCTAATTTCTTGAGTTCTTTGTATATATTGGATATTAGCCCTCTATCAGATGAAGGATTGGTAAAGATCTTTTCCCAATTTGTTGGTTGTCGTTTTGTCCTATTGACAGTGTCCTTTGCCTTACAGAAACTTTGCAATTTTATGAAGTCCCATTTGTCAATTCTCGATCTTAGAGCATATGCCATTGGAGTTCTGTTCAGGAACTTTTCCCCTGTGCCCAAGTATTCGAGGCTTTTCCCCACCTTCTCTTCTATTAGTTTCAGTGTATCTGGTTTTATGTGGAGGTCCTTTATCCACATAGACTTGAGCTTTGTACAAGGGGATAAGAATGGATCAATTTTCATTCTTCTACATGTTGTCTTCCAGTTGAACCAGCACCTTTTGTTGAAAATGCTCTCCTTTTTCCACTGGACAGTTTTAGCTCCTTTGTCAAAGATCAAGTGACCATAGGAGTGTGGGTTCATTTCTGGGTCTTCAATTCTATTCCATTGATCTTCCTGCCTGTCTCTGTACCAATACCAGGTAGTTTTTATCACTATTGCTCTGTAGTACAGCTTGAGGTCAGGGATGGTAATTCCTCCAGAAGTTCTTTTATTGTTGAGAATAGTTTTCGCTATCCTGGGTTTTTTGTTATTCCATATGAATTTGAGAATTTCCTTTTCTAACTCTGTGAAGAATTGATTTGGGATTTTAATGGGGATTGCATTGAATCTGTAGATTGCTTTTGGCAAGATGGCCATTTTTATTATATTAATCCTGCCAATCCATGAGCATGGGAGATCTTTCCATCTTCTGAGATCTTCTTCAATTTCTTTCTTCAGAGTTGAAGTTCTTGTCATACAGGTCTTTCACTTGGTTGGTTAGATTCACACCAAGGTATTTTATATTATTTGCAACTATTGTGAAGGGTGTCATTTCCCTAATTTCTTTTTCAGTCTGTTTATCTTTCATGTAGAGGAAGGCTACTGATTTGTTTGAGTTGATTTTATAACCAGCCACTTTGCTGAAGTTGTTTATCAGGTTTAGGAGTTCTCTGGTGGAAGTTTGGGGGTCACTTAAGTATACTATCATATCATCTGCAAATAGCGATATTTTGACTTCTTCCTTTCCTATTTGTATCCCTTTGACTTCTTTTTGCTGTCTAATTGCTCTGGCTAAGACTTCCAGTACTATATTGAATAGGTAGGGGGAGAGTGGGCAACCTTGTCTAGTCCCTGATCTTAGTGGGATTGCTTCAAGTTTCTCTCCATTTAGCTTGATGTTGGCTACTGTTTTGCTGTAAATTGCTTTTACTATGTTTAGGTAGGGGCCTTGAATTCCTGATCTTTCCAAGACTTTTATCATGAAGGGATGTTGAATTTTGTCAAATGCTTTCTCAGCATCTAGTGAGATGATCATGTGGTTTTTTCTATAAGTTTGTTTATATAGTGGATTACATTGATGGATTTCCGAATATTGAACCATCCCTGCATTCCTGGGATAAAACCTACTTGATCATGATGGATGATTGTTTTGATTTGGTCTTGGATTCGGTTTGCTAGAATTTTATTGAGTATTTTTGCATCGATGTTCATAAGGGAGATTGGTCTGAAGTTCTCTTTCTTTGTCGGGTCCTTGTGGGGTTTGGGTATGAGTGTAATTGTAGCTTCATAGAACGAATTGGGTAGTGTTCCTTCTGTCTCTATTTTGTGGAATAGTTTGAAGAGAATTGGTATTAGGTCTTCCTTGAAGGTCTGATAGAATTCAGCACTAAAACCATCTGGTCCTGGGCTTTTTTTAGTGGGGAGGCTTTTGATGACTGCTGCTATTTCCTGAGGGGTTATGGGACTATTTAGATGGTTTATCTGCTCCTGGTTTAACTTCGGTACCTGGTATCTGTCTAGGAAATTGTCCATTTCATCCAGGTTTTCCAGTTTTGTTGAGTATAGGCCTTTGTAGTAGGATCTGATGATTTTTTGAATTTCTTCAGTTTCTGTTGTTATGTCTCCCTTTTCAGTTCTGATTTTATTAATTTGGATACTGTCTCTGTGCCCTCTGGTTAATCTGGCTAAGGGTTTATCTATCTTGTTGATTTTCTCAAAGAACCAACTCCTGGTTTTATTGATATTTTGTATTGTTCTTTCTGTTTCTATTTGGTTGATTTCAGCCCTGAGTTTGATTATTTCCTGCCTTCTACTCCTCCTGGGTGTATTTGCTTCTTTTTGTTCTAGAGCTTTTAGTTGTGCAGTCAACTTGTTAGTGTGTGCTCTTTCCAGTTTCTTTTTGTAGGCACTTAGAGCTATGAGCTTTCCTCTTAGCACTGCTTTCATGGAGTCCCACAAGTTTTGGTATGATGTGTCCTCATTTTCATTGAATTCTAAAAAGTCTTTTATTTCTTTCTTTACTTCTTCCTTGACCAAGTCATCATTGAGTAGAGAGTTGTTCAGTTTCCATGTGTACGTTGGTTTTCCATTGTTTTTGTCATTATTAAAGACCAGTCTTAGTCCGTGGTGATCTGATAAGATGCAAGGGATTATTTCAATCTTTTTGTATCTGTAGAGGCTTGTTTTGTGAACAATTATATGGTCTATTTTGGAGAAGGTACCATGAGGTGCTGAGAAAAAGGTATATTCTTTTGTTTTAGGATGAAATGTTCTATAGATGTCTGTTAAGTCCATTTGGTTCATAACTTCTGTTAATTTCAAAGTGTCTCTGTTTAGTTTCTGTTTCCATGATCTGTCCATTGCTGACAGTGGGGTGTTGAAATCCCCCACTATTATTGTGTGAGGTGTAATGTGTGTTTTGAGCTTTAGTAAAGTTTCTTTTATGTATGTAGGTGCCCTTGCATTTGGAGCATAGATGTTCAGAATTGAGAGTTCACCTTGGTAGATTTTTCCTTTGATGAGTATGAAGTGTCCTTCCTTATCTTTTTTGATTAATTTTGGATGAAAGTCGATTTTATTTGATATTAGAATGGCTACTCCAGCTTGTTTCTTGGGACCATTGGCTTGAAAAATTGTTTTCCACCATTTTATTCTTAGGTAGTGTCTGTCTTTGTCACTGAGGTGCGTTTCTTGTAAGCAGCAAAATTCTGGGTCTTGTTTGTGTATCCAGTCTGATAGTCTGCGTCTTTTTATTGGGGAATTGAGACCATTGATGTTAAGAGATATTAAGGAAAAATGATTGTTGCTTCCTGTTATTTTTTTTATTAGAGGTAAAGTTATGTTTGTATCTTTTTTGGGGGTTGTTGGAAGATTACTTACTTGCTTTTCCTAGGTTGTAGTTTCCCTCCTTGTGTTGGCGTTTTCCATCAATTATCCTTTGAAGTGCTGGATTTGTGGGAAGATATTGTGCAATTTTGGTTTTGTCATGGAATATCTTGGTTTCACCATCTATAGTGATTGAGAGTTTTGCTGGGTATAGTAATCTGGGCTGGCAATTGTGTTCTCTTAGTGTCTGTATGATGTCAGTCCAGGCTCTTCTGGCTTTTATAGTCTCTGGTGAGAAGTCTGGTGTAATTCTTATAGGTCTGCCTTTATATGTTACTTGACCTTTTTCCCTTACTGCTTTTAGTATTTTTTCTTTGTTTTGTGCATCTGATGTTTTTATTATTATGTGACGGGAGGTATTTCTTTTCTGGTCTAGTCTATTTGGTGTTCTGTAGGCTTCTTGTATGTTTATGGGCATCTTGTTCTTTAGGTTAGGGAAGTTTTCCTCAATAATTTTGTTGAAGATATTTACTGGCCCTTTAAGTTGGGAATCTTCATTCTCATCTATACCTATTATCCTTAGGTTTGGTCTTCTCATTGTGTCCTGGATTTCCTGGATGTTTTGAGTTAGGAGTTTTTTGCATTTTGCATTTTCTTTGACAACTGTGTCAATATTTTCCACCGTATCTTCTGCATTTGAGATTCTCTCTTCTATCTCTTGTATTTGGTTGGTGATGCTTGCGTCTGTGACTCCTGATCTCTTTCTTAGGTTTTCTATCTCCATGGTTGTCTCCCTTTGAACTTTCTTTATTGTTTCTATTTCTAGTTTCAGATCCTGAATGTTTTTGTTTAATTCCTTCTTTGTGTTTTCTTCCATTTCTTTAAGGGATTTCTGTGATTCCTCTTTAAGGGCTTCTATCTGTTTACTTGTACTCTCCTGTATTTCTTTAAGGGAGTTACTTAATTCCTTCTTATAATCCTCTATCATCATCATGAGAAGTGATTTTAATTCTGAATCCTGCTTTTCAGGTGTGATGGGGTGTTCAGGGCTTGCTATATTGGGAGAACTGGGCACTGATGATGCCAAGAAACTTTGGTTTCCGTTGCTTATGTTCTTGCACTTGCCTTTCCCCATCTGGTTAACTCTAGTGGTACCTGCCCTCACTGTGTAAAACTGGAGTCTGTATTTCCAGTTATCTTGCTTATTGCAGAGCTCCTCAGAGTCCAGAGGTCTCTGTGGTCTTATGCTCCTAATCTCCTGGGTGGAATAACTCCTGGGACTCAGGCCACCTCTTGGATCTGGAAATCCTTCTGCTCTGAGTGCAGTGGGTCCTCGATGACTCAGGATTCAGTTTCAGCTGCTCTGAGTGCAGTGGCTCCAGCTGCTCTGAGTGCAGTGGCTCCTGGATGACTCAAGGTTCAGTTTCTCAACAGGACAGGAGCAGACTGACTCTGTGTCAGCTGCTCTGAGTGCAGTGGCTCCTGGATGACTCAGGATTCAGTTTCTCAACAGGATGGGAGCAGACCAACTCTGTGTCTGCTCCAGCCCAGAGGACCAGGCAGGGGCAGAAGGGAAGTGGAATTCCGGAGGGGCGGGGTTTGGGTAGCTGCTGTGCCCTGGATGTCCCTGGCTCCCCGATCTGTCTCTGGGGTTTAGGGAGTGAGATGGAGTTCTTACCAGCTGCTCTGAGTGCAGTGGCTCCTGGATGACTCAGGATTCAGTTTCTCAACAGGACGGGAGCAGACCGACTCTGTGTCTGCTCCAGCCCAGAGGACCAGGCAGGGGCAGAAGGGCTGAATTTTTGTGAAAAAAAATGTAGTCAATATATTGTTATCCCCAATTCAGGTGGGGAGGAGGTAAAGCAACCTAGACCATTTATAAGGAATATTAATGGGCAAAATACATGCTGTGTGCCTTGTACAGGCAGAGTGAAAATATGTGATATTTATCTTTTAATCTTTCCTCATTATTCTTTCTTATTTATGAATAAATGTGTTGGGAAATTCAGAAATCAATTCAAAAGTTTTCAGCTCAGAACTTCTTCAGACTAATGAGAAGTTGTTTGTGAAACACAGAAATAAGGATTTTATCAACTTAAAATAAGTGGCCATCAGAATTTACAAGCAGAAATTTGAGCCATACTTTTTTTTTGCACAATTTTTTATCTCATTTAAAAGGGGGAGAATTAACTATTATAATAATTTTACAACTATGTTGCTAATTTACTAATGAGTAAACAATGATTTAACAAATGATACAGTTAAGACTGCTTCTCTCTCTACCTCTCCTCCCCCTCTCTCTGTCTCTTTCTCTCTCTCACTCTTTCTCTCACACACACACACACACACATAGACATACACACACACACCTGTGCACTCACACACATGGTTCTGGCTATGGTCTTGTCTAATAGAATTATACACATGGCACAAGATAAAAATGTAAGGAGAAAGAAGGTTTAGGAGCTGTAAAGTACTCACACTTAGGTGACTCAATGGATAACAACTGGGATTGTATCTCAAGGAATGTCTGCTCAAACACTGAGAAATGGCAATGAGTTTTGATCCTCAGAACCAATGTAAAATTGCGGTAACACAATATGTTCTTGTAAATGCAGTACTGAAGCTGGAAAAAGTCTGAGGCAGGAAAATTTCTAGGAATTACTAGCTAGACAACATAGCCACAAAATTTCAAGAGCCAAGTTTAAGAAAACACTAAGAATAAATAATCACAGGCCAACAAACCAAAAACTGCTATGATTACCTTTCAAAAATGGTCTCTATTCCCCAAGTAAAAGGATACAGATTAAGAGAATGGATGTGAAAACATTAAGGATATACGTCATCTATAGATTGAAAAGAAAGAAAAGCATAGTTTAAGCAAATAGACCTAAGAATCAAGTTGATGTAACAATTTTAATATAAAAAAATGGACTTCAAGGCAAAATCTATTCAGATGGGGGCAAGAAATCCATAGAATACTCATAAAAATCTCCAAGGGGATCATATAATTATTCACATCTGTATAAGAAGCAAAGGGGCACTCAAGTTTGTAAGAGAACAGTTACTACAGGTTAAATGACATATTTACTTTCACACTGATAGTGTAAGACTTCAATATCACCATTGTAACCCTCATATTTGCCAATAGATATGTCATCCAGACAATAATTAAAGAAAGACATGCTGCAGCCAATTGATATTATAGCCATATGAACCTAACATATTTACAGAACATTTCACTGTATGATAAAAGAATATAGTTTTCCTTGGGCCCCCATAGAACTTTCTCCAAAATTCACTATATACTCAAACAAAAAGAAAAATATTAGCTGTTAAATTAATGATAACTGAGCCATAGTAAATAGAACTACAGGAGTGATAAATAGAATAAGGTACTAAGGGATTAGGGTCAGATGTATCTCATTAGGAAAAGGTAATAGAATAGACTGTTTTGGAAGGATGCTGGTACAGAAACAGAAGGATGAAGTCTGTAAAGGGAAGGGTGAGGAGAGTGGAACATGAGAAAGAATATGGGATGTGTGGGGTGGGGGAGATAGCTAACGTTAAAGTGATTTGAAGAGTAGTAAGGAAAGCCAATATTATAGAAACTTCCTTAAGTATATACATATATGAAAGTGAGCTAAATGACATCATAAAATAATGGGAAGACAGAGCTGAAACTGGACATCTCTTGTCACCAAATGAAGTTTTCAGTACTGGGATTGAATTATACCTAATGGAATTTGTGGACAAAAGGGTACCCTGGGTATTTCCAAACAACCCAGATTGTTGCTAAGCCAGTAGCTTGCTCTCTACAACTGTTAACAAAGCTCCATTGCTGAAGATAACACCTACATAACTCACTGAATATGGAGAAGTGGAGCTGATGCCTACATAAAACCTTCAGCCCTATGCTCTACCATCTTTGGTACATAAAGCTTCTCTCTCCTTAAACAACAGAGAAATTAAAAAAAAAAATCACAAATTATTTAAAATACAAGGTTGTCCTGATTACCAGATGTGCTAGGCCAATGGTAACAGAAAATCTGTGGTAGTAACCAACCAATATAAGATTTAAAATCCATGACATAACACTACATGGATGACGAAGAATCTGCGAATAGATAACACAGGGACCTAGTATAAAAACATTTTTTTTAATTTTTTAAAAAAATTTATTTATTTATTCTCAAATCGTAATTCATTCACAAAGGGATTATAAACACAGAAAGGCAGGACGTGGGGACGGGGATGACACTGGAGTGTGGGTGTTCAGGGGGAATACAGATATCTTTCAGAACCAGGTATCTGCTGGGTGAAGGTTCAGGGGACAGGTCACTATGACTCTGCCTATGACTCACTTGTCCTTATCTAAATTGGTATTGTCTGCCAAGGCTACCTATTTACAAGGTCTATGATTACTCAGGCTTGTAAATTTCCACAAAAGCTGCCTGTTTACTTACTTCCTTGTCATGACCCAAAGTCAGATTCTGCAAATAGATAACACAGGGACCTACCTTATAGCCATCTGTTTCAATGTTTTTCCACTGAGACCCAAGACTTGGTGTTAGTGTACATGTATGATAGGCTAGCGCTGATTTTAGGCCTATGGCTGATTTGCCTTGCGCTCTAAGACCACGAATTGACAAATGGGACCTCATAAAACTGCAAAGCTTCTGTAAATCAAAGGACACAGTCAGTAGGACAAAGCACCAACCAACAGATTTGGAAAAGGTCTTCACCAACCCTACATCTGATAAAGGGCTAATATCCAAGGTATACAAAAAACTGAAGAAATTAGACTCTAGACAATAAAAGAACCCTATTAAAAAATGGAGCACAACCTAAGAGAGGCTCAGTCTTGTTAAATAATATAAAGGGGGGAGATGTGGGAAGCCACTGGGGCTGCTTGGCAGGAATCTGACATTGGCCAAGGACAAGGAATTGGGCTTTAGACAAGAATCTGACTTTGGGCCATTACAAGGAAGTAAGTTCAAGTAGGAGTCTATTTTTAGGCTAAAACAGAGAAGCAAATTCAGACAGGAATCCAAGTCCTAGGCTAAAACAAAGAAGTAAGCCTCAGGCATGAATATGACTGTGGGCTAGGACAGGGAAGTAGGCTCAGATACTTTGTCATTGAGATGAGCCCTTAGAAACGGCAAGAGTGAGCAGGGGTGATCACAGGACTCTGTATATTGCCTTGTTTGTTCCTTGACTGTTTGTTTCTATTGTAATGTTGGTTCCCTAAACCTAGAACTGGCCTAAATACTTGCATTTAATTAAAAGGGTTTAAAAAAAAAGTTGAATTAAACGAAGCTCGAATGGTTGAGAAGCACCTAAAGAAGTGTCCAGCAAACCTAGTCATCAGGGAAATGCAAGTGAAAACAACACTGAGATTCCACCTCACACCAATCAGAATGGCTAAGATCAAAAACACAGGTGACAGCACATGTTGGCAAGGTTGTGGAGAAAGAGGAACACTCCTCCACTGTTGGTGAGATTGTAAACTGGTACAACCACTATGGAAAGCAGTCTGGTGGTATCTCAGAAAATTGAACATAGTGTTACCTGAGGACCCAGCTATACCACTCCTGGGAATATACCCAAAAGATGTTTCAACATTCAACAGGGACACATGCTCCACTATGTTCATAGCAGCCTTGTTTATAATAGCCAGAAGTTGGAAAGAACCCAGATGCCCTTCAACAGAAGAATGGATGCAGAAAATGTGGTACATTTATACAATGGAATATTACTCAGCTATTAAAAACAATGAGTTCATCAAATTCTTAGGCAAATGGATGGAGCTGGAAAATATCATCTTGAGTGAGGTGACCCAATCTCAAAAGAACATACATGGTATGCACTCACTGATAAGTGGATATTAGCCCAAAAGCTCACAATATCTAAGACACAACATATAGACCACATAAAACTCAAGAAGATGAAGGAAGACTAAAGTGTGGGTGCTTTGGTCCTTTCTAGAAGGAGTATCAAAAGTTTCAACCAGAGCTCCCAAAGTCTAAACCGCCAGCCAGAGAGCACAAAGGAGGGGCTCATGTCTCCACCTGTATAAAACATTTTTTTAAAAAAAAGTAGAAATAAAGTATCTGTTAATAACATTGTGCTCTATTCATAGTGTAGTGCCTTGCTCATCCATCATCAGCATTATGTGAAGGTGGGAACAAACACAGAGACTATGTAGGCAATTAGAGACTTCGGTACACCCAGTCCTAAATGGGAGATGTCTCCATTAAATCCCTCCATCAGAGTTCAGAAAAACCTGTAGAAGAGGCAGCAGAAAGAGTTCAAGAGCCAGAGGAGTTCAAAGATGCCAAGAAACAAGGCCTTCTAAATTAGTGTAAGAAAAATTTATGAATTCACAGAGATTGAAGAAGTATTCACAGGGCCTGCATTGGTTTTTCACCAGGTCTTTTTCATACAAAGCATGGTTCTCAGTTTTGTGATTTGATTGTATTCCTGAGAAGAAAGTGTATCCAGAGAGAATATGAGATAGGAAGAAACAACGATCAGGATTTATTACGTAGAAAAGAATAAAAAATTGACATTACACCTCAAATCCTATTTGTTCTCAACTAAAACTGGATACTAACAACAACAGAAACAACAGAAAGCTTAAAAGTACATGAACACTGAAAAACTTACTACTGAAAGAATATATGTCAAGACAGAAATTAAGAAAAACATTAAAGACTTTCTAGAATTGAATACAAGTAAATATGCAATTTATTCAGACTTATAATGAAAAAAATGAAGGCAGATCTAATAAGCAATTTGATGGCACTAAGTGGCTACATTTAAAATTTTTGAGATATTTCATACTGGTAACTTAATAGCATATCTGAAAATTCTACAAAGAAAGAAGAAAGGACATCCAAAAGGAATACAGGGAAAGAAATCATTGGAGTCAAGGACTAAAATCAATTAAATTAAATTAAATTAAATTAAATTAAATTAAATTAAATTAAATTAAATTTAGTTAAAAGGAATGCAAAAACAGTCAAACAAAGAGTTTGTTTTTGAGAAAATCTGTAAGATTGACAGAATTTCAACTAAAAGGCAGAGAAATAATACAAATTAAGTGAAAATAGAGAGAGAGATAATAAAAAGAGCCATAACAATAAACATATAGGAAGACAGAGAATCATAAGGACATACTTTTAAAATCTACACTCTACCATATTGGAATTACAAAGCAGTTTTCCATTATGATCATAAATGAAAAAATGGCAATAAAACTCTTTTAAACTTTATCCAAGAACACATAAAAAGGTCACCCATCATGATCAAGTAGAGTTCTTCCTAGAGATAGAGATGGTTCTACATATGTATATCAATAAATTTTATCCACTATTAAAAAAGTAAAAGACAAAAAACACATGATGATCTTACTAGATGCAAAAAAGGCCTTTGGAAAACTCCAACACCTGTTCTTGATAAAAGTCCTGCAGAGATAAAGTACACAAGGAACATACCTCAACATAAGAAAGTCAATCTAAAACAAGCCAATAGCCATCCTCAACTTCAGTTGACAGAAACTTAAAACAACTCCACTCAAATCAGGAATACAAAAAGGTTGCCCACCTTCTCCATAACTATTCAGTGTATTCTTAAGTCTTAACTAGAGCAATAAGACAACTTAAGGAGATCAAACAGGATACAAATCAGAAAGATATGTCAAAGTATTTTTATTTACAGATGATATTATAGTATAAGTAATTGATCTGAAAATGTATACATAGAAACTCCTACAACTGCTAAACACTTTCACCAGGCAGCTGGGTACTAAATTATATCACAAAATTCAGTAGCTCTTCTACATAAGAATGGCAAATAGACTGGGAAAGAAATCAGGCAAAAAACGCCTTTCAAAATAGCCTCAAAATTATTTATCAAATATCTCTGGATGACCCTAATCTATTAAGTGAAACAGTTATGTGATAAAATCTTTACGACACTAAATTAAGGAATAGAAAAATATATCAGAAATTGAAAGATCACCCAGGCTCATAGATTTGTAGTATTATCATAATGAAAATGGCCATCCTACCAAAAGCAATTACAGATTCAGTGCAATTCCCGTTAAAACCTCAACACAGTTCTTCACAGACTTTAAAAAGGACAATTCTCAAATTTATATGGAAAAACAAAAGACCTAGGATAAGTAAAACATCCTGAATAATAAAAGAATTGCTTAAGGTCTCACCGTTCCAAATTTCAATTTGTACTACAGGGATATAATATTTAAAACAACATGTTTTTGGCACAAAACAGACATGTTGATGAATAGAATTGAATTGAAGACCTAGGATTATGTCTCCATACCCATGGACACCTGATTTTCAATAAAAGTCCAGAATAACAACTTCAACAAATGGTACTGGTAAAGTGAATGCTGCATGAAGCAGAATCCAAGTACTCCAATATTTATCACCCTGCACAAAACTCAAGCTCAAATGGATCAAAGGACTTAACATAAAACCAGGTACACTGAACTTGATAGAAGAGGAAGTGTTGAATAATCTTGATTTTGTGTGGAGAGCTTTTGGGGTCACTTCTAGAAACCTGGTAGGAATTTGACATAGAGTCAGGACACAGAATAAGATAAGGCAGGAATCTAGGACTAGGACACAGGAAATAGTCTCAGATTAAGATATTTACATTTGAGCTAATGCAAAGCTAGAGTGGGCTCAGTTGAGTAATGTGTGGCATTCCTTTGGTCTTGGTCATCCTGATTAGCCCTTAGAAAAGATTTTTATGGGATTTTGTTTATGGCCTTGCTTGTTCCTTGACTATTTGTGTTTATTGCGTTGTCTGTTACTTGACCCAGAACTGATCTTATTTGCATATTCTATAAGTGGTATAACAGCAGAGTGGGAAAAAATAAACCTGCTTCAGTCTCAGAACTGACTGGGGTCATGTTACAGTGTTGTCTAACTGTCTTTTTTTCCTATTTAATCCTCACTACCTCTCTGGAGAACCTATTGACTGACTGAGCTGCACTGGTCAATTTCATTGCCAAAGAAAAATACTTCCAAACAATGATAGCAAAAACACTGAAGTCAAAATTATATCTTTTGAAACTTAAAATTTTCTGTGTAGCAAAGGATACTTTTATTTGGACAAAAAGCAGTCTACAAAATGGGGAAGGATTTTACCAACTAAACATATGATAGAGAGATAGTTTCAAAAATACATATACAACTTAAAAAAAACCCCTAAATATATCAAAATACAAAGAAGCCAACTAAAAATCAGGTACAGTTCTAAATAAAGCATTCTCAACAGAAAAACTCAAATGACTGAGAAATACTTAAAGAAATGTTCAACATCTTCACCCATCAGAGAAACACAAATAAAAAGTAATATTAGATTCCACCTAACACCTGTCAGAATGGCTAAAACCAATAAAATAGATATGGACACTCATTCATTGATGATGGGAGTGCTAACTGTAGAAAGCAGTGTTGTTGTCCCTCAAAAATATACGAATTGATCTACCCCACAATCTAGCTGTATCATGCCTTGCCATTTACTCAAATGATGCTACATGCTACCAGAAGGATATTTGCTCAATCATTCATTGCTGTTCTATAATAGTCACAAAATGGAACAGTCTATATGAAAATATAAAAATGGATAAAGAAAATGTACCACATTTACAAAATGAAGTATTACACAACTACTGAAAAATAAAGTCCTAAAATTTGAGGGCAAATGAATAGAACCAAAAAATCAACATGAGTGAGCCATCCTAGACTCTGAAAGACAAATATGGTATGCTTTTGCTTATATGTGAATGTTAGCTGCTAAGTCAATGGTAAGCAAGTTACAGTCTATAGAAAGAAAGAGGTTAGGCATAGAGTAAGGGACTAAGAGAGAGAGATAGGGAAGAGATAGGGAAGAGAAATAGAACACACAGGTATTGATGGAAGGGGTGAAACTGGAAAATGTGGACCAAGTCAGGAGGGGTATGGGAGAGGGATTGAAGAAGAAAATATCAGAAATGACAATTAAAATTAAGAGCCCTTTGAGGGATAGTTTGGAAAACAAGTACAGTAAAAGCTTTCTAAAGTATATACATATATGTATGTGATCTCAATAAAATCACCAAGTAATGGTGCAAAATAATGGCAGTGCCCAACTGCACATCCCTTGCACCAAAAGAAACTTCTATTATCAGTATTTGTTTTCATCTAATTCAATTGTTGGCCAAAGGAATCCCATGTAAATCACCAAGCAATATTATTGTCTATTGCCAATACTATTGATTGTTCTCCAGAATCTGACAGGTATGCCCCATTTCTGAAGACAACACAACATCTACACTACTCATTGAACATGGAGAAGTCAAGCTGGTTCCTGAATTAAGCCTTTGTTATAATGTCTTTGATATAGGAAGATTCTCTGCAAGCTACCAAAAGGGACATAGAAACAGCAAAATAGTTACAAATCTACAATGATGACCTGTCAACAAAATATGCCAGTAAAATGGTGGCACAGAGCTTCTGAGAGTAACTAACTAACCTGTCTTAAGACATCTGACATTGTTTGTGTGACCAAGAACGTGAGACTAGATATTCCAGAGACCTAGGGTAAAACCAAAGATTAATGTTAAAAAATGGTAGTAATAACATGATTCAATGACATTCAGTTATACTAAGATTTGTAGCTTGCTCAGCGAGCATCAGAGAAATTTCCTCTTGGAACAAATGAGAGCAAGTACAGAGACCCATAGCCAGACATCATCCAGAGTAAAAGATCTCAGCCCTAAACAATGTCTGTCTAATCCTTCCATAAGGGCTCAGGAAACACTGTGGAAGAGGAGGCAGAAAAAAATGTAATAGTCAGAGGGGATAGAGGACACCAAGAAAACAATGTCTTCTAAGTCAACATGATAAGAGCTTATATGAACTCACAAAGACTGAGGCACAGTGCACAGAGCCTTCAATAGTCTGTATCAGACTATTCAAGTATACATTATGACTTCCAGTTTAGCAATTTTATGCAATTCTTAAATGTGAAGCAAGTGGGTTGCTGGTCTTATGCCTTTTCTTGGACTCCATTCCTTCTGTTGCTTGTTCTATCCAATGGTGTCTGTTTGTTTTCTTTTGTTTTTAATTTTTATCTTATTTTATTTTGTCATATTTATATTTATACTTATTATATATATAATCTTATATAATATAATATAATTTTATATAATCACACACATATAGATAGATAGATAGATAGATAGATAGATAGATAGATAGATATACAGACAGATAAATATAGGTGTAGACATAAATAGATATAATTAGGTAATAAAATATTACACTAATATATACACTAGAAATTCTGGTATGACATTGGAAGTAAATAAAAGCATATTTTTTTACATTGCAACTTCTGCCCAAAACATTGGTAGATAAGTTGCAAGCAACCTTGATATGATACATTAATTGTTTAATCCATACAATTGAGGATAGGGAGATCCAAAGCCTGCCATCAGTAACTCAGGGTCAGTTTAGAGAAAGCACTCCTTCCTTTTCTTGTGCTCACAGGACCTCTACCATTGTTTCTGCAGGAGGGTGGTTAGAAATTTTGTAAGATTTAGCTTGCAGAAAATTTTGAAATTACCCTTTAAATGTGCCTGTCCAGCTGCAGAGAGCACACAAATCACAAGTCATTGAAAGGAAGCATCTCTCTTGGCATTGCCTGGAGGAGATTTTGATGAGTGCTGGGTGTCCTGAGGCAAAGGCAGCTTTTGTGTTGGAGTCATTAGTGATAGGAGAAGTGCTGTCTAAAGCTACAAGGCCATAATTAGGAATAGTAGGTATTTTTTAAAATTTCTTAGACTATAGGACTGAGGCTAGGTCCTCGTACTTACTAGGCAAGTACTCTACCACTGAGCTAAATCCCCAACCCCAACAGTAGCTATTCAAATGAAGACTTGTCTGTAGTTTGCTCATTTCATGTAAATTGTGTATATATATATATATATATATATATATATATATATATATGAATAAAAGATAAAGAAAAGGAGGAGGAAGAAGATCCATTCTGCCTATTCATTGCTGCCTCAAATTTTAGTGTTTAAAGACAGCTACATTTAGATACATGTCATGGTATCATGTGTCAGGAATTTAGGTGGATCTTGGCTGGTAGATTCTTCTGCTCCTCAGAGCGTCAAGGTAGCATCTCAGTGTCAGTTACCTGGGTTCTAGTCTGGAGAGTTCAAAACAGCTTCATTTACATGTTCAGTGGTTTCACTAGTACAGCTGGGAAGATAAGCCCTGTTCCTTTCCAGGACACTTCATACAGTCTCTTCAAGGGACGAGTGTGAGGCTGTATATGTAAGCAACATGCTCAAAACTCTGAAAGTAGACATCATTAGTTCCTTAAGACACAACATAGCTTCTGTGTGGAACTGCTAGGATTCTCAGTTAATTCGCATCCATATCCTCCCAGGAGTCTCCCCTATCCCAGTCTCACGCTTGTCCCAGTGATGCTTCAACTGATTTCTCTCTCCCAGTCCTCTCTTCTCTCCTACCACTGTAACCCACACACCTGATTCCCATCTGAATTTCCATCCTCATTTAATTTCCTCTTCTGTGTGAGATTCAAGTATCCTCTCTTGGGCCCTTATTATGTAGTTTCCCTGGGTCGGTGGGTTGTAGCATGGGAATCTGTACTTTATGCCTGATATCCACTTTTAACTGAGTACATACCTTGCCTGTCTTTCTGGCTTTGGTTTACCTCACTCGGGATGATATATTCTAGTTCCATCCATTTGCCTGCAAAATGCATGATTTGCTTGTAGGCGAGTAACATTACATTGTGTAAATGTACCACATTTTCTGTATCGATTTTTTGGCTGATGGACATCTGGGTTGTTTCCAGTTTCTGGATATTATGAAAAACGCTGCTATGAACACAGTTAAACCTCTATATCCTTGTGGTATGGTGAAGCCTCTTTTGAGTATATGCCCAGGAATGATATAGCTGGATCTTGATGTAGAACTATTCCCAATTTTCTAAGAAATCACCAGTTAGATTTCCAGAGTGGTTGTACAAGTTTGTACTCCCACCAGCAATGCCAGAGTGTTTCCCTTGCTCCACATCATTACCGGCAAGTACTGTCACTTGAAGTTTTCATTTTAGTTGTTGTGAAGGGTATAAGATGGAATCTCAGTGTTGTTTTGACTTGTATTTCCCCTGATGGCCATTGACATTGAATGTTTCAAGTGCTTCTTGGCCATTAGAGATTCCTCTGTTGAGAATTCTCTCTTTAGCACTTTACACCATTTTTAATTGGGTTATTTGGTGTGTTGGTGTTTAATATCTTGAGCTTTTTATATATTTGTATATTAGATCTCCTGCATAGAGTTGGTAAAGATCTTTTCCCATTCTGTAGGCTGTAGTTTTGTCTTTTCGACAGTGTTCTGTACCTTACACAAGTTTTGTAGTTTCATGAATTCCTATTTGTTGATTGTTGATCTTAGTGCCTGAGCTATCAGTATGATATTCAGGAAGTTGTCTCTTATACTAACACAGTCAAGGCTATTCCCCAAATTCTCTTCTATTAGATTCAACATAACTAGTGTCATGTTGATGACTTTGATACACTTGGACTTGAGTTTTGTGAAAGGTGAAAAATGTAAGCCTATTTATGTTATTCTACATGTAGGCATCCAGTTACACCAGATCCATTTGTTGAAGATGTTTTTTCTTCGTGGCTTCTTCATCAAAAATCAAGTGTCCTTAGGTGTGTGGCTTTATTTCAGGGTTTTCTATTTGATTACATTGGTCAACCTATCTGATTTTTTTAATTGGATATTTTCTTTTTTCTCCTTTCAAATGTTATCCTCTTTTCAGGTTTTCCCTCTGGAACCCCTAACACATCCCTCTCCCCCTTCCTCCCACCCATCTACCCACCCACTCCCACATTCTTGCTGTTTTTATTCCAATACAATACAGTTTTTCTGTAAATCAGGGATGGTGAGACCTCCAGATGTTATTTTATTCTATAGGATTGTTTTCTATATACTATTTTTTATTTTTGTTTTGCTTTTCATTTGAAGTTGAGAATTGCTATTTCAAGGCCTATAAATAATTGTGTTCGAATTTGCATAGGAATTCCATTGAATTGGTAGATTGCGTTTGGTACGATGACCATTTTCTCTGTGTTAATTCTAATGATTAAATGAGCATGGGAGATCTTTGCATCTTCTGATATCTTCCTCAATTTTTTTCTCTTCAGAGACTTGAAGTTCTTGCAATAAGTCTCTTTTTCTTGCTTGGTTAGAGTTGCACCAAGATGTTTTATATTTTTTGTGGCTACTATGAAAGGTCTTTTTTTTTTCTGTAATTTTTTCTCAGCTTGTTATTTTGTTTGTATAAAGGACAGCTATTGAACTTTTAATGGTAATTTTGTATCCAGTCATATTGCTGAAGGTGTTTATCAGCTATAGGTGCTGTTAGGTAGAATTTTTGAAGTTACTTATGTATACTATCATATTTCCTGGGAATAGAGATACTTTAAGTTCTTCCTTTCCAGTTTTTATCCCTTTGATCTCCTTTAGTTATCTTAATGCTCTAGACTGACTATTCAAGTACTATATTGAAGATATATGGAGAGAGTGGACAGCCTTTTCTTGTCCGTTATTTTAGTAGAATTACTTTAAGTTTCTCTCCATTTAATTTGATGTTGGCTTGCTTTTATTGTCTTATGTATGGACCTTGTATCAATAATCTCTCTAAGAATTTTAACATGAAGATCATTGGATTTTGTTGAAGCTTTTTCTGCATCTAATGAGATGATCATGTGTTTATTTTTCTTTCATTTGTTTATATGGTGGATGATGTTGATAGATTTTTGTATATTAAATTCCCTTTGTCCCTGGGATAAAACCTACTGAATCAGGGTGGATGATGTTTTTGATGTGTTCTTTAATTTTGTTTGTGAGTTTTTTATTGAGTATTTTTGTATGAAAATTTGTAAAGGAAATTGGCCTGAATTTATTTTTCTTTGTAGAGTTTTTGTGTGACTTAGGTATTAGGGTTACTGAGGCCTCATATAATGAGTTTTCTAATGATTCTTCTGCTTCTATTTTGAATAGTATTGAAATTTCAATTTCTTTGAAAGTCTTGTAGAATTATGCACTAAAGTTATCTAGCCCCTGGTTGTTATTCTTGTTGGAAGACTTTTGATTTCTGCTTCTATTTCTTTAGGGGTTGTAGGATTATTTAAATTATTTACCTGACTTTGATTTAACTTAAGTAAGTGGAATCTATCTATCAAGAAAATCATTCATTTCATTTATATTTTTCAAGTTTTTGAGTACAGGCCTTTTAATGATTCTTTGGATTTTCAGTGTCTGTTGTTATATCCTGTTTTCATTTCTGGTTTTGTTAATTTGAATACTGTCTCTTTTCCTTTTAGTGTGTTTTGCTAAGAGTTTATCTGTTATGTTGATTTTTTCAAAGAACCATCTCTTGGTTTCAATGAGTCATTATACTGTTCTCTTTGTGTCTAATTTATTGATTTCTGACCTGAGTTTGATTATTTCCTGCCATCTATTCCTCTCAGATGTATTTACTTCTTTTGTTTTTAGAGCTTTTGGGTGTTATTCTAAATTGTTACTTTGAGATCTCTTCAATCTCTTTATGAAAGAGATAATTCTTTAATGATATGAACTTTCCTCTTAGCACAGCTTTCACTGTGCCCCATAAGTTTGGGTATGTTTTGCCTTCATTTTTATTGAATTCTAGAAAACCTTTAATTTCTTTCTTTCTTTTTCCCCTAACTCAGTGATTATTGAGTACAGACTTGCTGTTTCCTTGAAATGGTCCTTGAGTAATCCTACAGGTATTTGGAAAACTCCATCTCAATGCCTCCACCACCAGCCACCACAATGTTGTCCTTGATGGCCCTCCTCTCAATTATGATGTCATCATGTAGGGACCTCTTTGTCTCCTCCATAAACTGCTCAGCACCACCACAGAAGATGATAATACGTGTTTTGGCTTTAAGGCAACCAGTGAAGAAATTGTACCTCTCTCCTCCAATTTGGATCTCGTCAAACACCAGGCAGCAGCCCAGCACATCTAGAATCAGAGCATTCACACTGGTCTGGATTGAGCCTCTAGAAGCTATCATTATCCTCTTCAGATCCTTCTCAGGCACACAGCCAGCACAGAACCTGTCCCTATCAGCAAAGTCCTGGGGGCCACATCCCCAGTAGAGAGTTTAGACGAGATGACTCCAGCGCCAGACTGATGGATATTCTCTAACTTGTCATAGAGAAATGTTCCACTTGGCATCAACAACTGCCTGGTAGTCTCCCACTGTGTGAACTCTGATTTCAGCATTATCTTCCTCTGCTTTCAGCTCGAACTTAACATTTAAGAGCGGAATCTTGGAGTTCTTATACTTCTTGGACTGTATTTCAAACCCAGCATAAGAAAGAAGAGTCTTCTTGAATGCAACACCAGCCTGCAGCTGAGGCTCTTCTAGGGCTCCACCCTGCACCTTCTTGATGCCAAACATTTTAAGCTGCAGCAACTTGTCAAGAATAATCACAGCATCCACCACCATCTTGATGAAGGACTTCTGCTGGGAGATCAGCTTGGAGCTCAGGGCTGTCACTCATACTTCTCAAGCCACTTCCTCTGTTCTACTTTATTTTGCTTCTTCACAGTCACAGCTACCTCTTTGAATCTTGTTAACAGCCAACTGACTGGCTGTGTGGAAAGCTTGGATGATCATGTAAACTTTCCTCCCCGTAGGGCTTCACCTGTTTCAGAAACACCACAGCTGGCAGGGTCACTGAGGTGGTGCCATCACCAACCTCAACATCTTGGGATTTGGCAACATACACTAACGTCTTTGCTGCAGGATGGACAATATCAAGGAGTTTCCTTGTGGCCCCATTATTAAAAATTGTTGCTTTGCCTCTGCAATACACAATAAGTTTGTCCATGTCATGGAGATCCAGGGTGGTTCTTCCAACCTCAGCAATCACTTGGCAGGCACTGATGTTACTCATGAGCTAAGGGATTCCTTGGAAGCTACCAGTACCTTCTTTTAATAGGAAAACAGAAGTAAGCATCATCTTGGAAGCAGTTTCAGGTACCTACAACTGGTTTCCCATTTCCACATTTGAGTCTGACAAAAGAACACAATGAAAGCTACCAGAAGTAATGAAAAGCCCTGTTCTAATGTGAGAACTTCTCATCTTCAGAAGTGAATCTATGCACTATAACTTAAAGCCAAGTAAAACCTGTTGCCTTTGTTTTTCTGATATCTTCCATTTTACACATAAAATGTATTATTGTCCATAAATTAATGTAATTAATTTGTGCATATAATATGTTTAACTGACAAATTCATCAGACCAAATATATCCCAAGATTGTATTTCAATAGAAAAAGGGAAGATCATTTTTGTCACATCCTTGCAGCTAAGGTGAGAAAATATCTGCTGTGGGCTAGTTTCATGATTAAATTTTGAATGACATCTCAAACACAGCACAAATGCACCACTACTAGGTACTCAAAAGAAGGAATTCAAACTAAGAACCTAGGTACATGCAAAAGCACAATGGGAGAATACAGAAGATGAATATTTATTTAGCAAGCAAATGATTGCAAAGTATGAATCTGAAACTCACCTCAAGGGCTTAGGCTGAGCTACCAAATGTTACTCAAGATCAATCATACTGAAGATTTTCTGAGTTAATTGTTGAAACATGGGTTTACTACCTAAAATGACAATTAAGGATTTAATAAGAAAACCCAGAATCTAATACAATATCTAGACTTCTGATGCCAGTTTCCATCAAGATTATATATATATATATATATGTATATATATATATATACATGTATTTCACATATCATAAATATTCTTGATTCTTTTGCTATACATGTTATTAATATTTAATTCTGTTTATTCTTGTGCTCATATTATGTTGCTTAATTTTATTTATACTTCAAAATGTCCAAATTCACAAGTCCCTTATTTCATATTAATGTGTTTTAACCATATCTTTCATTAAAATTACATAACATGAAAACATTATGTGTTATAGAGGCAATTTTGTTAAATGTATTATTTTGGAGTGATCACAGGACTTTGTTTATTGCCTTACTTGTTCTTTGACTATTTGTGTTTATTGTCTTGCTTGTTCCTTGACTATTTGCATCTATTGTACTGCTAGTTCCTCAACCTAGAACTGACCTTAATACTTGCATGCAATTAAAATGGTATAAAAGCAGATTGGGAAAAAAAGAGAATCCACAAAAAAAGGAATGAGTAATAACATCTAGAAATACTGTACAAACACCAATGGAAGTGGTGGTTTTAGGTAAGAATTCACCAAATAAAGCAGGATTATAGAAAATAGTCACGCTTACTAAAAGGGCAAGTTTCTAATCCACACAGGCAATGAAAATGATAGAAAAATAAATGAATGACTGTAAAATCCTGTGTCACCTCATAACTTTCCAGGTCTAGTCGCATCCTGTGACACATGACACACAGATGCTCCGGCTACAGTCAGCAATGATAACAGTTTTTGAGAATAAAATTTATTTTTCCCACCCAAATCCAATTCTCACTTCACTCTTTGCTAAGTGATAATGAATACTTTGATTCAGTTGATTACCTAAAATAAGGCTTTCTTTACATTTGAGAAATTGATGTGTTAAATGCTAACAGTGGGTTTTAGTACTTTACTGACTATATATTTCTAAGGAAGAAAAATATGTGTCATGTTTCTTCACATGCTACTGGATCATTTAAGGATCTATTAAAATAATGGACAAATTAATTATAAAATGGCATTTGAATAAGGAGTTACTAGATAATGAAAGAGAATGATTAATTCATATATTCTAAATTCTAAATATATAATTATTAGGACATCAAGAAATTTGGAGTTTGACTTTACTATTTAATATAGAATAGCTAATGTTTGGTAGAATTGAGATTTGTTTTATTTAATAACATAAATATAAGATGACTATGCTTTGAGGAACTGTATACTAGGTTGCTATATGTATTTTCATAGTAATGAAAAACTCCAGCCCCATTCACAGATAAAGTCATCATAAAAGTTCACAAGATAATACACTGTTCCACCACCAATGTTAACTGGGCTACATTGCTGTTCTTATTCCCAAGCTTATGTCCTGACATCTACTCAAGTCTTATACAATCATATGCTTTGTAAATAAAAATATTTTATTAAAAGTGTGAATGGCTAATAAAATCACATCAACACTACTGCACAGATAAGAAATATAAATAGTCGTACCACTGATGATAAATTTTCACTATCATTTCCAAAAACAAGCATTTATTTTTCCAACTAATGCAACCCCATGAGTGTATTCACTAAAATAAGCTCTCCCCAACCCCTGTTTCTTAGGGAATTTTCAAGAATTACCACCTGCCCTGGGAGTCACTTGACTTAGACATCGTGTAGCTTTTATGGCACCCCCAGTGCCTGGCTCTTCATTATCTGCATGTAAAGCAATCCTAACGTTGCCCCAGGGATCCATAAAGGATGGTACAGTATTTTTCAAACTACAGTGCGCATACAAATCAAATGAGATCTTGTTAAAATGCAAATGCTGATTCAATGAGTCTGGAATAGGGCATGAACTTACATGTTTTAAACAAGCTCTCAGGTGATCTCTGTGTTGCTGGTCAGTTATTGAATAACCATTTCATAAAGCAACAGAAAACCAAGGCTTTGTCTTTACCAGCATACCATTGGTTGTATCATTGCTTATCACCACTGGGTTTTCACCATTCCCCAGAGTTTCTCATAGTCATAGGATGCTGCTGCTGAGATGTCTGTGGTGCTTTTCCTGCCTCAGTGAGATGGCAAGCCCTGATCTTTCCTTTTTCATGCTCCAGGCACAAAACCATGGACAGAAAGAATTTGCCTCCTCTCTTGCTTCTCTGTTGTTCTTCATGCTAACCACCTGCCATTCACCTTCTTGTTCACTTTCTTTCCTCTGATTTTTTTCCTCTTGCATTACCCTTTCCACATCCCTCTAACCTCAGACTCTATTCAGTTTCTCTTGTATTTTCTTTTCTTATTTTCCAAACCTAGGTTTAATTCTTCCATACTTTCAGATAATTATTACTATGAAGAAATAATTACACTCAATAAATGTTTTACTAATACCATGCATATGTCAATGTGGAGTTATGAAACACATCAAAATCTCAGCCTGCCATACACAAATTAAAAGACTCAAACTCATATACCAGCAAACCTGACATATGCTCAAGTACTTATTCATATATATGTGCCCCAGAGTTCTTTTAGACCAGCCATTGTCAACCTGTAGACCTTGATCCCTGTTGGAAACACAAATATTTACATTATGATTTATAACTGCAGTAAAATTAAAGTTATGGGGAAGTTACAAAAATAATTTTATGGTTGGAGTCAGTACAATATGAGGAAATGTACTAAAGGATTACAACATTAGGGAGATTGAGAACCACAGTTTTAGACCCTGTGACTGATATTATACATCACAAAAAGATAAATCATTATATATGTATAAACAAATGCATATACATGTATAATTATAATGAATGAAAAATGAGAACATGAATTTGAATGAGAGTAGAGAAGGGTGTATGGGGGGGCTTCAAAAGAGGAAAAAGAAAAATGTTGTAATTAAAATACAATATCAAATACTGATAATTCCACACCAAATCATGAAAGACAATGGAAATTTTATTCTGAGTTACTATCTTTCAATTCCTTGTTATGTTGATGTATAATTCATTTCTTTCAACCTTTACAGGGGTACCACAGAGATATTTTAATCAAGGATTTGCCACTTTTTAAAGATAAGCACAATCAATTATCATAAGATTTTTAACAGTTTTGCTCATTTAATTAATGTTAAAATATGCAAAACATAAAACAAAGCCACAAATATAGCTTTACTTAAGTCTGAGCTCTAATATATATATATATATATATATATATATATATATATATATATATATATTTCCCTACATTCTTTTCTGTGTATAAGAATTTGTCTAATCAATTTCTACTATTCCTCATCCCATAATTTCACTATTGCCAATTTCTTATTTATTATTTTGTAAGCATTTGGATATTTCTTTGCCTTTTTACTTACTCTCACAAATTAAATTTGAAGTAAGCCCTAGGAATTTCTCATGCAAAAGCAAGTTCATACTGGAGGAATATGTTTCTGCAAATCAGCAGGAGCTCCAGATCTCTGCTGCCAACACACTGCAGGGGAAGCTACAACAAGACTGATCATATTTAGCTTGTCTCTTACTCATATTTACACACAGTGCTGTTGTTGTTTTGTTTACAGTGGCTTCTCTTCTAATAATAGCATCCCTGAAAGCTCTCCAGCTTTGGTATTATAGAGAGCTTAAGTGCAGAGCTCTTGAACTAATACTCATTCACCAAGACTGAACTCGGTTTCAAAAAATGTTTCTGAATGAAATAAAAATACAAGTTTAGATAAACAAATTAGAACTTCCAGATTTGTCTATTTAAAAATGCACACTTGGAAAAGATACAATCTTCGCTTATTGTTATGGAAAATTGATATTTATAAGCAGTAAAACAAGATCTTGTCTCTTATGAATTCTATACAAAACCAATTCTAAGTGCATAAGCCTCCCAGGATAAAACTAAAGGTGTTAGGAGAAAAGGTAGGGAGTATGGTACAAGGTGAAGGCATAGGTAAAACTTTCTAAATCAGGTTCAAGTTACTCAGAAATAAGTCCCCAGTGGGCAATTGGTAGTGTTTGAAAGTAGAAAGCTTCTACACAATGAGTGCAGGGTAGTCAGTTGAACAAAGAAGCAGGCTACAGAATGAGAAAACACTTTTACCAGCTCTAGAGGCAGCAGAGAATTATTAACTACATTTTTAAAGGAATTAAAAAGAAAGACTCTTAAAACAAAACCAACCTGACTTAAAATTTAACTAGATGTTGAATTGAACAATGTTCTCAAATGGCTAGAAAACTCTTTGGTGAAAAGTATTTGCCATCTTTAGATACCAAGAAAATGCAAATTAAGATTAGTTTGGGACTCCATTTCATCATAGCCAGTCAGAATCGCTATCATAAAGAAATCAAAAGTCAATAAATGCTGGTGATGATTTTGGGAAAGAGGAATCCTGTTCACTATTGGTGGGAGTTAAATCTGGTGTAGCCTCTGTGGTGGGGTGTTCCTCAATACATTATAAAAAGAACTACAATATTACTAAGCTGTACAATTCCTGGTGATATTCCCAAAGGCTCTTTATCTTCCAATAGAGACATTTGTTCATCCATATTCATGACTGTACTACTCACAATAGCTAGAAAATAGAAATGGACTTTATGCCCATGTATTGATCAATGAATAATGAAGATTTGATGCACATACACAGTGGAATTGTATTCAGTTGCGAAGAAAATGAAAATATAAAATTTGTAGGTAAATAGATGTAAGAGTAAAAATTATACTTAGAGCAGCAATTCAGGCATGGAAAGACAAATAATATGTAGCATATTTTACATTGGGTTCTCAGTTTTAACTCTTATTATATGCACTGTGGATGTTTCAATATTCTTGGCCCATGAGGAGTGGCAGCATAGTATATGTGGGCTTGTTGAAATTGGTGTAGCCTTGTTTAATGAAGTGTGTCACTGTAGACAGGGTATGAGGGTCCGTAATCCTCAAGCTCTGCCCAGTATAGAAGAGACCCTTCTCCTGGTTGCTTGCTGATGACAGTCTCCTCCCAGATAGCCTTTAGATTAAGTTGTGTAACTTTCAGCTCCTTCTCTAGCACCATATATGCCTGCCTGCTGCCATGTTTCCTGCCATGATGATACTAGACTAAAACTGAAACCACAAGCCAGCCCCAATTAAATATTGTCTTTTATAAGAGTTGCCTTGGTCATGGTACCTCCTCATAGCAACAAAACCCTAACTAAGGCATACACATAGAAGCCAGGAAACCGGGAAAGAATGATTGAGATAAATAATGCCTTAAGGGTGAGGGCATATAGTAAACCATAGGTAATACTATATAATAGCTCAAGTAATGGGCAAGAGGATGGGAGCATGATTGGACAGGAGAAAATTAAACCAAATAAAAGCAGTGCAACTTTAATTTTCTCAAGCCTTATTTTTAGGGATGGTCCTTAAATGCTTTAACTTCCCCACCAGAGGAAGTGTAGACAACTCCTAGCAGAAAGCAGCTATCATGTTTGCAGCCATCTCAGGCCATATACTTTGACAAGAGACTTGTTTTTCAACAGCCCATAACAGCTGAGCACACTCTGATAAACATCTTATTTTTCTCACATATCTTGTTTTGCTGTTTAGTGCCCCCAGCTTCAAGGTGCACATGGTATCCATAGCTGCAAGGCACGTGACAAAGTGTCTTCAGCTGTGTTCCCCTGCTTGTCCATGGCTGCAAGGCTTGTGGTAAAGCATATAAATACCCAGGATTTCCTTTCAATAAATGAGACTTGATCAGACCCTCTGTCTTGTCTCCATTTTTCATGTCTGTTGCCCCTCCATTCCCACCCTCTCTTTTGCTAGATCCTGTTGATTGAACCGCTAACTGGTGCAGCAGTGCAGGCTAGGACATTTTGGTCCTCAATGTGAGAGAGTGAGAATGAGAGACCTAGTGAGGGACAGTACTGGAAGAAGGGCCTACCAAGAATACAGAAGGTGATCGCTGCAGAAAACTGTCGAGTGCAGTTAGTAATAGTAATGAAAATGGGACAAGAAACAAGTCAGCCTAAAATTAACTCTCTGTTCTTGTTTTGTTGTTGTTCATGTGTGTCAATTGTCTGCTTTTGTTCATTGTTTGAATGTTGTGTTTCATATTCAAAAGAAAAAGAAATGCATATATCCAAAATTAAAATCCAAAATACAACCAAAGGTTGATGACAATTTGTTGGAGTGAGACTGGGACAACCTAGAGGCAGCCAAATATGACCCTGAATGGCCCTCTTCCTGAAGGCCTTCTCCCTGTGCACTTCCACTTCCAGATGCTCCTGCTATGGGAATGGTAGTTGTAGATCCCAGAAAAGAATTACAGGACAAAATTTCTGTCCTTAAACAACAAATTTCTCTTCATAAACAACAAACAGAGTTAGAGAAAGAATATCAGGACTTAATAAATCAGCTACAAAAATTAAAGACAGGGCAGATGTCTCAAAAGAGCAAGGCCACCGAGAAAATCGGTTCTTGAGTTTCTCAACCTGGAGTCCAAAGACAGTTCTTGTCCTCTGGTTTTAGTTCAGCCACAGATCAGCCAAAGGAGGAATAAGCTTTCCCTGTATTAGAGACCATAGATGCTCAAGGGGTTGCTTGGAGACATCACACAGGGTTTAATTTTCAAACCATTAAAGAATTAAAAACTGCAGTATCACAATACAGCCCCACTGCTCCTTTTACTCTTGCAATCTTAAAATCTGCTGCAGAGGAGTGGATGACTCCTGATGATTGGAATACTTTAGTGAGAGCATTTCTTAGCCATGGTGACCATCTTATTTGGAAATCAAAGTATCATGAGAATTGTAACGAGACAGCTAGGAGAAACATTCAGGCAGGCAATGGTTGGTCCTTTGAAGCCTTAGTAGGAGAAGGGCAATTTGCTTCTAGTGGTAACCAGATGCAATATGACTCAGACTTATTCGCTCAAATTCAAAATGCAACCATGAAGGCTTGGCGTAAACTCCCTTCAAAGGGAGACCCTGATGCATCTTATACAGCAATCAGACAAGGGCCTGATGAACTATTTTCTGATTTTGTTCATCAATTAATGACAACACAGGAAGCATTTTTGGTAATGCAGAGGCAGGTGTAGATTATGTGAAACAGGTTCTATATGAAAATGCCAATCCTGCCTGCCAAGTGGCCTTTAGACTTTATAGGAAGAAGGCAGACCTTACCAAGTATATTAGACTCTATTCTGACATAGGGCCCTCCTACCAACAAGGCTTAGCTATGGCGGCTACCATGCAAGGACAATCAATAAGAGATTTTTTGGTTAGTGGAGACAAAAAGTCCTGTTTTAAGTGTGGCAAATCTGGACACTTTGTAAAAGATTGCAAGGCAGAAAATAAGTTAACCCAGAGACAGCCTAGAAAACAGCCTGGGCTGTTCCCACATTGCAAACTTGGAAGGCATTGGGCTAATGAATGTAGGTCCAAGACATATGCACAAGGAGACACCCTTTCCCATAATCAGGGAAACAGGAACAGGGACCAGGCACAGGCCCCGAACCAACACAAGCCAAAACAGGCTTATGGAACAGTCAGTTTCATACCAGCAAACAACATCCCCTTTCTGAACCTAGTCAAGCAACACCAGGAAGTGCAGGACTGGACCTCAGTTCTGCCACCCACACAGTATTAACCCCAGAAATGGGACCTCAGGCCTTACCCATTGCAGTGACTTTATCAGATCCACCATCTAACTTGAATCAGGCCATAAAGGCTCATGATTTACACTACCTTAATTCTCAAACTTTAAAGGTCATGTTTAAAATTACCAGAGAACAAGCTAGGCAAATTGTCAAACAATGTTGATCATGTGTTACACTTTTACCAGTTCCTCATTTGGGTGTGAATCCAAAGGGACTGAAACCAGTCTTGGGCAAATGGATGTTACTCATTATAATCAATTTGGAAATCAGAAATATATATATATATATATATATATATATATATATGTGTGTGTGTGTGTGTGTGTGTGTGTGTGTGTGTGTGTGTGTGTATGTGTATGTGTGTGTGTGTGTGTGTGTGTAGATACATACAGTGGTTTCTTTTATGTGACATTACAAACTGGAGAAGCAAGCAAACATGTGATCACTCATATGCTTGCTACAATGGCTGTATTGGGTATGCCTAAACAGATAAAAATTGACAATGGCCCAGGTTATTCAAGCTCCAGTTTCCACCAGTTCTGTGAAAAATTGGGAATAATACATAAAATAGGTATAGGGCCAATGTCCAGTAGAAAGGGCACATCAAACCATTAAATATCAATTTGAAAAAATTAAGAATGAGGAGTGGTACTCTACCAAGGGATCCCCCAGAAATATCCTTCATCACACTCTCTTTATTTTAAATTTTTTAACTTTGGATTCTGAAGAAAAATCTACATATAGGTTTTGGCATCTTGATAACAAAATGAATTTTGCAACAGTCCTCTGGAAAGACTCATTAACTGGAACCTGGAATAGGCCTTATCCAGTGCTTATCTGGGGAAGAAGTTCTGTCTGCATATATTCCCAAGTGGCAGATGCCACACGCAGGCTGTCAGAGAGTATGATTAAACAAATAGACAACAATAACAAATTCAGGGAGGAGAAACCTCTGAGAAGCATATTTCTTCCTGTGCAGGAAACATGAAGATACATCTCAATTGTCTTCAAACTGGGACAGATCAACCAGCAAATTTGAATTGGAAAGTTCTCAATGAGGAAGGAGACATCACCACCTGTACCTCCACTGTGGCCCTATTGGACTCTTGGCTCCCTGACTTATGATTTAGCGGGGGTACATTGTTTAGACACAGGAGAAAACCCATTACCAAAGTCACTATACTTGTTTTCTGGGTTTAGGATTGACTCGGGTAGGTACAGGGATTTCCTTACTTGTTTTGTTAAGATCAAAGCTGTGATCAGTTCTGTACTTCTATAGATTTAAAATTTCGAAAGAATGGAAATCTGCTGTATCACAATTGTAAAATTCATTTTCCTTCTTAGCTGCAATAGTGCTACAGAATAGAAGAGGCTTATACTTTTTACTTCTCCAGGAGAGGGAGTTGTGTGCTACCCTTAAAACAGAGTGTTGCATTTTATACTGATCATTCAGGCGTTGTTAAGTCACTTTTCTCTCAAGTTCATGCTGATGGCTTTTGTATGACAGCAGATAAATGCTATTCAAATGGAACCTGTATGGGTTCCTTATTAAAGGCTGGAAGTAGGGGACTCTAAAACCTCTGTCGTCAAGACTGATGAGGATTAACCCCTAAATTGTGTGCAAAGCTGGATAGTGAATGACAGACAAGAGAACACCTCAAGACCCTTGCCCCTAACTGGGAGGCCTCAGTATCCTAAGACAGGAGCTCAACCAAAGGCTGTTGAGTATCCAAAGACAGGAAAGGGAGGTTGGGGTCCTTTGTTCCAACCTAAGACAGGCACAGTTGCCCTTCGGCCCCTGCCTGGTCCCTGGGACTGGAGCAGACACAGAGTCGGTCTGCTCCTGTCCTGTGGAGAAAGTAAATCCTGAGTCATCCAGGAGCCACTGCACTCAGAGCAGCTGGTAAGAACTCCATCCCACTCCCTAAGCCCCAGAAATACATCTGGGAGCCAGGGACATCCTGGGCACAGCAGCTACCCAAACCCCGCCCCTCCGGAATTCCACTTCCCTTCAGCCCCTGCCTGGGCACAGGTGGAAGATGAGATCCTTGACCTCATGAAGGCTGGACGCCCCAGGGGGTGGGAGTTTTGAGGGTGGGGAGGTGGGAGTGGGGGGGTAGATAGAGGTTACATCCACAAAGAAGAAGGAGGAGGTGTGAGGGGATTGGGGGTTCCTGGGTGGGTGGGGGATGGGGTAAGGGGACAACATATGAAATGTAAATAAAACATCCAATAAAAAAATTTAAAAAAAAAAAAAAGACAGGCACAGTTTCCATAAGTTTTCCCAGCCTTCCCTTTTGAAAAAAAATTAAAAAGGGGAACATGTTGGGAGCCAACTCCTAGCAGAAAGTGGCTATCATCTTTGCAGCCATCTCAGGCCATATACCCTGACAAGAGACTTGTTTTTCAGCAGCCCACAACAGCTGAGCACACCCTGATAAACATCTTGTTTTACTCACATATCTTGTTTTGCTGTTTATTGTCCCCAGCTTCAAGGTGCACATGGTATCCATGGCTGCAAGGCACGTGACAAAGTGTCTTCAGCTGTGTTCCCCTGCTTGTCCATGGCTGCAAGGCACATGGTAAAATATATAAATACCCAGGATTTCCTTTAAATAAATGAGACTTGATCTGACCCTCTGTCTTGTCCATTTGCTCCTCCATCCCCACTCTCTCTCTTGCTATATCCTGGTGCCCAAATGTGGGACAGCATGGAACAGTGCAGACCAGGACATATGGGGTGGGTGCATGGAAGGGATCTCTTTAGAAAGGTTCTTTGGAGCAACACTCATCTGTGTTGTCTGGTAATCAGCAGTTTAGTTTACAGTTGGTTAGCAGGCTGCAGCAGTTTGATCCCTCACAAACACTTCACAGATATACTAGCAGTCCAGTTCAGTAGAACTTGGGAACAAGATTAGTAACAGCAGTGATATGACCAACCAGAGACAGCCAGGCTTCAGCCTAGGCTTTAGTCATAAGGAGGGATGCTGAGGTACACCAGCAGAAGTTCTCAGCTGTGCCTTTCTCAGAGAAGCAAAGATCAACCAAGATGTGAGACCCACAAATTTTGCATAGCAAGCTATACCAGCAAGCCAAGCTCTGTCTCCATTACTTCATAGAGTCTAATTTATACTTTCCAAACATCAAAAGTCCTCTACATATCTTGCCTTAGCATGGACTTTGCCTCAGCCTGAGATCATGGAAGTGGCAACAATACTGCAGCACACTGCGAGAAGTCTTTTGATGCATTTCTCCCTATGGAGTCCTGACAAATGTAGCTAAACTATGCAGTGCAAGGTAGACCAATACATGCTTATGGTGAGCAAAGAGTCCTTCATCACATGTCCTTGCACATGCTTGCTTTGGCAGAACAACCTCTCTCCTGTGTCTGCTTCAGAGACATGTTCCTTTAGGAGTCTACTTTAGCCTTTCACATCTGTGTCCACTTTAATGAAACATTCCTTCACATGTTAGCTCCAGCAAAACACCATCCAATCAATTTTCCAAAGAATTATTAAGTTTCTACTTGAAAGTGGTCTGAAAAAGCCATGTGGAAATCTACCATTTTAAGCCAACTAAAAATATTTTTGGATTATCAGTTAGCTGAGAGATATTAATGAGAAGATAATGCCATTTCTAAAGGTCATAGGCTCTCGTGCAAAAATCCCAGTGCCAGGTTTGAGATATCTCCTTATCCATTATTATCATGGAGGCTCAGAGGGTCCTAAAGTAATACAGGCACTTGCCATTGCTCTTGGTTGCCTACCAGAACCAGTTGAAACAACCCTACTGCTGAAGATGCCACAGAAGATTTAGGGATATAAATAAGAACATAGCTGGAAAGTTCCTACAGATTGGTTAACTTTCATAGGGTTAAAGATGCTAGGGAGGAAGGTCCTCAGTAATATTATCTGTTAACACTATAATATCAACAAGCCTGGAGTGAAGCACTTAATATTATAAGTTTTATGCCTAGTATTATAAACCTAGTAAAAATAATATGTGCTTGCAATTATTTTAAAAATCAATAAAGTATTACACTAAAAAGTACACTAAGATTACTGGTTGGCTGAGGAGGTCTTGAGTTTTTAATTAAAGATGTGGATTCAAACTTAATTTCAAGTATGTGTGCTCATGCTCACATATACACACTACATGCTACCTAGAAAATCTCATTGCACAAACTGTGGTGAATGTAGAGACTTATGACTCCTAAAGGTGCTGATAATAAATGTCTTTTGAGTGCTCAGCTCTAAACATGATACTTACTCCGTCCTTCCTAGGGCTCAGGGATTATTGCAGAAGAGATTGAAATAAAAACATAAGAGACAGAAAATGGGCAAAAAGGTCGTGAAAGGCTATCATCTGTGTATAAACTTGCTAGATTAGTTCTGTGTATGATTGGGGCTGTCATCAATCAATCAATAAGAGATCTATGAGGGATGTATATGATTGTATTCTATCCTGCCAAACTATTTTCTACTGGTAGGCATAGAAAGAGTGAAAGTCATTGTCTTCAGTGGTATGTATGAATTATCATATTCCAGTGACTAGTCACAAAGGTCATGCAGATGAATAAATTCAGTGAGTCTCAAGATAAATCTAAAGACATATGTATGATATAGATACTCCACTCTGAAGGGGGATGTGGAATTACAGGGATGGGAAGAAGACAAGGAGAATAGGGAGTGAGAATAATAAGAATACATTATGTGCACATATGAAATTTTTAAAGAAGAAAATTAATGTTATATTAAAATAAACTCCTTTGTATCTAAAATGTGTATATATCCACATATTTTAATTTAAATTAAACTGTTTGTTAAATGAGAAACTTAGATTAAATTATTCTTGCCACTTCATTGTAATCTAAATATAGTAATTCAAAATACTCTATTAAGCAAAGAGTAACTTATGTAAAATAATTTTTGAATAAACTTAAATCATAAACAGTGACTATAACAATTTATATTAGTGAGACATCCAATTGTTTAGGCTATAAATCAAATACTATGAATATAAAACAATTACTCATGTAATAATATGTAAATAACTGAAATTCTCATTTACAGTGTAACCACAACAGAAGAGAACATTTATATTCCATTCCTCATCACAGAATGGGTGTAATATTTACAAATTTAAAAGAACTTTAATTCTATATAGAACACAAGCCTTTAAAAATGCAGATTTAGTGTAGAATATCTGTCAGCTTTTGATGTTCAGTGGGAACCCTACACATCAGGTTTCCAAGTCTACCCTAGATTGCTGCTGGTGTTGAGTAACAATCCTGGAAGAAGGTCTTTCAATAGTTACTAAGATAGTGGGAGCATCTACAGATAAACAACAGGTACATCTGTAGTGTCTTGTCAGTTCCAGTCTTACTGACTTTCTGAAAAGAACCACAAAATCTGAGATGTGAAATGGAGTTTGAATCTGGTCCATGGATCTAACAACCTGTTTAAATAAACTAAGTTTCTGGAGGTGAATTAAATAAGATAAAGATATGCTGTATCTACTGCTAAGTAAAATAGGCCAAATAGTTCCTTGAAGTAATACTCTCTCATGAGTTCCATGCCCTATGAATTATAAAATGAGAAAATTATCATTGTGATCTCTAAACTTCCTCAAGAATTCATTTTTTTAATTACTCCCTTCTTTAAATTTTTTAATTTTTTGACATTGACAACATTATATATTCTGAATTTTCATCCTACATCCATTGTGCCTTGTTCATGAGCCTCAAGAGACCAACCAGGAACCCATTCATATGTAATCACATTAAGGTCTCTTAATGTGATTAACTCTATAAACTCGAGTTTGGGCTTATCTTTGATAGTTTGCTGAAGAAGTCCCGATCTGTCATTAGGAGAGATTTTTACTGGAAATGGGAGTAAGTGAGGGAATGTCCAGCCTAGTAAGCATCTAGTAGAATGACTATTACAAACTGACAGGTTAGTGCTCTGAAGCAAGACCATGAAAAAATCACAAATAGTCTAAAAGTACATCTGAAACAATCAGACAAATCTTTGATTGTTGCTAGGAAGGAGCTAGAGAGTAACTCTGGGTTATGGGTCAAGAACATGGTGTACCCAAGCCATGGTGTCCTTCTTGGTGCTTGGTACTTAGTTTAGGTTTAGCTACAAGTCAAGTTCTCAGTGTTTTTTCTTTTAAAATGGAGTCCTTTCCCAAGATGGAGAAGGTTTGGCCTCACATCTCACCAGATCCCAATTCCCAGCTATTTTTGTAAGTCTCCTCTTCACATCTCACACTGTTGATTTGCCGTTGGCTTAGTACAAATCTTTATTATCATTCTTCATGTAGATCTGTAATCATGTTTCGAAATGTGCAGCCTAGCTTCTCCTCCTCCTTTAAGCTCTACTGATCCATTGCATACTTACCAACTCAATTAGCATGCTTTAATATCCAGAGACATCTTCAGCTTAACACATGCAGCTTTTATAAATTAAACTTGTTCGTTGACAGTATCATGAATATATAAAATACCTTCTAATTGCACTCACTCTTCAATATGCAGACTTTTTAACAAATTCGTTCCAACACCTTCATGTCTAACAGTCTTATTCAAATAAACAAATGATGGTGTTGTTTACCTCAGTTTTGGACTCATATAGTCTGAGGTACTTCTCTCTTGTGAGAAGATTTCAGCATTTAAAATACCTATGATTCCTGCTTGGACTCTCTTCAAAGTAAACTAGCATTTCACTTTTCAGTTCTCTTTGAATGGATTCTTCTGTCTCAGAAACACTAGATTCTCTATTCTTGCTTGCTGAGATGGCTTTCTAAAGAGATAGTATGTCAGCAGTCTTACTACAAAAGTTTCAGGTTGTTCTAAAGAAACACAAACATAATTTGATATAAATTCACACATGAACAAAAACTTCACAAAGTCTTCTATTCATAATTAAAATATTAAAATTTCTTCCACAAGTCAGTGCAGTATCTGACTAGAAACTACATTTTATCTGTCTGTATCCAGGAAATCTATGTTGGATTATGAAATATAACAATGTGTCACCTGCTCTGGGAGATTCACACTTGGCTTTCTAATGTGCAAAATGGTTTTGATATTCTCACATGTGAACATAACATTTGATGAACAAAGAGCTAATTTTAAAGTCATAAGTAAATGTTGAAAAGTATACAAATATTAAAAGAAATGACTCTGCAGTCAGCAATTATTTCAAATATTAAAACAAGTATACAGTTTGAATTATCCAAGGAAAACATTTTAATGCCATCTTTATACTTATTTACATTTTGTCTAATTTAATTAAACAGTGCATAAACAGCAAAGTATTAACTGATAGTTCAGAACATAAGTGTTAAGGAGAGAATAAACATACTGTGTTTCTGGTATGTCATTCTCTTATGTGTTTAACCACTAAAATATGGATAAGATGATGAGATGTTTGCTATATTAGATCAATTATAATAAAAAGGTGATGAGCTTCACCTGTTCATATTATATTATGTAACAAAGTTTATGGTGTGCTACCAATAAGATTGGCATGGATGAGAGGGACAGGTAGTAGGAAAATGTGAGAAGCTTCAGAACTAGGCTAAGACCAGCAGCCAATGACGACTGAGCAAAAGAGTCATTCACTCCTACAAATTCAGAAACCTGAAACTCCTTCAATAGTCATGTTACCTTGAAAATGTGTTTCCAGCTGTAGGAGGAACTCAGACTGTCCTCTTCCTGTCTTCAGACTTCTGCAACTTGAAGCAAAAGATCCAGTCAAGAAGTATCCATGTTTGGAACCTACATAGCATTTAAATGACAGTTGTGAGCAGCTCTTAAAAACTCAGTTATGACAAATTGTTTTGGAGCCAATAAGCCAATGTTGTAATCTATCTGACAAAATTTTGGGAAGGATTACAAAAAAAAAAAGCACAGAATGAAATGGCTTATCTGTAATGTCAGGGGCTCCACAGAATCACTTAGGAAGCACCACCAAAATAGGAAATGAGAACTTTTCTCTGTTGGATTAAAATTTAGACTATGGTATACATCCTGCCTTCTTTTACACCAGAATAACACTAGCTACAATCATCTGAAAGGAACGAAAGTCAATTGAGAAAATCCCTCTATAAGATCCATCTGTAAGATATTTTCTTAATTAAACACTGCAAAGCCCAGCTTTTTGCAGGTGGTATTGTCCCTGGGCTCATGATCCTGGGTTCTATAGTAATGAGACTAAGAAGAGCCATGAGAGGAAGCCAGAAAGCACCACTACTCCATGGTCCTTACGAATCAGCTCCTGCCTCAAGGTTCTAGCCCGGTTTTAATTCTTGTACTGACTTTATTCAATAATGAACAGTAATTTGGAAGTGTAACAAATGAACCCACTCCACCCCAACTTGCCTTTTGTTCCTGGTGTTTTGTCATAGAAATAGAAAACTGAAGAACGACTGTTGCTACCAGGATAATGGGGTACTGCTGTTACAGACCTGACCATGTTAGTTTCGGGACCCTTCTAAAAGGATTTTGGAATTTCAGGCTAGAAAAGCCATTGAGTGTTAAGAACTCATTGAGCTGTTTGGTAGGAGCTTTGGAGGATAAGAAAGTTGATGGTAGACAACAGAGGCCTGTTTTGCAAAGTTTCAGAGAGAACGAAAGAATCTACATGGCATTTTGTGTGAAGAATCTTTGTTAGATGGGGATGAAGAATCAACTGTGATTAACAGGATACCAAAACTGCTGGTGTGAAATCTTTGCTTTGCTGAGATACTCAATAATCATTAGCTGGAGATGAGAAATTAGTGGTGATTAAAGAGAGCAGCATTGTTTTTGTTAGGGTCTTCCTGGAAATGTTTCCTAAGAGAACACAAAATATGGATTTCAGATGCACTCAGGGTTATGCCCGGGCTGGCACCCAAACTTGGTAGTATAATAATCACCAGATGATGATGGTTTTAAGTGCAGGAAGGGGACATGGAGACAGCTGAGGCTTGGCACTCTGGGAGCCAATAGAGGTCTTTGGTGGGGGTGCAGCCTTAGTGGCAGATGAAGGTCCAGGATTGAAGGAGTCATGCAAAGAAGTTGAGGCTTGGTACCATAAAGAGTGCCTTATAAGGGACTCTTAGTGAAAGTGCAGACCATTTGCAGAAGTCTCCAGAATTTTGGAGTTGCCAGTGCCATGGGATGACCAACAAGAGCAGCAGCAGCAGCTGAGTGAAGCCAGTTTGAGCCTAGAAGACAAAGTGTGAATGTGTTGCAAAGCAGGACCCAGAGAATGAACCAAGCCCCTTGGAGAATCCCAAAAGATAATGAATCCCAGATAGTGGACACTGGAATATTTACATTTTTTGTGGGGCGGTGGGCTGTGAGAGGCAGCTCGGTACCTGATGGAGCACAGGCTTTGAACCCAGGAGACCCTAAAGGGATGGTAAGTGTTTGGCCTTGCTCCTGGGCCCTGGTTCCTTTCACTTAGCCATAGCACCTCCCAAAAAAAGGTTTGTGGCATTCAATCACATAGCACAGGTAGAGGGTAATAACATCTGATTAATCTAGATAGACGTTATGTTTTCCTTACTAACATATAACTTTTCAAACTTTTATAACTCATATAACTCAAATAACTTTTTAAAGTTCAGTAGCCATTTCACTTTAGCAAAAGAGTTCATCTGTAGCTGGAAGGAGGGGTCTGTCCTCCGTGGGACTCAGTGTGTGTCTCTGGATTTCAGCGTGTGTCTCAGGATGTTATTACCCTTAAACTATACAACCTATAAAATAATTAATTGGTTCATTAATCCCTTGCCTTCCCAACCCCCACTCTCAACCTCCTTATCCTGAGACTTAGTTGTACTACCCCCTACAGCCAGCATAGTGTTTTCTTTTGACTTCGCCTCACCCAAAATTTTTACTACAAATGACACAGTCACTCCAATGATGTCCTTCCTTTTTAAAAAGAGAAAAATTAGGACACATGCTGAGGTCCAGAGACATGCAGTGAGTCCCAGAGAGGACAAACCTAGACCGTCCAGCTACAGATGAACTCTTTTGCCAAAGTCAAATTGCTACTGAACTTGGGAAAAGTTATATATTAGTAAGGAAAACATAATGTCTATCTAGATTATTCAGATGTTATTGCCCTCTACCTGTGCTATGTGACTGAAAGCCACAAGCATTTCTTTGGGAGGGGCTGTGACTAAGTGAAAGGAACCAGGGTGCAGGAGCAAGGCCAAACGCCTACCCTCCCTTTAGGGTCTCTGGGGTTCAAGGCCTACACTCAGCCAGGTACCCAGATGCCTCTCACAGCCCACTGTCTCACAATTTTGGTCTCCTTTCTCTTGAAGTAATAAATTACTTAATTTATTACTATTATTACTACTATTATTATTATTATTATTATTATTATTTAGTTTATAGAAGCCCATAGTTATTAACATAGAGAGAACTTAAAATGCAGTGGAGAGACTGAATTTTAATAGTTTATTTTTGTTTTTGTTTTTAAATAATATTATGGCAGCAATATTGGGTTTTTCAAGAGAATCATATTTAAGGTGTTGAATCTTACAAGCTGTGGGACTTTTAAAGTTGGTAAAATGTTTTATGTAGTGATGTTGATGCTAATGTGTGCTCTTGTTGATAAAAAGAAAGGAAAGGAATGGCTTAAATGTGATATGCTTTTATGTCAAGTTGGCAAGGGGTCAATTGCCTTGGCTAGTTTATGTCAACTTGTCACAAACTAAAGTCATCTGAAAGGAGGGAGACTCAATTGAAAAAATACCTTCATAAGGCACAGTTGTATATTAAGGGATATTCTTAATTATTGATGATGGGAAAGGGCCCAGTCCATGATGGGTGGTGCTATCTCTATGCTGGTTGTCCTGGGTTCTATAAGAAAGCAAACTGAGGAAATTTGTGGAAGCAAGCTAATAAGCAGCAGCCCCTCCAAGACCTTTATAAAAGTTTCGGCCTCCAGGTTTCTGTCCTGCTTGAATTCCTTTGTTGGCTTTCTTCTATGATGAACATTGATATGGAAGTAGAAGACAAATCCTTTCCTCCTCAACTGGCATTTTGGTCATCATGTTTTATTCCAGCAATCGAAACCGTAATGAAGACAATTTAACTCAAGGCATCTGTGATAATTCATAGGTTGTCTTGTGTATTCTTCAATGATTGTATGTGTGTTTTCTTTGCATGTGAGGTTACAGTATGTGTAAGGTGTTGCTTTGTCAAAAGCAACAGGCTTTAAAACAAACTCTGACTGAGACTTTCAACCAACAATGCTTGAATTTTAGACATCTAGATTGCTCAGTTACTTCAGGAGATGTCAATTGAGTTATGCTGTGGAGTTTGAAGAATACTTTTTTTTTTTTTTTGTGGGGTTTTTTTTTTTTTTTTTTTTTGAGACTTGGAAATTTTTTTTCTCCTTTATTTTCTTTCTTTTTTATTGGCTATTGTATTTACTTACATTTCAGATGTCATCCCCTTTCCCCATTTCCCCTCTAGAGATCCCCCATCCCATCCCCCTCCTCCTTTTTGCTTTTATACCATTTTTTTTTAAATTTTTTTATTGGATGTTTTATTTACATTTCATATGTTGTCCCCTTACCCCATCCCCCACCCACCCAGGAACCCCCAATCCCCTCACACCTCCTCCTTCTTCTTTGTGG
>NW_021604634.1:6787948-6793765 GCF_004785775.1 Grammomys surdaster | reverse complement strand
TGCCTCTGAATATGTCAGACTCTTGAAGACCTCTGAGGAGACATCCATATCAGGCTCTTATCAGCATGCACTTCCTGACTTCCACATCAGCATCTACCTTTGGTGACTGCACATGGGATGGATACTCAGGTGGAAAGGTCTTCAGACGGCCCCTCCTTCAGTTTTTGTCCCTCGCTTTGTCTCCATATTTGCTCCCTTGAGTATTTTGTTGCTCCTTCTAAGATGGACCGAATCACCCCCACTTGGTCTTCCTTCTTTATGGACTTCATGTGGCCTGTGAGTTGCATCTTGGGCATTTTAAGGTTCTGGGCTAATATCCAATAATCAGTGAGTGAATACCATGTGTGTTCTTTTGTGATTGGCTTACCTCACTCAGTATGATAATTTCTAGTTCCATCCATTTACCTAGGAACCTCTCAAATTCATTGTTTTTAATAGCTGAGTAATACTCCATTGTGTAAATATACCACATTTTTTTAATCCATTCCTCAGTTGAAGGACATCTGGGTTCTTTCCAGCTCCTGGCTATTATAAATAAGGCTGCTATGAACATAGTTGAGCATATGTCCTTATTATATGTTCGAGCACCTTCTGGGTATATGCCTAGGAGTGGTATAGCTGGATCCTCAGGTAATGCTATGTCCAATTTTCTGAGGAACCGCCAGACTGATTTCCAAAGTGGTTGCACCATCTTGCAGTCCCACCAACAATGGAGGAGTGTTCCTCTTTCTCCACACCCTCGCCAGCATCTACTATCACCTGAGTTTTTAATCTTAGCCATTCTGACTGGTGTGAGATGAAATCTCAGGGTTGTTTTGATTTGCATTTCCCTGACGACTAAGGATGCCGAGCATTTCTTTAGGTGCTTCTCGGCCATTCGAGTTTCTTCTGTTGAAAATTCTTTGTTAAGCTCTATACCCCATTTTTTAATAGGGTAATTTGGTTGCCTGGAGTCTAATTTCTTGAGTTCTTTGTATATATTGGATATTAGCCCTCTATCAGATGAAGGATTGGTAAAGATCTTTTCCCAATTTGTTGGTTGTCGTTTTGTCCTATTGACAGTGTCCTTTGCCTTACAGAAACTTTGCAATTTTATGAAGTCCCATTTGTCAATTCTCGATCTTAGAGCATATGCCATTGGAGTTCTGTTCAGGAACTTTTCCCCTGTGCCCAAGTATTCGAGGCTTTTCCCCACCTTCTCTTCTATTAGTTTCAGTGTATCTGGTTTTATGTGGAGGTCCTTTATCCACTTAGATTTGAGCTTTGTACAAGGGGATAAGAATGGAACAATTTTCATTCTTCTACATGTTGTCCTCCAGTTGAACCAGCACCATTTGTTGAAAATGCTGTCCTTTTTCCACTGGACAGTTTTAGCTCCTTTGTCAAAGATCAAGTGACCATAGGAGTGTGGGTTCATTTCTGGGTCTTCAATTCTATTCCATTGATCTTCCTGCCTGTCTCTGTACCAATACCAGGTAGTTTTTATCACTATTGCTCTGTAGTACAGCTTGAGGTCAGGGATGGTGATTCCTCCAGAAGTTCTTTTATTGTTGAGAATAGTTTTCGCTATCCTGGGTTTTTTGTTATTCCATATGAATTTGAGAATTTCCTTTTCTAACTCTGTGAAGAATTGAGTTGGGATTTTAATGGGGATTGCATTGAATCTGTAGATTGCTTTTGGCAAGATGGCCATTTTTATTATATTAATCCTGCCAATCCATGAGCATGGGAGATCTTTCCATCTTCTGAGATCTTCTTCAATTTCTTTCTTCAGAGACTTGAAGTTCTTGTCATACAGGTCTTTCACTTGCTTGGTTAGATTCACACCAAGGTATTTTATATTATTTGCAACTATTGTGAAGGGTGTCATTTCCCTAATTTCTTTTTCAGTCTGTTTATCTTTCATGTAGAGGAAGGCTACTGATTTGTTTGAGTTGATTTTATAACCAGCCACTTTGCTGAAGTTGTTTATCAGGTTTAGGAGTTCTCTGGTGGAAGTTTGGGGGTCACTTAAGTATACTATCATATCATCTGCAAATAGTGATATCTTGACTTCTTCCTTTCCTATTTGTATCCCTTTGACTTCTTTTTGTTGTCTAATTGCTCTGGCTAGGACTTCCAGTACTGTATTGAATAGGTAGGGGGAGAGTGGGCAGCCTTGTCTAGTCCCTGATCTTAGTGGGATTGCTTCAAGTTTCTCTCCGTTTAGCTTGATGTTGGCTACTGGTTTGCTGTAAATTGCTTTTACTATGTTTAGGTAGGGGCCTTGAATTCCTGATCTTTCCAAGACTTTTATCATGAAGGGATGTTGAATTTTGTCAAATGCTTTCTCAGCATCTAGTGAGATAATCATATGGGTTTTTTCTTTAAGTTTGTTTATATAGTGGATTACATTGATGGATTTCCGAATATTGAACCATCCCTGCATTCCTGGGATAAAACCTACTTGATCATCATGGATGATTGTTTTGATGTGGTCTTGGATTCGGTTTGCTAGAATTTTATTGAGTATTTTTGCATCGATGTTTTTATGGGAGATTGGTCTGAAGTTCTCTTTCTTTGTTGGGTCTTTGTGGGGTTTGGGAATGAGTGTAATTGTAGCTTCATAGAACGAATTGGGTAGTGTTCCTTCTGTCTCTATTTTGTGGAATAGTTTGAAGAGAATTGGTATTAGGTCTTCCTTGAAGGTCTGATAGAATTCAGCACTAAAACCATCTGGTCCTGGGCTTTTTTTAGTGGGGAGACTTTTAATGACTGCTGCTATTTCCTGAGGGGTTATGGGACTATTTAGATGGTTTATCTGCTCCTGGTTTAATTTTGGTACCTGGTATCTGTCTAGGAAATTGTCCATTTCATCCAGGTTTTCCAGTTTTGTTGAGTATAGGCCTTTGTAGTAGGATCTGATGATTTTTTTAATTTCTTCCGTTTCTGTTGTTATGTCTCCCTTTTCAGTTCTGATTTTATTAATTTGGATACTCTCTCTGTGCCCTCTGGTTAATCTGGCTAACGGTTTATCTATCTTGTTGATTTTCTCAAAGAACCAACTCCTGGTTTTATTGATATTTTGTATTGTTCTTTCAGTTTCTATTTGGTTGATTTCAGCCCTGAGTTTGATTATTTCCTGCCTTCTACTCCTCCTGGGTGTATTTGCTTCTTTTTGTTCTAGGGCTTTTAGTTGTGCAGTCAACTTGTTAGTGTGTGCTCTTTCCAGTTTCTTTTTGTAGGCACTTAGAGCTATGAGTTTTCCTCTTAGCACTGCCTTCATGGAGTCCCACAAGTTTTGGTATGATGTGTCCTCATTTTCATTGAAATCTAAAAAGTCTTTAATTTCTTTCTTTATTTCTTCCTTGACCAAGTCATCATTGAGTAGAGAGTTGTTCAGTTTCCATGTGCACATGGGTTTTCCATTGGTTTTGTCATTATTAAAGACCAGTCTTATTCCATGGTGATCTGATAAGAGGCAAGGGATTATTTCAATCTTTTTGTATCTGTAGAGGCTTGTTTTGTGACCAATTATATGGTCTATTTTGGAGAAGGTACCATGAGGTGCTGAGAAAAAGGTATATTCTTTTGTTTTAGGATGAAATGTTCTATAGATGTCTGTTAAGTCCATTCGGTTCATAACTTCTGTTAATGTCAAAGTGTCTCGGTTTAGTTTCTGTTTCCATGATCTGTCCATTGCTGAGAGTGGGGTGTTGAAATCCCCCACTATTTTTGTGTGAGGTGTAATGTGTGTTTTGAGCTTTAGTAAAGTTTCTTTTATGTATGTAGGTGCCCTTGCATTTGGGGCATAGATGTTCAGAATTGAGAGTTCACCTTGGTAGATTTTTCCTTTGATGAGTATGAAGTGTCCTTCCTTATCTTCTTTGATTAATTTTGGATGAAAGTCGATTTTATTTGATATTAGAATGGCTACTCCAGCTTGTTTCTTGGGACCACTGGCTTGGAAAATTGTTTTCCACCCTTTTATTCTGAGGTAGTGTCTGTCTTTGTCACTGAGGTATGTTTCTTGTATGCAGCAAAATTCTGGGTCTTGTTTGTGTATCCAGTCTGCTAGTCTGCGTCTTTTTATTGGGGAATTGAGACCATTGATGTTAAGAGATATTAAGGAAAAATGATTGTGGCTTCCTGTTATTTTTGTTATTAGAGGTAAAGTTATGTTTGTATAGTTATCTTCTTTTGGGGTTGTTGGAAGATTACTTCCTTGCTTTTTCTAGGTTGTAGTTTCCCTCCTTGTGTTGGCGTTTTCCATTCATTATCCTTTGAAGTGCTGGGTTTGTGGGAAGATATTGTGCAAATTTGGTTTTGTCATGGAATATCTTGGTTTCACCATCTATATTGATTGAGAGTTTTGCTGGGTATAGTAATCTGGGCTGGCAATTGTGTTCTCTTAGGGTCTGTATGATGTCCGTCCAGGCTCTTCTGGCTTTTATAGTCTCTGGTGAGAAGTCTGGTGTAATTCTTATAGGTCTGCCTTTATATGTTACTTGACCTTTTTCCCTTACTGCTTTTAGTATTTTTTCTTTGTTTTGTGCATCTGATGTTTTGATTATTATGTGACGGGAGGTATTTCTTTTCTGGTCTAGTCTATTTGGTGTTCTGTAGGCTTCTTGTATGTTTATGGGCATCTTGTTCTTTAGGTTAGGGAAATTTTCCTCAATGATTTTGTTGAAGATATTTACTGGCCCTTTAAGTTGGGAATCTTCATTCTCATCTATACCTATTATCCTTAGGTTTGGTGTTCTCATTGTGTCCTGAATTTCCTGGATGTTTTGAGTTAGGAGTTTTTTGCTTTTTTCATTTTCTTTGACAACTGTGTCAATATTTTCCACCGTATCTTCTGCATTTGAGATTCTCTCTTCTATCTCTTGTATTCGGTTGGTGATGCTTGCGTCTGTGACTCCTGATCTCTTTCTTAGGTTTTCTATCTCCATGGTTGTCTCCCTTTGAACTTTCTTTATTGTTTCTATTTCCATTTTCAGATCCTGAATGTTTTTGTTTAATTCCTTCTTTGTGTTTTATTGCATTTCTTTAAGGGATTTCTGTGATTCCTCTTTAAGGGCTTCTATCTGTTTACTTGTACTCTCCTGTATTTCTTTAAGGGAGTTACTTAATTCCTTCTTATAATCCTCTATCATCATCATGAGAAGTGATTTTAATTCTGAATCCTGCTTTTCAGGTGTGAAGGGGTGTTCAGGGCTTGCTATATTGGGAGAACTGGGCACTGATGATGCCAAGAAACTTTGGTTTCTGTTGCTTATGTTCTTGCGCTTGCCTTTCGCCATCTGGGTAACTCTAGTGGTACCTGCCCTCTCTGTGTAAGATTGGAATCTGTATTTCCAGTTATCTTGCTTATTGCAGAGCTCCTCGGAGTCCAGAGGTCTCTGTGGTCTTATGCCCCTAATCTCCCGGGTGAAAGAACTCCTGGGACTCAGGCCACCTCTTGGATCTGGTAATCCTTCTGTTCTGAGTGCAGTGGCTCCTCGGCTGCTCTGAGTGCAGTGGGTTCTCGATGACTCAGGATTCAGTTTCAGCTGCTCTGAGTGCAGTGGCTCCTAGATGACTCAGGATTCAGTTTCTCCACAGGACAGGAGCAGACCAACTCTGTGTCAGCTGCTCTGAGTGCAGTGGCTCCAGCTGCTCTGAGTGCAGTGGGTCCCTGATGACTCAGAATTCAGTTTCAGCTGCTCTGAGTGTAGTGGCTTCTCGATGACTCAGGATTCAGTTTCTCCACAGGACAGGAGCAGACCTACTCTGTGTCTGCTCCAGTCCCAGGGACCAGGCAGGGGCCGAAGGGAAGTGGAATTCCGGAGGGGC
>NW_021604634.1:6730856-6787938 GCF_004785775.1 Grammomys surdaster | reverse complement strand
CCAAGGGACCAGGCAGGGGCCGAAGGGAAGTGGAATTCCGGAGGGGCAGGGTTTGGGTAGCTGCTGTGCCCTGGATGTCCCTGGCTCCCAGATGTATCTCTGGGGCTTAGGGAGTGAGATGGAGTTCTTACCAGCTGCTCTGAGTGCAGTGCTCCTGGATGACTCAGGATTCAGTTTCTCCACAGGACAGGAGCAGACCGACTCTGTGCCTGCTCCAGTCCAAGGGACCATGCAGGGGCCGAAGGGAAGTGGAATTCTGAAGAATACTTTAGAGAAAAATTTTGGTACAAATATGGCTTATTTGTTTGTTTGGTTGGTTTTTACTTGTTTTTAAAATAAAATCTATTATATGTACAAAGAAATGACAGAATGAAGAGAGAACATTTACATACATTTTAATTTAATTTAATTTAACTTAATTTAATTTATTCTTTCATATATTGCATCTCAACTACAATTTCCAGGGAGGGTTCTAATCTGTTTTAAAGAATGATCTTGGAAACTGTCAATGGAACAGTTTGGCTGCAGTATGTGAAGCACTATGCATCATCTTAGGGATCACTGCTGCTACACATGGAGCATGTCTCATGTGCAGCATGACATGTGTGAGTGACAGGCTTCTCATAGCCTGCTCTTGACAACCCTTTGTAAGTCAGTGTCTCCCCATCAGATGAATATTAGACATATGAAAGCAGCAAGTATTTATGTAGATGTATCATTAGGTGAATATCATTCTCACAAACACCTATATAGAATTAAAAGACTAACTTCATAGAGTAATTAGGACAATGACATTAGACAAGAGCTTTACAATGATTTTTAAAACTTTGACTGACATTAATTATTGAAAATTAAAATATGACTCTTAAACTCTAAGAAAGTCAATGGTATAAAATGAAAACAATGTGTTTCATAACTTTAAATAAAGAATATTGTTTCTATCTGGTGAGAAGGTCATATAAAATGCAATTAAACTTAATACTTTACAAAGAAATACTGGTATAAGGATATTTAGTGTGACATATCTGCCATTATTTCTGAACTATATCTATATAATGGGAGACATTAGGAAATCTACCTTTTTATATATGCTTCAATTATCCCAATATTTCCAAGTTTCTTTTTAAATATCATTGTAGGTTGGAGTCATTTACTTCATTTTGTACTGGAAAACACAGAGGTTCTATCCATGATCTATAGGAACCACTACAAATATATTTTATGAAGGAAATATAATCCAGGGTCTATGATTAAAAATTATGATAATATATAAATTAGAAGTGTGTAAACCAGACAAATTATCTATCTGAAACTATGTTTGTAAATTAGGATAAACTTAATTCTCAAGTGATTGGCCTCATCACAGTGGTGAATGACATGGCTCGAAATAAAGTAGAAAGATGAGAAGAGCAGAAATAAGTCACCACTTGTACTTTTAATAATTGGGTCATATCTTTTTTCTTTTACTTTTTCTCATGCTGCTGCAGCTGATGGCTGTGGTGGTGGTGGTGGTTGTGGTGGTGGTGGTGGTGGTGGTGGTGGTGGTGGAGGTGGTGGTGGTGGTGAAGATGATGGGGGATCATGTGTGTGTTCATACCCATTGTTGTGTGTGCATGTGACTGTGTAAGGTTGTAGTTGGTCACATATACATGTAGTGTTGTGGAGTTGTTTGGGCTCCCTGGTAAATTGAGTCCTTAATTCTTATAATGAACTTTTGAATATTCCTAGAAATATTAATTAAAGTTACATCCTTATAATACAGGCAATACATTTTCTTTATCTATGCAGAAGTATTTGTGTATTTTAACATATAGTTAAAATTCAGCCTGACTTTTTCATATAATTCAAAGACATACTTTCTAAAACACTTGTGTTAATGACTTAAGTTTAATATACTTATGAGGGAAGTTGGTCATAGTTTTAGCAAGTTGCAGGTGTTTTTCAATATTCCATTCACTATGAAATTTTCATGTTCTTTTATGTTTGGAGTAATTAATGAGTTTAGTACATTTACTCTATTTATATATATTAAAAATGTCACAAGAGCAACATACTGTATGACACATATTTGGGAATCTGTAAAACATGCCATCAAGTCTTACAATGTATATTAAAGCTAATTCCTTGTATCATGTGTCACATTGCTCTTCTAATTTTCTGTTTTTCCAGTAGTCAATTTTACATTTACAATTCTACAAGGCTTCAAGTGCTTCATTGGTATTACAGTCAATTACCTAGAGATTAAATACACAGTCAAATTTGAAAATATATTTTATTCCAAGTCTTTAAACTATTTGCTATTGTTTTTTAAATTACTCTCTAGTGTCATATTCTTGAGTATAAACAATTCTATAAATTTCTTGTAGTATAGATATTGCTGTACTTTTGACAAACATCTTTTATTTTAATTTTCAAAACATGATTTCCCATACATAGAATTATGTAACATAATTATAGATGTTATCATTTCACCCCAATGCATTAAATACACCACTCTTACTTTTAGCTTTAATTGTCATAGAAATATCTTATAAGATACTGCTCTCTCTTATTCTTTGAAAGACTTTCTAGCCATATCATTATGATATACCATTGTGAAACTTTTACTTCAAGATTTATTTGCTTACATTGCACTGAGCTTTATTTTGTTTTCCTTAGTTTCTTTTGGCCATGTTACCTAAATACTCGATGCATGTAACTGCCTCACACATTCTGTGCAAACTCTCAACTGAACTCCAAATCCATCCCTAGGATTCTTGAATCTATAGTTTGAAACTTTCATTGTTCTTGACAAATATTTAATCTTCATTCATTTCTCCTATAATCTTTCTGTCAATACTGGCCCAGATCTACAGGTTTTCATATTGTTCTGATTTTCCTGGATGTGATTTCTGGCCTTTTATTTTACTAATTTATTCCTTTTACTTTTCTGTACTTCTATTTGCCAATTAGTCTATAATTCTGTTAAGAACTACTGTGCCTGTCTGGTATATATTTTTTCTTATTGGTTACTCTGTCTAGTTAGTTAACTTTGGTTAACATAATATATCCATCTTATGAGGATTTACCTTTTTATGCATTGTTGTTCCCATCTTCTACAGAGGCTTGTGCACATTAGTCATATTTTAGATTCTTGTTCAGCCCATTATAACTTCCAGCTTCCTAATGATATACCTTAATGAATTTAGGCTTGTCATGATTGTGGTGATGAGAAATGAAAAAACAGTAGACATGTGTATAGAAAAGCTGGGACTATGTGGGCTAGTCACTCTAAAGTAGCTGCAACAGCAGTCTAAAAACTCAGAGCTTTCATTATATCTAGATGAATAAGTAGGGAAATTAACTAAACTCACTGGGGACATCTGTGTAAACAAACAATTCAGGCTGCAGAAATCTATGAGGAAGACACCATGGTTGACAATTTCTGCATACAATATTGACATATTCTCTAGGACTACAGGAATGTCACTTCAGCCCAACCTAAGGGAGGATTTTCAGTTCCTATGCATTGCTCCTGCCCTGAATGCTCACTCATATAAGGTTATTCTTATTCTCTCAAGATCCCACTCAGTGTCTGTAAGGTTTGTGATAATTGGCTCTAGAGAAGGAACACTCTGGTACCTTTATCTTTGGATAATTATATTAGTGAATGATGGCTATTGGTTGAATTGTAAAGAGAACACTGATGGTTCTGGTGAGTAGGTAATAGTTTATTTCTTATTTTCTATGTTCAGCTGGTGCTGAGAGAGCGTTAACCATATGGAATAATTAGATTGAGTCTAAGTCTACTTCGTTGTTAGTTATTTGATATGAAACATTATTTTTCTTTATATCTCTACTCTATTGTTCCTTCTATATCAGTAGAGTGTATTGTCTCTCCTCATTTCTATTTTCCTTGTGTGATGATCTCCTTTGTTTTTAAACTTGTTGGGAAGTTTGTCTATCATTTGCTATTTAATGTCAATTATAATTGGCATCATTATAAAATATAATCAAAGACGTGGTTTTACTGGTGAACCTAAAACTGAACTCTCTTAAGTATGTGATTGGTAATGTGTGCTTCATGTTACCATTCTGTTGGGCCAAGCATATATTGCAATCAGTATAGGCTTGTGAAGTCAATTTTATTTACAACGTCTCTGGAGGTAGATGTTTTGCTGTTTCTTTGCTGCAGCCATACTCGAAGAATAATAGAATTATCACTCTTACAACCCTATTTCTAGTTGGATGTCACTGTTGCTCTATTGGAAAGAAACTTCTCTGATTTTTTTTTAATTTATTTTTGTTCTTGCCTTCAATGTGATTCACATACTTTCTCCTACCCTGCTTTATTTTTACCCATGGTGGCTGTTTCCTACCTTGCCAAAATCCCCAATCTTTTTCTGAAGGCACATGGAGAAGAGGGAGCATAAATTATAGCTTTTCTTTTATTTTTCTTCTATTGAAAGGAGGCTTTTTTCATACAATATACACTTATTTTACTTTACTCCTCTAGTCCTCCAAGTTCCTACACACCGCCCCTTCTAACAGTGTCAGCCCACTTTCACTTTCTCCTTAGAAAACAAACAAGCATCTAGAGATAACAATAATATAAAATAAATATCCAAAGATAATAGAAAACAAACACATTTTAAAAATCACAAAACAAACAAACAAACAGACAGGAAAGAGCCCAATAAAACGCACAAAAAACCCCAAATACATATGGAGAAAACTGCTTATTCTCATACTCAGGAATCCCATAAGCATTAAACTGTAAGTCATAGCAAAGGAACTGTGGGATAAAAAATATCAGTAAGTACATAAATAAATAAATAATCAAACATGATAAGGCAACATTTTACAAAGAAGAAAATAATGTTCTAACAGGACTTATAAGACAAAGAATGTTCACAGGGCTTCTCTGTTGTTTCTGTAGTCCATTTATTGTTGGGCATTCAAACTCGTTTTAAGAGTAGTTTGTTTCCCCAGTGAGACTCCCTTGGAGCAAAATCTAAAAATTTTGCAAGTAGTTAGTAATTGGAGATAGCTTCTGGCTGGATAAGGGTGGGAGCATGTGTCTACCTTTCTCTTCAGCTCTAGGACCTCATCTTGTGCAGACTCATACAGAACCTGCGCATACTACCTCAGTCTCTGTGATTTCATATGTATGTCAATCCTGTTGATCAAAAAGACCTGTTTTTTTTTTTTTGGTGTCCTCTCTTCTGCCTCTCTTTTGCTTACTGTTTCTGTTTCTACAGGGTTCCCTGAGCTCCAAGGGGAGGGATTTGGTGGAGATATCCTGCTTAGAACTGAGTGTTTTGTGGGTTCTCCCTCTTTTTGCATGATGTCTTACTTTAGGTCTGTGTATTTATTTCCATTTGTTGCAGGAAGAAGCATCTCTGATGATGACTGAACAAGGTACTGTTAATATTTGTCTTTCTTATAGCAAAAAAAAAATATTCTCTAAGACAGGGCCTCAAGCATATTACCATGCTAGTATGTGCTGGCCAGTTTGTAACTCATCTAAAACTGCAGCTGAATTCTCCTCTCCCCTTTTAACTTATATCTGCTCCTTCTGTATTCCTAGAATTTGAGAGTTAAAAATTCCAGTGTTCTTAGAAGTCTATGTTTTTATAATGTGTCTGTGCTTTCTTGCAATAAGTCCTCAATGAGTTAGAATGATTTACAACTCAAAGGCTCAAATCATCTCTTGATGATGTTGATCATTTTGAAGTCTAAATTTGGATATTGAACATTGACATTCTGGACTCATGCTTCAAAACTAACTGAAAATTTATTAATAATGATGTGCGACTTAGGATGGTAGAAATTGTATCTTTCATAAAAAATTATAAAAGAGAAAGGTAGGGTATTTCCAAGTAATTTTCTTATACTGTAGTAGACATGGAATGAAATATTGAAAGGATGAGAGATTTATCAATGTAAAACTAAGGGCTGGATTTTAACTGTGACAGAAACTAAGATAAGAGATGTATAAGTCGATTGCTAGAAAAGTGTATAGGCTCATATTAAGCCAGCATGGCAAAGTTTGCAATAGATATTTAATTTGCACAAATTATTTAAATTGTCCTATCATGAAACTATGATAGAATATATTTAATATGAATATATACATAATTTAAACTATGTACATTTTATCATAAATAAAAGTTATTTGCAAAATCTGTGTTATGGAAAGAAAGAAAATTACAAAATTCAAACATGGTTTATGCATAAGCTTTCTGGTAAAATTTGGGCATGTAATAATAATTCTAGTTAGTAATTGTGAAGAATTATCTGGTAATTTCTTTAATGACTGTGATGGTTTGAATAGTAAGGCCCCTACATCAACTTTTGTGTTTGAATGCTTGGTCCATAGTGTGAGTCACTATTAAGAAGTACAACATTTGTTGAAGAAACTTCATCACTGGTGTTGGGTTTGAGGTCTCAGATGATCAAGCTAGGCAAGTGGCTCTCAATTTCTCTTCCTGTTGCCTGTGAATCCAGATGTAGAATACTCAGTTACCTCTTCAGTAACATATGTGCCTTCATGGTACCATACTTCACACCATGATGATAATGATGTAAACCTATAACTGTAAGATAGATACAAAAGTTACTACTGGGAACTGAGTGTTCTCTGATAGGTCTAAACATGCTTTTGTTTGGATGAATGTAGACTTTGGAACTTTGGGATAGCTGAACAGTAGAATGCTTTAAGCCTTGCTAATACTAACACTAATTGGATCATAGAAGACAGTGGTACTGAGAGTGATTTGAACTGTGGAGTCCTGATGCATGAGGTTTCAGAGGAAAAGAATATTCATATGTGGGCTAGAGACATTTCTTGTGATATTTTCATGAAGTATCTTCTTTCTGCTCTTGTCTAAATTATCTATCTGAACTAATTTGGACTATTTGCATTGGCAGAGAACATTTCAAAAGAGCTTAATATTGATTCTGTCCTATAGCTATTACTGTTAACCCTTATGCAAATTTATAATGAAGAGGAGCAAGCTGAGGAAGGAAAGGTACAAACTGTACAATTTGAGTAGAAAACGGGAATACCAGGAAGTAGAGTAAAGCTAAGTAATGTGTTCAGGGAGATAAATAGACTAAAGAAAATCCTGACATTAAATGGAATTCAGGCAGTAGTAGCTTCAGGCAAGATCCCACCCAAATAAGCTTTGAAATTTTGAAAAGGAATTTAAAAATATCACAGCAAAGGGTGGAGATGTACTCTTTTAATTTTATCATTCCAGAGACAGAAATAGAGGCAAGCAGATCTCTGAGTTCAAGGCCATCCTGGCCTACAGAGCAAGTTACAGCACAGCTAATATTAGGTAGTAAAAAGAACCACTGAAAACATAAAGCTAATAGAAATGTAATTGACTGATGGGGACATGCTTCAGCCCCAGAAAGAAGAACGTGGGCAGCATAACATGACAACTGAGGTCCCATAGTTCCAGCTTTAGAGTCAAGGATAGAAGGAAGGTATTAGGAAATCTCCCTCCATTACTAGAATCCTCCAAGCCATGGAGGCCTAGAAATGCCATTGTGTAAGGCTATAAATGTAAAATCAGGATTGCCTTGGAAATTCAAAAATTTGGAGATGCCTGAGCCATGGTATACCTGCTAAGGAAAGCCAATGACTGGGAATGGAACCAGCCAAAAGAGAGCAGTGTGTTGCAGTCAATAAAGATGAAAGGAGTTGGCTATTGAAGATTGCTTTGATATTAGACATGAAGTTGCAGAGTTGCCAGTCTACTTTTCAGTGTTACTATAGTCCAGTATTTTCTCACTATGCTCCATTTCCTCCATTTTGGAACAGTAATATATATCATCTCCCATTATATATTAGAAGTATATGGTCTTCTTGTTGATTTTGATTTTATGGTAGATTATAATTAGGAGTCTGCAAGAGTCTCAGAGGGTACTTTGAACTTTGGATTTTTAAACATTGGTGAGACTGTGATAGACTATGGGGACTTTTGAAGTTGGGCTAAATGCATTTTGTATTATATCATGGCTAAAAGCCTATGGAGACCAGGTATTGGAATGTGGTGTTATCAATAGGAATGCCCTCATAGACTCATATTAAGGGGTTTGCTATGAGATTATGTGTCTTTGTAATATCAGAAACTATACTCAAAATCGCACCAACATGATGGTTTAAACATAGGCTGAACAAGGACAAGATCATTTAACATGCCAATGTGTCAGGGAAAATCCCAGGAGACCTCAAACCTACAAAAAGAAGTACAGGTAACAGGAATCCTAGGAGTCTGATAGATGGTCAATCCCACAGACGACCACACCAATTTTTTTCAATGGCAAATAGTCATTCCTGAAAATATACACACAAGTAACATTATATAGACTAAACCAATTATATTTGGAAATACATATTTATACAATAACAATTAATGAAAAAAGCATCTGTGAATTTGAGGAATGAGAAATGATATGTGGGAGTATTTGGAGGATAGAAAAGGCAAAAATGTTACAATTATATTAAAACCTCAAAAAACGCAACAGTAACAAAAATAAGCTTTGTTACTGAGTTAACTCCGCTTTTTCTCTCTAACATTAACTCACAATTAAAGATAAAATTAAAAAACACTTTGGCTTAAAATTATATAGTCTCTATCAGTATTCTTATTAGAATTTAAAAACTACTCTTAATGACAATAAATGTACATGAAACTTAAATTTTGCATCATTAAAGTTATAATAAATTATTTTAACATATTTCATACCTAATATTTCCAATCATAGTCATTACTAATACCAAATTTATAAGAATGAGACTTTAGAACATGATTGATCTGGAGGTATGTCTCACCAAACAAACAGCAAATACAGATGAAACACTGAAAATTATCCAGACAAAAATTCAAAATTGTAACAAGTAATAGACAGTCATGAAACAGTAATAGTTGCGAATGAATAAAATATTTGATATGAATATATAAACTCTAATGCATAATGTATATGTTCTAGATATTCAATAAAGAAAACACCATATTTTCAAACATAATTTAAGGGTAATTTGCATTTACCTTTCATTTGAGTCATTTTAGTGACTTGAAAGCAGACTCCCAGTCAGAACTCTATCTGACATAAAAGTAAATGTATAGAAACACTAAATTAAGACTGTAATAGCACCAAACAGCCAAATATATGGTCAAGTCAATGTTATATCCTATTTGATATCCATAAAGTGCGTATTATGAAAATACTAAAATTCAGCAGTGATCATATTCAATATTAGGAGAAGGTTAGAAAGAGTCACCATGAGATGTAACCTATTGTTAGATGTAAGTTAGAAGGATACAGGCTTGATGAAGCCATAGAAAGAATTAATTGAAATAATTAGAGTACACAATATTATCCCATGTTTTCTAATCTTATAATGGATATCAACAATTGAAGAATAGGAGATAAATTAGAGAAGGATTGAAGTGACGACATACAAAAAAAATAATTTTAAAATACTCTAAATTGCCTTTTCCGGAATTAGATATATCTGGTGATGTTCAATAGTTAAAAAGAAACAGAATACCCCATGTCTTAGTTAGAGTTTTACTGCTGTAAACAGACACCATGACCAAGGTAAGTTACAAATAACGACATTTAATTGGATCTAGCTTACAGGTTCAGGGGTTCAGTCTATTGTCATCAAGGCAGAAGCATGGCAGCATCCAGGAAGGCATAGTCTAGGAGGAGCTGAGGACTCAACATCTTCATTCCGAAGGAAACTAGGAACAGACTGGGAATACCCAGGCAGCTAGGAGGAAGATCTCCAAACCCATCCCCACAGTGACACACTTCTTCCAACAAAACCATACCTTCTAATAGTTCTATTCCCTGGGACAAGCATATGTAAACCATCACAACCCATAAAAGCATTAAGGTTCAATATTTATTTATTTATTTATTTATTTATTTATTTATTCACCTACTTACTTACTTACTTTTATTCTTTAATATTTTTTTACAGTCCAGTTTTTATCCTCCTCCTGGTCCACCCCCTGATTGTTCCACATCCCATACCTCCTTCCCCCATCTCCAAGAAGATGTCCCCATCTACCAATCCCCACCATACCAGACCTCCCCACTCACTGGGGCCTCAAGTCTCTTGAAGGCTAGGTGCTTCTTCTCTGACTAAGCCAAGACCTGGCAGTCAGATGTCCCACCATCCCACAGGGACACATATTCCACTATGTTCACAGTGGACTTATTTGTAATAGCCAGAAGCCAGAAACAACCCAGATGTTCCACAACAGAAGAATGGATACAGAAATGTGATTCATTTACAAAATTGAATACTACTTAGCTATTAAGAACAAGGACACCCTGAGTTGTGCAATCAAATGGATGGATCTAGAAAATATCCTCCTAAGTGAGGTAACTCAGACTCAAAAAGACATGCATGTTATAGACTCACTAATAAGTCTATATATGGATTATCCAAAAATATACGGATCATCCAGGAAAGAATGCTCAGAATTCAAGAAGGTTAACAAGTGGAAGGGCTCAAGTGAGGCTGCCTCAATCCCACTTGGGAGGGGAAGAAAGCAATCATGGGGGAGGGGAGGGAGGGACCTGAGTGGGAAAGGGAACAGAGGTGAAAAGGAGAACATGATCAGATATTGGGGGGGAGGACTGAAGCCCTTAAGGCCAGCAGAAAGAATGGAAAAAAGCAACCATGGGAAGTAGGAGGTGAGGGAACCCTTTAGAATGTACCAGAGACATGGGAGGTGAGAGATTGTCAGGACTCAAAGAGAGGGACCCGAGATGAAATGCCCTACAATGGGGTGAGGGAACGTTTAGAGTCAACCTCCAGTAGCAAAACAGGGCATCAAGTGGAGGGATGGGGTTGCCATTCCACAGTGAAAAACTCTGACCCAGAATTGTTTCTGTCTGAAAGAATGCAGGATCAAAAATCGAGAAGAGCCTGAGGAAAAGGACATCCAGTGACAATTCTGAATTGAAATCCAGCTCAATGGGAGGCCCCAAGGCCTGTCACAATTATTGATGCTATGGAGTGCTTGCAAACAGGAGCCTATCATGACTGCCCCTAAAAGGCCCAACAAGCAGCTGAAGGACTCAGATGCAGATATTTACACCCAACCAATGGACAGATGGTGCTGACCCCTGTGGTTAAATTAGGGAAAAGCAGGAAGAATCTGATGAGGAGGGTGACCTCATAGGAAGACCAGCAGTCTCAACAAACCTGAACCCACGAGATTGCTCAGACACTGAGCCTCCAACCAGGCAGCATACCTTAGCTGATATGAGGCCACCAACACATATACAGGAGCCTACCAATACTAAAAGTAGTCCTCTAACTACCCTCTCCATACCCCTGAGATAAACACACACACACAAACAAACAAACAAACAAATGTAGTCACACTACAGATAAAACAAAGACATCTGGAAGTCAAACAAACAAACAAAAAAACAAACCAATGAACTCCCAGTATGGAGCACAAACATTAATCTAAATATTTGAGGAATAATATAATGAAAAATGTCACAGAAACTGATTAATTCAAAAGCATCATTGTGAATGGCTGTAAAAGAGCAGAGACATTGAGACTCCTGCATTCAGTCTCTCAGTGACTTTCCGATGATATTTTTAGACACATAACAGAAACTCATGGTGTTAAACTGGAGGATAAAGCTATGAACACAGACTAGATGTACTAATGAGAACATATGCTTTATACTATTAAATATTTATAACAAATATACCTGTTTAGGAAATAACATTAAATTTAGTAATCTCCTAATTTAATGTAGGGGGCTGTGGGAGCCAAGAGAAATGGGTATTTCATTAAATATTACAAAGGCTTAGTAATATCCAGTAATAAAGCCAGTGCATTTAATAAATTTGAATGCAGAACTCATGAACGGAAATAATCTTTATATATGTGTCTTAGTCAGGGTTTTTATTCCTTCACAAAACATCAAGACCAAAAAGCAATTTGGGGAGGAAAGGGTTTTTTTCAGCTTGTACATTCACAGTGTTGTTCATCATCAAAGGAAGTCAGGACAGGAACTCACACCAGGCAGGAAGCAAGAGCTGATACAGAGGCTATGGAGAGGTGTTACTTACTGGTTTGCTTCCCCTGCCTTGCTCTCTACATTTCTCCTAGAACCTAGGACTATGAGCCCAGGGATGAAACCACCCACAATGGACCCTCCCCCCTTGATCACTAATTGAGAAAATGCCTTACAGCTGGATCTCATGGATGGAGCCATTTCCTAAACGGATGCTCCTTTCTCTGTGATAACTCGAGCTTGTGTCAAGTTGACACACAAAACCATCCAGTCCAATATGTTTAGCAATGCAATAAGGCAAAAAGGCAAATAATTGTATGGAGGAACACTGCTTCACAAGTTCCCACCTCAAGATCTTCTCACATATGGATCCAAGACTAAGTAAAAACAGAACATGAAAAGAACTTAAAGAGAGTATGATTGGGTTTTGTTGAATCATTTAGTTAGCTGTTTGCTTGACTGCTTGAGAATTTCTCCATCACATAAATCTCAAGAGTTACTATATTGTTGATCCAAATTTTAGAATAATCTGCTCATAGAAAAAATCAATAGAATGATAATTTAATAAAGGGAACTAGCTACATAAATTTCTCATTAAATATGTTTCATATTAAATATGGTCTTCTAGGAATAACCAGAAGTAATACTATTTGCTGAAAGCACCACACTCCAGACATAAGGCATAGAGGAGTTGGGCTGGAAGTGACTTGCAAGATTACTCCTTAATGATACAGTTTCTGAAAGTGATGTGCAAGCTGCCACAGGGTGGGGGTGGGCCTGGGGACAATGACAGCCTTAATCTGTAGGAACCACAGCAAATACTGGTATGTCAAAAGGGTTAAGTATTGACATTTATGTAGACAAAATAAATAGACAAAAAGCTGTCTATTTTGATTTAATAGACAAAAATAAATAAATAGACAAAAAGCTGTCTATTTTGATTTAAGTCTCACTCAGTAAGAGGAAAGTCATACAACATACTGAAAATCTACATAATTACCTGTAACTGGTAAGGTTATAGACCATAGAGGAGAACCTACTACTGCCACTTTCCCAAGTTAGTATAAATCTCAGCTTTACTCTAAAAATTTATCCTTATACCCACAAATAAATGTAGCTCTCACCCCTCATCAAAAAAGCTTCTTTGGACAGCACATAGAGGTAACTGCAGAAATCTACAACTGGTCTAAATGTACAGAACTCACCATAAGGTTGCCCAAAACTAGTTGATGTATCTACAACACAACTTTTACACCTAGGGTTCAAGGAACATCTCAAGATGCAGAAAAGTTTCTGAAAGCCAGAGGATAAGCATATCTACAAAGGAGTCATGTCTTCTATATGTGATAAAAGGTTGTACCCATGAAATAACTCTGTGGTTGCTGAAACAAGACCTGGACAATGACAACATTGGTTGACATCCCAAAGTATATGGGAGACATCCCACAAGGCCCACTTTTAGATGAAAATCTGCAGTTAATTAATGGTCTTTAAGAGAGAAAGTCAATCTCCAATCTTCTCCAGGGACATTTCCCAATAGTTTATGCAATTCCAAGAGGTTAACTCTACATAGCTATGCACAACACCAACTGGACTCAGTAGGGTGTGTGTGTGTTTATGAGTGTGTGTTTTCATGTATGGGTATAAGATAATAAAGGAAAAGATATGATTTGAGAAGTGAAAGAATGGCAGGATTTGGAATGAGAGAGTGCAGGGTGATAATGGTGTAAATACAATATTCATGTATAAAATCATAAAAACATATAAAACTACATTTTTAAAATAAATAAACTATATATTAAATTATCTGAAACAAAATAGAATGATCGTCGCTTTCACCTCTTGGGTATTTGTGGCACTAGGCACGGTGTTCATGACATTGCTATTCTAGTTTAACCACTTTACCATTCAACTACTTCTTGATTCTGATTAATGAAGCACTTAAAGTAAAGAGAACTCCAAATCTACAACTATATATGACATAATTTTAACTTTTTAAGATTCATTTATTTTATGTATGTGACATTTTATTGGCATGTCTGTATGTACATCATATATACAATCTCCTGCAATTGGCTGCAGATATAGGTGGTTGTGCATCAACATGTAGGTGCTAGGAATTGATCCTGGTGCTTCTGAAAGAACAGTATGTGTTTTTAACCACTGAGACATATCACTAGACCTATAAGCAAAATATTTCAAAGAATAGAAACACATTTATATGAAAAATATTTCAAAATAAATATGTCATGTAGATACCTGCCAAAATTTCATTCATTCTGGATGGATAAGCCCAAATTAACAAAGAGTATATCAGTGATACTGACTGGCAGCCTACATCAGTCCTGTCAGGGTTACTTGATATGTTTCTCAATATTGTACCTTAAGAATTCTCCTTCATTTTACTAAGGGAGATACTAGAGAATTTTGCTTAAATGTCAGTAACATAATTTGCAGATGTAAATCTATTTCTTCAGGTGACTAGCACTATCCATTGTGGTTGCTTGAGCCCTTCGGGCACATGAGTGAGATTACAGTGCTGTGAGGGCTGTCTAGTGATGATCTTCCATACAAGGTATACACAGTCTTCAGGATTATGTCCTTCATGTCTTTCTTACTGAAGAACCTGGGTCCACAGGTAAGATTTTTATATCTTTGGTTATAAAGGAAAACAATGAATTCCACAAGTGAAACATTGAAGAAAAATCCAAGCAAGTTTACTAAATATGAACAAGGTAAATATTTGCAAATGTTCTTAGTTGATTTAAGGACACTCAGAAATGGAGCTAAAGATGCTTGCTGCTCTTCCAGAGAACTCAGCCTTTCTTTTCAGCACCATGTCTGACAACTAAAACTACTCCAGTTGGCTTCAATTTGCAAGACACACACACACACACACACACACACACACACACACACACACACACTACAATAATAAAAACAAGTCTTTAAAAATATATTCAAGAAAATGAAGGAAATTTACATTTTTTTCTTAGTTCAGCATGTAAGTCAGATTCATAGTTGTTGATCAAAGCACATTTGATTCCTAGGTGATAACGTAGTGTAAAAGTTTCTTCTTACTACGCTTTGAGATCCTATATTATTGGCTATTTTGTTTTTATTCAACAATGAGACACTGAAACATTGAATTCCTAAATGATAATTATAGTTTTTAGAAAAAAAATTAGTGCCTCATTGAACAGGAGAAATGGAATGCTTGTTGAAAGCCTTAATAATAACAAAAGAGAGAGGAGTCTGGTGCCTGACATATTTTCCATCAAATGCAACTCTGCACACATCCTATTTGAAGTATCTTTTCCTCTTTTGTACAGAGGAATCGCCGGCAAATTGCCGACTCTGGGGCCATTTGCACTCTACCAGAAAAGCTTTCAATGACAGCAAGCAGCTTTTGAACACCGTAACTAAAGGAACGTTTCCTTTGACCAGCAAATGACCCTCAGCACCTAAACACGGTTTCAAAGATGAGATAAAACAAGAAAATTCTTTTGATTGTGGTTCAGTAGACCATATTATAAGTGAAAGAAAACAACAACAATGAAAGAAAATATTCTGAAATACTTTGACACTGAACAGAAATTTTCCACGTAAGTTTTGGCCAGAAAAGGAATATATTTTACATTTTTTATTTTCTTCTGGGCAGCTGTAAACTTAACTTGATACAAAGATGAATATATTTCTGAAAAAATATCAAGAAAATTTCATTTATGATTGATAAATTACAGACATATATCTTCATTTGATTATAGTTTGGTGCTATTATATAGTTATATCATGGGGATTATGTCTCAGGTTAATTAGTATTCAGGCAAATTAGTACTGTATTAGGTTAAATATGTTTTGATATGAAATATTAAATTATATTTTTGTTGTTGTTAAAGATTTTATTTATTTTATTTATGTGACTACACTTTAGCTATCTTCAGACACACCAGAAGAGGGCATTGAATCCCATTAAAAATGGTGTGAGCCACACCATGTGGTTGCTGGCAATTGAACTCAGATCCTCGGGAAGTGCAGTCCGTGCTCTTAACCCTTGAGCCATATTTTCAGCCACTTAAATTATATTTTTAAGACTAAAGAAAACAAAGTGAATATCACATTTTCTCATAACAACAAAGGCACACAGAAAGAATGCATATTTGCTTGGTGACAAATATAATCTAATTGTATTGGAAGCTTTCAATTAGTTGACTGAATGTCACTCTACAACTGAACAAACAGAAAAGAAAATGGATCCTTCACTTTATAAAAAGATACTGGTCTTAGAATATGACTTCACATGGTGTCCTGTCTATGTTATAGTCCCTTTCTTCTTTCTTTTATTTTTACATAGTATAGAATAAGGGGTGGTCATCAATGTGATCAACAGTATCCACTTGTCTATGGATATCAATTTCAGCTATAAACTCCATAGAAGATTTATTGAACAACATGTTGATGATAATTTTTGAAGAAGAAAATGTTTCTTCTGCATATGCAGAAGTAAAAATTCTTGAGGCAAATCAATCAATATACTTTCCAAATGATGTCCATTCATCTTCTCAGGTGGTAGGTAGGGGTTACATCCACAGAGAAGAAGGAGGAGGGGTAAGGGGATGGGGAGTTCCCAGGTGGGTGGGGGATGGGGTAAGGGGACAACATATGAAATGTAAATAAAATATCCAATAAAAAAATTGTTATAGCTATCATAAAAAAAAAGAAAAAATATTATCTTACATGACCAGAACCTGCTGCATTCTTCTTAAGCTGTCAGACTTCTGGACAATGTATGAAATCCATGAAAAAATATCTATCTGTATTCAGAAACTGATCGTAACTTTTACTAAAATATAAAAGGCAAGTCATCTTATTCAAATGTGACTTGGGATCTATATTCTAGTTCAACAAATGTGAACATTTTCATGGTTTAATTGGTGGCTTCTTATAGTGTGTTGTTTCTTTGTACAGATTTTACAGGAAGTAATTGGCACCAATTTAGGTCAGCAACACTGGTGGTCTAGTTAAGAGAAGGTCTACAAAACTGGTTGAAATTCCCTTGCCACTGTTAATGAGAACAGGAAAGCATTTTAATACAATGCTCATTTTCTTCCCATAATTCTTCTATAGCGTATCTACATGAGTTTCTAGATAACCATCTGTTTTAGAACCCATTTGTGTCCACATGACACCTATTAGTTAGAATTATGAGACAGGTAATATTTAGCTGAATTAGTAATCAGAATGCCTGAATGCTTCAACGACGTTTATAATTAACTGTTGTGTAAAATAACAAGCAGGAACAACAGCTGGAACATACCTCCTATTAGGCAATAAAAATAGGGAATGATTAAAATTTATTGATGGCCCCAAGCTCGTTTCCAATCCATTGAATGGCATGTTAGTGAAATTGAACAAATCCTTAGGACACCTCACATCCCAGTAAGGCATAAGTGGGAAATACTTCTGAAAATAAAGAATCACTGAAAATCAGCCTCGATGATTTAAAAAACATAGAATGAGAGTTCTGTCTACATACATGCAGATCAAATAATCTTCATAGAAAACCATTGCTGCAGTTCTAAAACAATGTAAAATCTCTTAATATTTTTCTTTCAATATGTGTAGATCATTGAATGATGACAAAAAATAGAAAAGTTATTCCAATTGTAATTTAGAATGGTAGCTGCTTAAGAAAACATGCAGCTTTAAAACAACTAATACTTAACAGAGAAACTGACACTCAGACATTCAGCTATTTCTCTGTCAGTTTATCTTACTTAAAAATAAAACTACATACAATATATCCAGATTATAGTTCCCCCTCCCTCCAATCTTCCTAGTTCCTCCCCAGCTCCCTTCCTTTCCCCTCCCCTTCTCTCTCCTCCCTTTCCCTCCCCTCTGCAACCCCTACATTTTTATGTCTCATTAGAAAAGAACAAGCTTCTAAGATATAACATCAAATCATGGCAAAATAAAATAAAATAAAATGAAGAAAAAACTGTCATATTGAAGATGAAAACAGAAACCCAATAGAATGAAGTCCCAAGAGTAGCTACAGAGTTAGAGACCCATTTGTTATTACAGTCAGGATTCCCACAAAAACACTAAACTAATAGCTATAATACATATATAAATAAATGCAGACCCACATAAGCTCTGTGCTTGTAAACACATCTGTGCCTTGCTTAGGTGATGTAAAGGGCCTTGTTCTCCTGGTATCCTTCATTCCTTCTGACTCTATTTTCAATAAAATTAGAAAAAAATGAAAAAAGAAATTAAATGTATATTTGATTAAAATAATTCTGTTCCTACAACTCACTGGATTTTAATAGATTTTTTAAAAAGTAATAAATATACAACTATAAACTCTAAATCATTTTTTAAGAAAGTCAAATTCTCTTAATTTTGTCATAATTCACATCACTAGTATCAGAAGTAGCAAGACCTAGCCATCAAAATTTTACTTTTAATTTTCACTAAACAGATATTTTATGTATTATTTAATTCTGATGACAATCACTCAGGTTAGTATTTTCTTGTTTCTGAAACCAACAACTATTAATTCATGGAAAAATCGTGAATTTTCATTGTCCAAAATGAAAAGTACTCAGAGATTTTCTAATGATTTATGGAAATGATTGCTCCAGAAGTGTCTAATCCTTCAAAGGTGTTTTTAACACCCTCTACATTCTCTCCTCTACATCCACACACTGGAAATGAATCCTTTCTGATCCCTCATGTCCCTGACAAAATTATTATTCACAGTAGCAGTGTTGGAGATATGAATCTTGCACATATGTGGCTGAAACCTCTCTAAAACACAATGGAAAATGATTCTTCAGTCAGAGTTTGTACAGTAATAGTCTATTAATGGATGAATGTATAAAAATGTAGCTATGTATTTTGTTTATACTGTATATAGTATACGTATACATATACAATACATATATATATTACATGAATGTACCACATATGTAATATAATCTTGTTTACCCTTACACAAAGAAGGCTATCCTGAAATATGCAAGAGAATATTTTCCTCAATGAACATTCTAGCCATAGGCAAGAAATACTCTTTGATTCTTCTTCTTTGCTGTGTTAGACTAACGCATTGATCAGAAAGTCATGCTAGTGGCCAGGGTCTTGTATGAGGTCATCAATGTAAATGAACATCACAGAGATCCAATGCATACTAGAGAATTTGATCATAATATACTATGCACTGAGCTTGTTAAAAAGAGAGTTCTAAAATTAAAAGTCCTTACATGAATAAAGAAGAGCCATTAATTCAGTGACTATCTCATACTTTAGTATCATGTCTATGATTTACTTAAAATAACTGTGATGAAGGTGAAATTTCCAAAGAACGTGTTTATATTGTGTTTGTTCATAATTTGACAATCGTTGAAGAGTTGTTTGTCACACATTTCCTTCCTTTCCTAGTGTAAAATATGAAGTTACAACTATTTTATAGAATAATAAACAATTAATTAGTTTTTTTGTAACAATTTAATGTTTGAAATTCAACTTTTTTACATGTCTTTGTATGAGGCTTGAATGTGAAATGCCCCATTTGGATGTTTGGTTTCCAGCAGTTTATCAAAGTTGTAAAATCTTCAGGAAGTTGAGTCTAACAGGAGGAAGCAGGTCAGGGGATGAAGACAGAGAGCCTGACATTTTACAACTGAATCTACTTGTTGTATTCCTGCTTTCTGATTGATTGCACAGTGCATTCTTGCTGCCTCCAACTCCTGAGACCTTGTCTCCAGCACTAATGGGCATTGTATCACCTCACTGTAATCTCATATCAAAGCTTCCTACTTTAAGCAAAAAGAGAAAAAAAAACCCTCTACTCTGTTCTGCTAACTGTATTAGTTTTTATACCGCTATCAATTTCACTATTAATTTTGTCTCTGTCTCTTTATAAAGGCATTTTAATTGATTTTATTTCATGTTTCTGTACATTTTAGTCCCAGAATTTCTGCAGTGTCCTCTTCTACTTCCTATAGTGTCTGTTATGTATAAAATGATATTCCAAGTGAATTACCTAGGCACCCTTAGCTCAATGAATGGCTGAGAGGACAAATAATCATGGGAGAATGAATGAACATATAAGTCATCTTAAGAATAAGTACAACATTCTATTTCCAGACTACTTATTTTGAACTTATTGATATCAGGATTGAGGGTTGACACACTTTTGCTTTCACTTGATGTTAAAAACCCACAATAGTGTTTTAATACAAACACTATATAAAATGTTTTATTGCAGTATAATTTCTTCAGACAAAAATGTGTGTATTCCTATATGTGTGTACATGTGTGTATGTGTGTGTATGTATGTATGTATGTATGCATGCATGCATGCATATATATGTGTGTATATGCTTTTCTGCTTGTGTGCATGTGTGTATATGTTTGTGAGCCTCTATATGTGTTTGTGAAGTTGTATGTGTGTGTGTCTCTGTGTAGTCACTGACCATCCTTCAGAAAAATGTCATTGTATCCCATCTTAACAATTCCTATTAAGTATTTTGACTCATATGCCTCACATAAATACTACAGACTTTCAGCCTGAAATTAACGACAGCAGAGAAAGAAATTAATCTCCAAGAAGCAATATCAACATGCTTAGGCATGTATTATGAAAGACACAGTCAAAGTGTCCTTTTTGCAACTTTTGTTCTGTGGGATTATTAAGAAACATAATCAGAAACATCTTTATTCACAGAGCTCTACAAATCTGATTAGAAGCAGGTGGTGTATTTAAAGGAGTTTATGTGGATATCAAAGTAATTTTAATATTAACCTGAACTCCTTTATATAAAATAAGATGGTCAAACAATTATGTATATCCCCATCTACATATAAACACATATCCACATATGGCACACATTCACATAAGTTTTTGTAGAGGATCAAGATTGTGGTTTATAATATAACAGGATAGATGCAAAGGTGCTCTGTGAATTCCAAGAACCGAGTCTGGAGTTGAGATATGATTACTGACTAGAGTTCTACTTAGATATGGACAGAACATCCTTAGAACACTGGAGTATAAGACAACAAAGAGATTGGCTTTCTGATGATTTAATGTGCCTAGGATCACATATTGAAACTAATGTTTTCCCTCCAGGTTATTTGTGATTCCTATCATCATCCTCATTGACAGTAAGGTGTTGGCCAAGCCTCTTCAGGGGATGGTGCAGGAGTGCAATGTATATGTCTCTCCTTATGAGACCTGAAGATATGGGTTCCTACATGGCAACTACCTATGAGGCTATTTGTGCAGAATCTACTGGACTTTCCCATCGGAATGTTTGGTTGATTTTTGCCTTGGATTTGCATTTTTGGCTTTGCATTTGAAAGACTTTACTTTCATTTTTTGTGTGACAGATGTTTCCCCAGAATCAGAAAAAGAAAACTCAGTCGATGATATATTATTCTTTTCTATGAGGATTGTGGGAGTAGAATAGATCACTACTCCTTTGTTTGTTAATAATGATGAGAAGGATGAGTCAACACAAGACCCTGGTCTGGGTACATCAGCTAACATCTGGATGTTCTCTTTAGTTGGGAACTTAGCTCTGACAAAAATGTGCCCATCAACCTGTTCCAAATAATGGTTAGATAATGTTCAAAAACTTAGGAGACGTTTGCTGGATTGTTGGATCCAAGATACAATAGAAGCATTCAGAGGTGAACCAAGCGAGGATGAAGGGTTGACTCAGGTTACTGATTTGCCAGAGCCCTGGGCATTAGAAGAATTAGATTTCCTAATTAGGATGGGTGAGACGCTAGGTGTCAATAATTAAATGAGAATTTCTTCTCTATACTGGAACTACAATTGCTACCAATTAGTTACTTGTTTTTGTACCAATGTGCTGTGTTAGATATTACCTGCATTTTAAAGCTACTTGCTCTTTCTTTATCCAGTTCATGAGTTAGCAGGAAACCACCATGGGGATTGAGGATGAGGAAGGAGGAAAGTACAGTGTATACATTATTGTTAAATATTTGAAGTTCTTAAAAAATACTGTATGTGAGAAAATGAGAAAATGAATGTAAAACTTTTTCAGCTATGAGAAAATAGAAATATAAATAAGGTTGGCCTAAGTTTCCCAGTGGCAGAGTGTGTGAGCTGCACTTCTTGATCCAACTCTTCTTTGGCTGATTCTCTATATTCTCCTTTGGGTTTTGTGTCCTTCCAGAGTTGACAGTATCTGACACTGCATGCAATGTTTGTCATACAATTTGGAAACAGTCTCTGATGGTACCTTGGGCTGTGGATTTGACACAATAAAACTAGTCCCTCAATAATAATTATAGACATTTTCTCTTAAAGGTAGAATAAGACAAATTTATTCTCTTTCCCTATCTTAAAATATTTTGAGTCAGGTAACCAAGAACACATGTCCCCATTCAGCGTGTGGAAATCTAGCTTCATTATCAAAAACTCCTGTGACTGGAGTCTTCTACTAAATAATGATGTTTCTGTCATCCAGACTTCCCATAGGGGCTTAAAGCAACTGTGAGCATTCACTGAGACAGACACCTGCATACATCATGTTTTGCTTTCTGCATAATTTGTTGGCAAGTTTTCAGTGAATACAATGTAAAATGACACATGAGGCAGAAATAGTCTGAAAAATTCCATTAACTGGTTCTTGAATTTGTAACTGGAGTGTCTCTGGCATGGCATATTCTAAACTGGATGATTTCACTTTCAACCCTCCTTAAGTTAATGGAGTATATCCATTCCTATCTTTAAAAGTAACCATTTATTATATAACATAGAGTTATTTTGTGTAAAAACATATATGGAATGATGTGATGGGTTAAATATTTTGATTTTTGGACACCAAGCATGTTCAAGCTTCTGAGACATGGCAAGTCAACTTGGTATGTGTGCACATCTTCACCAAGACTGATTTCACAATTACCTTGTTGTGAACAGTGCAAGATAAAATAGGCATGCAAAACCCTGTGTTCTATGCTGGCTTAGGTTCTTTGGGAAGATATTTAGGAACATATAATAGATCTAGTTTTTGCTGTATTGTGAGAAATATCCATACTGATGTATAGACATAAGTCATATGATTTCCTACAACAGCTCAAGCAATATTTGTCCTTTGTACTCCCAATAATGACTAATTGGCTGGGATGACAAAAATTTTAATTTGATTTGCATTTTTCTGATAGATACGAATTTTATTTTCTCATGGTTTTACGAGAAAATAGAATTGAGATAATTATGCTAAGTGAAAGGTATAAATTCAAAAATGGCATAATATTCTTTTTTGTAGCTAGAATCTAGATAAAACTAGAAATGCAAATGCAAGATAGACATTTTAGAACAAAAAGAGAAACCATCAGAAGGAGCTAATGAACAACAAATGTTAATGGGGACTGAAATAACTCCAGCACATTAGGTACTCATAAAAATATCACAAAAATTCATTTAACTTTGCATTATAGATATGCACTATTAAGACTGTTTTAAAACTGGTATGTTTGATTATTGCTAACTTAAATCAGTAAAGATAGGGACAATTTGTTCTTCAACATTGGACAATTTGTTTTGTTAGATGAAAATCTGTAAGAACCCAACTAAAATATTAAGAAGCCAGAGATAATTTATAGAGTTTGATTTTTGTCAATCAAATTTTTAGAAGAGGAAAAGCTGATCTTCAATAATAAAAGTTAATGAAAGACAATATCTATGATCTGCTGAAGGGATAAAGCATGATGGATTATTAAGTATTATCCTTTCTTTATAGTTTCCTTGCCTGAAATTAAATGCACATTCTATATTTATTTAAAAATAATACAGTATTCTTGAGTTTATCATTGTATGCATAATATTGTAAATTTCCACAAAATAGTTGAAGAAATACTTATAAAATCAAGGACACCTGAGGTACAAGGGTAAAATATCTTTAATAGTCTCCATTTGCACTTTGTTCAGTTTTCACCATGCCGAAAAGGATGCCGAGAACATTACTGTCTGTGTCATCTTCTCAAGCCAGCCATTGCCTAGAATTGACTACTATAACCCCTTTTTCTTAAAATTCAGGTCATTTTGAAACTTTTACCTATATAAGTTATTGGAAGAATAAGCAAAAACCAATCATCATAGAATTGGAACCAAATTTTAATACTTAGAAAAATGCTTCCATTTTTTCATACATGATTGAAACTCTATGTTTCAATATTTAAACATAGACTCTAGAATGCCATCTGTATATTGTATTTCTTAGTAGTCACTATGTTGATAGTTATCTTATGAAAGTTACATATGAAAATTGTACAATTGTTGCCATTGGAGCAATTTGCCTTCTGAAGGACAGGTATTTCACCCACAATTTATAGTGCCAGAGTACAAGAAAAGTAAGGAGGGAGAATAACCTGATAGCAAAGGGGACAATAAACTGTAGTTTACTTTGGTCTCACTTTAATATTGTTCTTGGAAACTCTCACCATATCTCTTCTTTAAGCTAAAGTGTTCTAACAATAAACCAAATAAATTTCCATTTATTGTCTCCACATTATAACCTTCTCATATCTCAGCTGCCTTAAAATATGTAGATAATAACTGAAACACTTCAGCTATCTGTGTGCATTCCTAGCCTCTTATTTAAGTACAAATACTAAATTCTGATTTTCAGGGTTTTTTTTTAACATTGGTCATTATGCTCTTTGGAAATTCATTTGGCCATTTGCAGGAGTCAGATTGTTCTTTTCTCTTACACTGTTGTTAAATGAATGCATTATATCCAGGGATTCATTTTGTCTTCCAACACATTGAAGGGGAATCTTTTGGTGAAGCCAAGACATTTTTCTACTTCCATACATTATGTAGCACTTGCAATAATCTGGTCTTTCTGTTTTAATGTCACTGCCTTAAATGATTTGGAGCTGTTTGATTCCTACCCAATGCCTCATTTTTTACCTGGCAAAATCCAGATAGTTTCTCCTAGAAAAACACAAAAGCAACTTTTTTACTCTTCTGTGATCAGAAGTGACAATTGTCTTTGAACAGACCCACTGATGGAAGGAAACCCAGGATAAAACCAAACTAGACTGGCAAAAAGAAGTCACTGATTTCCAATGATACCCTTCTAAACACATAAGTTGGTGTCTGGCACAGCCATTATCAGAAAGGTGTCATCCACTAACTTATAGGAGTAGGTACAGAGACCCACAGCCAATTAATAGCCAGGGATTGGGAATCTTGCAGAGGAGAAACAGAAAGGATTGTAAGGCCAGACAGGTCTAGGACACTACAAGAACATGGTCCACAGAATTAACTAAGTAGGGCTCATAGGGACTCACAGAGACTAAAGTGACAATTATGAGTAGTGTAAGGGTCTGGAATAGGTCCTCTCTATATATTTTATGGTTGTTAAGTTTGATGTTCTTGTAGGACTTCTCACAGTGGGAATATGACACTTTTACTTGATCTTTGGACCCCTTTTCTCTTACTGGGTTTTCTAGTCCACCCTAGATGTGAAGATTTGTGTCTAAATCTTAAAATATCATGCCATTTTTGGTTTGTATCAATGGGACCTTTCTCTTTTCTCGGGTAGCATGCATCTAGGAAAGAGGAGAGGTGGGAGGAACTTGGAGGAGTTAAGAGAGAGAAAACTTGAGTAAGGATGTAAAGTATGAGACAGAATGAATGTGTAACAAAAACAAAAACAAATGGTCAAACCGTGATGCCCTTGGTACCCTTCAAACAAATATGCCCAGTCATTCTAAGTGTTGAACCTCCATACATGCACTTTATGGTGTTTACATTGCCTACTTATGTGTCGGTGATTCTTTTCTTAGTCGTTTAAATGTTGTCTTCTGAATTTCCATAACTACCTCCAGGATTCTCCAGGCTCACAACTACGTAAATATCTGTCCATCCACAAGTCAGTGACTTGACAATGCTTATAAACCATCAGCTTTCTTCATAGTTAGACAAAGTATATAACTGTGGTAGTTTGAATAGGTGTGGCTCCAATAGACTCATAGGCATTGGCAGTATTAGGAGGTGTGGCCTTGTAATAACTATGTTTGTGTTAGAGGAAGTGTGTCACTGTGAGGGTGGGCTTTGGTGTCTCCTATGCTCAATGTACACCTGTGTGATATACATATATAGGCTTCTTCTGCTATCCTCAGATGTAAAACTGTCAACTCCTCCAGCACCATGTGTGCCTGGACACTACCATGCTTTCCACCATGATAATGGACAAAGCCTCTGAAAATGTTGGTCAACCACAAGTAAATCTTTTTTCTTTTCTTTTTTTGTATAACAGTTACTATGGTCATGGTGTCTCTTCACAGCAATAGAAGCTCTAAGACAACAGTGATGCTTACAATTATACTATTAAATTATAGTAATCCCAAATATGTACTGTACTAAATACTAATTATAAATATGAAACAGAGCCACCTTAAAAAACTTAAAATAAGTTATAAAGACTTTAAACCAAATTCCTTTTGATAAAATAAATTGGCAGACTTTAGAAAGTGTAATAAAATTCTAAAACTATACAGTCATGAATTACAAAATGTATTTTTATAGAAGGCAAGTATAAAGAAATGCGTACAGTTAACTTGTCTCTTCTTTGCACATATTAATTACAACCATTTCTTTTTAAAATATATTTTGGTTCCTGTTACTATAATCATCTATTTGAAAATTATTTTAGTGATTTTAACTGAAATATTTCTGGTTTTGGATTATGTCTAAGGTACATTTTGGCTGTATTTGTGTTCCAGAAATATTGAATTCCTGCCTGAGAAGTCTTTCTCCCCTGTCATCCAGCTCTAGATTTCTCTACTCTGTCCTGTGTAATGCACAATGCTATGTTTGTGAAATGCAAATGGCTGGGTGTCACTTCACCTCAATTATCTGTCCTCATCCTCCCTCTGTGAAAGGAGAAAGAAGATGATGCAGGATCAAACACCTGCTTCTTATACACAAAGAGACAGGACTGGCCCCGGTGTCAAAGTGTTTCTGACAGTGGAAAATGATATGCACACACGCCAGATGCTAGGCTCCTAGAGGCGTTTGAACTCTGTGCTCTGAAGCAAATGTGGTGCCTTAGAGGCTTAATGAATGCCTGTAACATATAGATCTTTTCTTCCTCTGAATATTAAAGAGTGAGAATCTAGCTAGGGTCATTCTCTAATACTATTCTTGAGCATGCTTGGAACAATCAGCACTATATCTGACAAAATACCTGTAGAGTCTAATACCTATGACAAAGTCATGGTGTCCCTCTACACACCCATTTTATAGAGGAACATGTTGAAATAAAGAAAAATTAGAGTTTCATGAAATTTAAAGCTACATGCCCTACTTGTAAAATGAGATGTATATTTTATTACTCTATTTTTTCAACAAGTTGAAAATTATAGCACTAAGAAGAAATTTTTTGATGGATTGATGAGCGTGAAGCTTTAAAATACATCACTGGAATACAGCCAACTAATGTTTGAAAGTCAATCTTCAGACTTTTGTATGAATATCTCCTGGGAAAAAAAAACAAATGTCTATTCATGTAGTATAGAGTACAGAAGGCAAATCGGAGGCAATGATTCCACCAAAATCAAGCCAAATGAGTCAGTAAAGTTAACTAGAGTCTCTTATAGGAGCATGGGTGAAGGGTTACTTTCAAAATAGTAGGTCAGTAGTCGTGTACAAGAGCAGGACCACACACTATTGAAGAAAACATCTCCTCCAGTAAAATTTAACTATTTACATCATCAAAGAAAGATGGCACCTCTTAAAGTAATTCTCTCATTATACTTTAATGCTTCTATAACCATCAGATGCACCTCATGAGACAGTCACTCCTTCTGAGAATAAATTGCAATGGGTCCAAACTTGTGCAGGTTTTCTGTGGGTGATCACAGCTGCTAGGAGATCAAGAGTGTCATAGCCATGCCTAGAACACAGTGTTCACCACTATCAAAGAATTTACAGATCTCAACAAGTTGAAAAAAGACTAAGTTCTCTCTGGCTCTTGTGGCATCTGTCTTCTGCACTGCTCAGGACATTATTTCAAATTAATTTCAAGACAAATAACTCAGGATAGTAAAAGTAAGTGTATCTCACTGAAAAAGAGTGATGTCATTACAAAATTGGTGACATACTGCTTTATACGTCATATAAGAATATTTACATTTGATTATAATCTTTTGAAGGAAGCCAATCTTGCTAAGCAGAGATGAAATTCTCTCCTTTAATGTTATGACTCAATGTGCTAAGATAAATTACACATGCATATTTCTTTAGCACAAATTGTGATCTATTTTTAAGTTACAAGGCAAAACTAAATTCCAGCCTTTATAAAGCAAAATGGAGGGTGGCTACATAGTACATTTCTATTCCTGGGTATTCTTAAGCATGACACAAATTTTGATATCAATATTTTGAACCTGTTATTTATTATAGCTTCAGGAATGTACCCTGTGTCTGCCTTCTGTCTGAAACTGAGTATGTTGATGATGAAGTGTTATGCAATTTAAAATTGCCAAAGGAAGCCTCAAGGCAAAGCTTGCAGTTTATTCTGTCTGTGTATACTCTCTCATTATGTTTCACTTTTGAAAGTCTACATTAGAATGTAGTTAGATAGAGCTATATCCTAGAGTGAAGCAAACATGGTGATAATTGCACATCCTATTTAGCTTTTTACCCTCTTCACCATGATGATAGGTACTTTATTGTCAAATGCCAATCTGCAAGCAAACACAAATGTCAACATTAGCTGCATTCCTTGTTTTCAAGTAAGCAAAATTTACAAAACTCCTTAGCAATCATGCCACAACAGGAGAGATGCCTTTAGCAGATACCCATGTGGGAAGAAGATAGCAATAGGAGTAGGTCCATATTTATGAGTTGCTATTTCTGTGACAGTCATTTTTAAAGGCACTGTTTGTTTAACACCTGTCAAGAGGAAATATTAAATGCAATTGCATTGCATTTGTCTCTTTATGCACACTTAATTGGGAAAGAATTCAAATGAAAGTTTTAAGAAGGATCTTATTTTGATCACTTTAGATAAATAAGCACTTAAATGCCCAAGGATGAGATTGATAGAAAAAACACAAGTGTAAAAATTTAATATTTTATTGAGTATGTTCTTAGGTAAATGGAAATATACTTAACACTCTGTAAAAATATTTTAATAAGACATGAATGCTCTATCTCATTTATTTTCATTCTCTTAATTTGTTGTTGAGGAGAAGCAATAATATTCCAGCTTATGATTTTGCTTGCACTAATCCCTTGTAAAGCTTACAGTGGCATTTGATGGATATTAAAAATTCAATTGGTATAATAATGCACAATCTTCTAAGAGAGTAAAATATTCAGTAAGAAAAAGAAGTATTTGGGTCATTCAAGTTGATTAGGCAGTGTGATAGATAAGAATTAATTAAAAATGCAGACTGGCATGCAACAGAAATTTGCAAAGTTCTGAAGCTGTGTTGCAGATTTCCAAATAACATTCCATAATGTAGCATCACTTCCAAGAGCAAGCACTTTATGCTTTTTAAGACCCCAGAAATCTTATCAAAATTTGACTTGGTGAAATGAAAATGCAGTTTCCCTTAAATAACAGTATAGATGATGTGGGGTTGGGTGGACATGAAAGTTCTCTTTTTGTTTGTTGCTTTGTTGGTTTGTTGGTAAAATTTAACCTTTTAAATAAAACATCATTTTTTTAAGATAAGTCATCTTATATTAACAAACATACTAATCAAATGATAAATCGTGTTGTAAGTCTCTTACAGTCTGTCTATAATAGTGATTGAAACTGTTAGTTTCTGACATGAAGTTTGCTTATTGATGTAATGGAAATATCTGCATTTTTATATAACATTGCAATTATGTCTGCAATTATTAATATTACAGTATTAAGAAATTACATGAATATTGATAGCATTTTACTATGTCTACATAGCATAGTCTCGTGGTCAGTTGTCTGCAAAGAAACTTAAACATAGAACCTATACCATCACAATAAAAAATAACATCATTATGTGTAGCAGTGAGGTATGGGGAACTGAGGATAGCCACTAGAAAGTCCCAGATGCAAGAAAAGCAAGAGGTGCCCAAGACCCAACGTGATGAAATTAGCTGAAATACCAAACAAAGGGGAGAAAAAACCTGTGGGCCACCCACCCATCTCAATAATATTAACACAGAATTATTCTTGTCCAAAAGAAATGCAGGAACAAAAACTGAGCAGAGACTGAAGGAAAGACCATCCAGAGACTGCCCCACCTAGGCATCCATCCCATCTGCAGACACCGACCCAGGCACTATTTCTGATGCCAAGAAGCAGTTGCTGACAGGATCCTGGTATGGCGGTCCCTTGAGAGGCTCTGCCAGAGCATGACCAAAACAGATGCAGATGCTCCCAGGCAACCATCAGACTGAGATAAGAGAACCCAAGAGAGGAGTTAGGGGAAGGTCTGAAGGAGCTGAAGAGATTTGTAATCCTATAGGAAGAACAATAATATCAACTAACCAGACCTCCCCCTACCCCCAGAGCTCCCAGAGGCTAAATCACCAAGAAAAGAGAACACATAGAGGGATTGCAACCCTATAGGAAGAACAATAATATCAGCTAACCAGACCTCCCCCCACTTCCAGAGGCTAAATCACCAACCAAAGAGTACACATAGAGGGACTCATGGCTCCATCTGCTTATGTAGCACAGGATTGGCTTATCTGGCATCAATGGGAGGGGAGGCCCTTGGTTTTGTGAAGACTTGATGCCCCAGCCTAGGGGAATGCTAGGGCAGTAAGGTGGGAGTGGATGTGTGGGTAGGGGGAGCACCCTTATAGAAGCAGGGGAAAGTGGGATGGGATAGTTGGGTTGCGGAGGAGAAACTGGGAAGGGAGATAACATTTGAAATGTAAATAAATAAAATAACCAATAGAAACAATTTAAAAATTAATAGCATTTATGCATCATGGGTATCTCCTTGAGGCCTGAGTGGTGCAATTGCTATAACCTAGAATTATATAATTTTAACATAGTTTTTTCATCTAGTAGATGAAAAACAATAAACAATTCAAGACCAAATAAAAAGTCATTTTAAAAGGCTCATTATTGGCAATTTCAATAATTATTTGGGAACATTATCATTGACTTAAATATACATAGAAGTTCCTAACTGAGGTCAGATACTAAGCTACCATCTCAGCTTTGGTTCTTCATGGTGAATAACAGTACACAGGCTTTATTATATATGTATGAAATGGTTGTTATTGTCTTTCTATTGACGAGGGTGAATGAAGTATACCATCAGTGTTTCCCTGTGAATACTGAGCAGTCCTGAGAGTTTCATAGCTTCCTCATGGTTTTCTTAGAAACCATCAAGTTAAGTGAACTAATTACTTGCTAATGGCACTTTTGTAAGACTGATTGTGTGTGTGTGTGTGTTTGTGTGTGTATGATTGTGTGTGTCTGTGTCAGTGTATGTATTTGCATAAAATAACCAGAACCTTAACATAGATTTTCATTCAATACTTCTTGAAGCACAATAACTTCAAACTTAAAATGAAGTAGTTAAATTGGGTACAAAAGGGAAGATCGACTCAGTATGTTGTAGCTTGGAGTTGAGTTTCAAGTCAAAGGTAGGATCAGACTTGCAAACTATGGCAATGAATTCTATCTAGAATATCCATCTATGCTCCATTTCCAAACATTGCTTCTTGCCTTGTTCCTATTGGAAATTTGCAGAGGCCAGTCACAGTGGGAGAGATTAAATCACAAAAAACATTCCACAAAAGTGGATTAGAAAACCTGTGTTTCCTGATCTTTCCTTCCTTCTTCTCTCCTGTTCTCCTTTCCTGTCTCCTTCTCTTACCTCCTCTTTTCCTCTTCTCTCATCACCTCCCCTCCTCTGCCCTCCCTTCCTCTCCTGTTCTCCCCTCCTTTCCTCTACCCTCCCCTTGCTTTCTCTCTCCTCTGTCCTCCTCTCTCTTTTCCCCTTCCTCCCCTCTAATCTCTCCTCTTTCCTATCCTCTTTTGTCTTCCTCTTTCTTCTTTTCTAATTTGAATTTTGTTACTGTGATAAAGCAGTAACACAACCACCATCATCAACAAAAACAATAAAACTATGACTCAAAGCAAACTGGTGAGGAGAGAGTTTATTTACTTTTAAAGTTTACAGTCTTTCAGGAAGTAAATTTGAGGGAGAAACTGAACACTGGACATCTCTTATAACATATTTATATAACCTAGTTTACCTGTTTAGTCATATTCTATCCACAATAGGGTGAGTCCTCTTATAGCAACTAGCAATCTAAAAAATGCCATGGCTCAACTAGATGAAGACAATGCTCCAACAGGGGTTACCTATCCCTAGATATGACAGCTATGGTGGTTTGGATAGATATGGCTCCCAGAGACTCATGTGTTTGAATGCTTGGCCCATGGGGAGTGGCATGATTAGAAATCTGTGATCTTATTAGAGTAGATGTAGCCTTGTTGGAGGATATATGTCACTTTGAAGGCAGACTTTATGGTCTCTTATAATCAAGCTGTGCCCAGTATGATACACAGTTTCCTGCTGCCTTCAGATCAAGATGTAAAACTTGAAGCTACATCTCCAATTCTTTCTCCAGCATCGTGTCTGCATGTGTGCTGCCATGTTTCCTACCACAGTGATAACGTACTAAACCTTGGTAACTGTAAACAAGACTCAATTAAGTGTTTTCTTTTAAAAGAGTTGCCCTGACTATGAGGTTTCTTTTGCTTGTTTGTTTGTTCTTTTTTTTAAAAAATTTTTTATTGGATGTTTTATTTACATTTCATATGTTGTCCCCTTACCCCATCTCCCACCTACCCAGGAACCCACTACCCCCTCACCCCTCCTCCTTCTTCTCTGTGGATGTAACACCTACCTACCCCCCCAGCCCACCTGCCCACCCTCAAATTCCCTCTTGTCCAGCCTTCATGAAGTCAAGGATCTCTTCTTCCACTTATGCCCAGCAGGGCCCTCCCCTCTTATGTATTCAGCTGAACCCCTGGATCCCTCCCTAAGCGCTCCCAGGCTGGTGGTTTAGACCCTGGGAGCTGTGGTTGGTTGGTATTGTTGCTCACCTCATAGGGCCACAAACCCTTTCAGCTCCAATGGCCTTCACTCTAACTCCTCCATTGGGAACCCCATTATCAGATCAATGGCTAGTTGTGAGCATCTGCCTCTGAATATGTCAGATTCTTGAAGACCTCTGAGGAGACATCCATATCAGGCTCTTATCAGCATGAACTTCCTGACTTCCACATCAGCAACTACCTTTGGTGACTACACATGCTATGGATACTCAGGTGGAATGGTGTCAGACGGCCCCTCCTTCAGTTTCTGTCCCTCACTTTGTCTCCATATTTGCTCCCTTGAGTATTTTGTTGCTCCTTCTAAGAAGGACTAAATCACCCTCACTTGGTCTTCCTTCTTCATGAGCTTCATGTGGCCTGTGAGTTGCATCTTGGGCATTTCAAGGTTGTGGGATAATATCCAATAATCAGTGAGTGAATGCATGTGTGTTCTTTTGTGATTGGCTTACTTCACTCAGGATGATAATTTCTAGTTCCATCCATTTACCTAGGAACCTCTCGAATTCATTGTTTTTAATAGCTGAGTAATACTGCATTGTGTAAATATACCACATTTTTTGAATCCATTCTTCAGTTGAAGGACATCTGGGTTCTTTCCAGCTCCTGGTTATTATAAATAAGGCTGCTATGAACACAGTTGAGCATATGTCCTTGTTATATGTTCGAGCATCTTCTGGGTATATGCCTAGGAGTGGTATAGCTGGATCCTCAGGTAATGCTATGTCCAATTTTCTGAGGAACCGCCACACTGATTTCCAAAGTGGTTGCACCATCTTACAGTCCCACCAACAATGGAGGAGTGTTCCTCTTTCTCCACACCCTCGCCAGCATCTACTATCACCTGAGTTTTTAATCTTAGCCATTCTGACTGGTGTGAGATGGAATCTCAGGGTTGTTTTGATTTGCATTTCCCTGACGACTAAGGATACTGAACATTTCTTTAGGTGCTTCTCGGCCATTCGAGTTTCCTCCATTGAAAATTCTTTGTTAAGCTCTATATCCCATTTTTTAATAGGGTTATTTGGTTGTTTGGAGTCTAATTTCTTGAGTTCTTTGTATATATTGGATATTATCCCTCTATTGGATGTGGCATTGGTAAAGATCTTTCCCAATGTGTTGGTTGCCATTTTCTCTTATTGACAGTGTCCTTTGCCTTACAGAAAGTTTGCAATTTTATGAAGTCCCATTTCTCAATTCTTGATCTTAGAGCACATGCCATTGGTGTTCTGTTCAGGAACTTTTCCCCTGTGCCCAAGTATTCGAGGCTCTTCCCCACCTTCTCTTGTATTAGTTTCAGTGTATCTGGTTTTATGTGGAGGTCCTTTATCCACTTAGACTTGAGCTTTGTACAAGGAGATAAGAATGGATCAATTTTCATTCTTCTATATGTTGTCCTCCAGTTGGACCAGCACCATTTGTTGAAAATGCTGTCCTTTTTCCACTGGACACTTTTAGCTCCTTTGTCAAAGATCAAGTGACCATAGGTGTGTGGGTTCGTTTCTGGGTCTTCAATTCTATTCCATTGATCTTCCTGCCTGTCTCTGTACCAATACCAGGTAGTTTTTATCACTATTGCTCTGTAGTACAGCTTGAGGTCAGGGATGGTGATTCCTCCCAAAGTTCTTTTATTGTTGAGAATAGTTTTCGCTATCCTGGGTTTTTCGTTATTCCATATGAATTTGAGAATTTCCTTTTCTAACTCTGTGAAGAATTGAGTTGGGAGTTTAATGGGGATTGCATTGAAGCTGTAGATTGCTTTTGGCAAGATGGCCATTTTTATTATATTAATCCTGCCAATCCATGAGCATGGGAGATCTTTCCATCTTCTGAGAACTTCAATTTCTTTCTTCAGGGACTTGAAGTTCTTGTCATACAGGTCTTTCACTTGCTTGGTTAGATTCATACCAAGGTATTTTATACTATTTGCAACTATTGTGAAGGGTGTCAGTTCCCTAATTTCTTTTTCAGTCTGTTTATCTTTCATGTAGAGGAAGGCTACTGATTTGTTTGAGTTGATTTTATAACCAGCCACTTTGCTGAAGTTGTTTATCAGGTTTAGGAGTTCCCTTGTGGAAGTTTTGGGGTCACTTAAGTATACTATCATATCATCTGCAAATAGTGATATTTTGACTTCTTCCTTTCCTATTTATATCCCTTTGACTTCTTTTTGTTGTCTAATTGCTCTGGCTAGGACTTCCAGTACTATATTGAATAGGTAGGGAGAGAGGGGGCAGCCTTGTCTAGTCCCTGATCTTAGTGGGATTGCTTCAAGTTTCTCTCCATTTAGTTTGATGTTGGCTACTGGATTGCTGTAAATTGCTTTTACTATGTTTAGGTAGAGGCCTTGAATTCCTGATCTTTCCAAGACTTTTATCATGAAAGGATGTTGAATTTTGTCAAATGCTTTCTCAGCATCTAGTGAGATGAGCATGTGGTTTTTTCTTTAAGTTTGTTTATATAGTGGATTACATTGATGGATTTCCGAATATTGAACCATCCCTGCATTCCTGGGATAAAACCTACTTGATCATGATGGATGATTGTTTTGATATGTTCTTGGATTCAGTTTTCTAGAATCTTTTTGAACATTTTTGCATCAATGTTCATTAGGGAGATTGAAGTACTCTTTCTTTGTTGGGTCTCTGTGGGGTTTGGATATGAGTGTAATTGTAGCTTCATAGAACGAATTGGGTAGTGTTCCTTCTGTTTCTATTTTGTGGAATAGTTTGAAGAGAATTGAAATTAGGTCTTCCTTGAAGGTCTGATAGAATTCAGCACTAAAACCATCTGGTCCTGGGCTTTTTTAGTGGGGAGAATTTAATGACCGCTGCTATTTCCTTAGGGGTTATGGAACTATTTAGGTGGTTTATCTCCTCCTTATTTAACTTTGGTACCTGGTATCTGTCTAGGAAGTTGTCCATTTCATCCAGGATTTCCAGTTTTTTGAGTATAAGCCTTTGTAGTAGGATCTGATGATTTTTTTTAATTTCTTCAGTTTCTGTTGTTATGTCTCCCTTTTCAGTTCTTCTACCTGTTTACTTGTAGTCTCCTGTATTTCTTTAAGGGAGTTACTTATGTCCTTCTTATAATCCTCTATCATCTTTATGAGAAGTGATTTTAATTCTGAATCCTGCTTTTCCGGTGTGATGGGGTGTCTAGGGCTTGCTATATTGGGACAACTAGGTACTGATGATGCCAAGAAACTTTGGTTTCTGTTGCTTATGTTCTTGCACTTGTCTTTCGCCATCTTCTTAACTCTATTGTTACCTGCCTTCACTGAGTAAGACTGGAGTCTGTATTTCCAGTCATCTTGCTTGTTGCAGAGCTCCTCAGAGTCCAGATGTCTCTGTGGTCTTATGATCCTAATCTCCTGGGTGGAAGAACTCCTGGGACTCAGGCCACCTCTTGGATCTGGAAATCCTTCTGCTCTGGGTGCAGTGGTTCCTCTAGGATGGCTCAGGGTACGATGTCTCCCAAGTGCAAACCACTTTGGTGTCTGCTGCTCTGAGTGCAGTGGCTCCTCTAGGATGGCTCAGTATTCAGGGTCTCCACAGGAGCAGACCAACTCTGTGTCTGCCCCAGCCCAAAGGACCAGGCAGGGGCAGAAGGGAAGTGGAATTCCGGAGAGGTGGGTTTTGGGTAGCTGGTGTGTCCTGAGTGTCCCTGGCTCCCAGATGTATCTCTGGGGCTTAGGGATGGAGATGGAGTTCTTACTGGCTGCTCTGAGTGCAGAGGGTCCTCTAGGACGGCTCAGGATTCGGTATCTCCACAGGAGCAGACCAACTCTGTGTCTGCCCCAGCCCATAGGTGACTATGATGTTTCTTAACAGCAATAAAGCCCAAACTAAGACAACAACGATTAACTATCCCATTCCTCCCTATACCTCTTTCAGCTGCCATGGGTTGAGTAGTATACTTAACCAAGTACTTAATTATACTGTGAAGTACTGCCTTGCCCTAAACCTTAAAATCAATATAGCTACCGGACCATAAAGAGATATCTACAATTTTGAAAACCTAAAAGACTTTTCTCTTTATAGTTTATTGTCTCCATATATTTTTAAAGTAATAAGACATTGATTCACATGCACAGCTATATAAACAATATATTCTTTTTAAAAATTCATTATACTGTGCTCAAGAAAATAAAAGTATATAATCATATTTAACATTCATTTCTTTTACATTATGGATATTCATGTTCTACCAAGACTAACCATGAAATACTTTTCTTTCAATTGCATCTAAGTTTTATTTGAATAGAGTTTCTACAATTATAAAATGTGGTTCTTATTTTCTTTTTTCAATATCAAGTATTCATAATTTCAACACAATTTTGATATTGCATATTTTCTTGCAGGTGTTAGCATCTTTATCTAAGATTACACAGAACAGCACAATCAATACCACCTGTATCAAGATTTTCCATTTAATTTAGATGTATAAAACCTATAGTACTAGTTCAAGAAGTAAGAATTTAGATTTCAAATGAGTCTTAAAGTCTACATCTTAAGTCTAAAATTATACAGAGAAAAATGTAATTTCCTCCTGTGACAATCAAGGCTATCACATTTCAATAATTTTACTTTCCCCCATGATGAAGCATGCTAACATGTAAACCTAAGTTCTCATGGGATATCTAGGACTACATCTTTCCTATAGGTATACACAGTCACTATTTTATTCCTATAAGCCTTTTTTGGTCTTTAATGTATTGATTCCAATAAAAAGAATAAAGAAAAGAGATACAGGAAGAGTCTTGGTTTTTTAAATTTCAAGAACTGTTCATTCAGAAACTGAGATCCTTGCAGTGGTCAGAGAACAGACAGTAGCTGCCCACAGTGTTGTCTGATTCTCTATGACAAGAACAATTAGGAGCAATTAGAACAAGTAACTATGTCTCACTGGTTCTTGCTACCATCCTGACTCCCTCAGGCTATATCCAACTTGTTCCAGGAACATGTGCTTAGCTCTCTGCAATGGGCCTTAGATCTGAAAGTTGGTCAAATTGATTGTCTGCTACAGCTCATATGTATGATTAAAACCTTCTCTGTAAACTTCAGGAGTCTTTGGAAATGTTGTGGATATTTTGGAATTATATATTCATTTAAATTATGATGTTTTCATTTTCCATCCTCAATAGAAAATCAAGAATTAACTCTATCCTATATTTACACAGCAAAATTAGATTATTCAATGCTTTTACATTTTTAATTAAGATTGAACTTATAGGAAGTCTTTCTGTCAAATTTTCTGTTAATGAATAGAATGACTTATGCATCAGTGTGACTGGGGGTGTAAAGACATATCAGCAGAAGCATGTCTACCTCTGAATCCCTCATCCCAAATCATTCTTTTTCTACTAGGCCATTCTTTGCTGTTGGTGACAGGTCTCATAAAAAATACATTTTGCAAGTTATTATTTATTTATTCATGTTACCATGAAGCTCATGATGTTTAATATGTTTACTAAATAAACATTGAACTTGACTCCTGCAAATGCAAAGAGTTATCAGAACAATAAATTATGACTGAATTGGCGTGTTTTACAGAGACAAAATTCTGAACATCTACTTGCTTCTATCAACCTTGTTGTCGCAATGGCTATGACTTAAAGAGCAGCAATGAGCATATGACAAGAAAGTAAAAGCCAATTTAATTTTATATGAGTACATTTATCTTTTTATTGATTCTTTGTGGACTTCACATCAATCCCACTTATATTCCCTTCACCTCATACCCACCTGTAGGAGAAATGGCTGGCCTCACTTAAAAGGCTTCAGCATTAATGTAGGGTATTGGGGTGAGGAGGGAGTGAATGCAACTGTGGAGGCAACTTCCAGAGGAGGACCAACCTTAAACCTGCCTGAGAGCCTAGAGATTGGTGAGGCAGACAATGACGGCCAATCAGGAACTGCCAGTGGAGAACAGGCTTGTTTGGAGAAAATGGGACATGGGTATAAAGGGCATCCCCCCTGGGATTAATAAACAAAGCTTCCTGCCACCTTCTCATCTGTTCTTAGAGTCTGAGCCATTGATTTCATGCCACCTCATTCCCTAACCCCAAAGAGGAGTACAGATGCTGTGTGACCCAAGGTGTAAAGCAGCACTTACCCTCTGCCCTTGGAACCAAAAAGAAAACAGTTCTTGTGGAAGCTGTAGTTTGTCAAGGTATGTCCCATAATACACTCTTTAGTCCACACTTCTTTGTTTGTAATGAATATTTGCCTCTGGCTTCTGATACATTATCAATACTAGATGGTTCCTGCAACTCTTCTTGGATATTCTGTTGATGCCATGTCATGAAGATCCTGCAGCTTAAGATCTACTAGACAGGCCCAATCATGCACTCCAGCAGTTCATCAATGGGGTAGATGTAATGGTGGGCCAACTAAAGCCCTGAATCTGGGCCTGGGTGATATAGCTTATCAGCCCATCAACTCTTCCACACCCATACAACCAGGAAGAGCTCTGTAGAACTACCACAGCTAGCTCATCTAATGCCACAGCAGGCAAGGGGCATGGCCAATTCTCATGGTGTCACATACCTGGGGCCTGTTCACCTGCAATCCCCACATCCTGGATCAGCACTGCTGTGCTACTCTGGTAAGGTTTAGAACCTGTTCTCCCAAGTGCTATTTCTGGTGAGGGTCAGGACCAGCTCTCTTGCTCTCATGACCTCAGAAGCAATTCTCCCTCTCCTTCCATAGGTAGCAAGGTGTGAGGCAATTGGAGGAGATTATCTCTCCCTAACCCATACCACCACATGTCAGACAAGGTTTAGGGCCAGCTCTCCCATGCTCACACTCTCAGAGCCAGCTTGTCTGCACTTCTATCACCAGGGACTGCTCTATTATACCACTCTGGAGAGGTACAGGGCCAGCACTCCTGAGTGTGTCAGCTGGTAAAGAGCAGGAACAGCTCCTCTGTTATCATGACTCTGGGTCTAACTCTCTCTTTTTCCACCATTGGTGGTGGCGGTAGTTATGGTGATGGTTGTTGCGGTGGTGGTGGTAGTGGTCGTGATGGTTGTGGTGGTGGTAGTGGTGGTGGTGGTGGCAGTGGTGGTAGTGGTGGCAAGAACTTCTCTCCCTTGTTAATAGCAGCACAGAGCAGATGAGCAGTGGGACCAGCTCTCCCACACTCACATCCTTGCAGCCTGAACAACAGCAACTCTTGAAGCCAGGGCCAGCTTTCCTGTGCTTCCTAGGAGGTGTGGACCCAATCTCCTGAGTGTAGCAGCTGGTGATGTATGGGGCCAGCTCTCCTGCTCTCATGACTCTCAGGCCAGCTGTCACATGATGCCCAGGTAGGGGGTGGGACCAATTCTACACAACCCACAGGCATCAATATAGTCCCAAGAGGCAGTCCAAACCAGCAATGTCCACCTGGCCTTTGGGGGTAACAGACTTCCACTGCTGAGGATCTGTGGATGCAGGCATGGCCTCTGTGGCAAGACAGACCAAAGTGGCATCATTGACAACTCTAGAGTCTCCAGTTCTGTCTCTTTTCATTGTGCACACACCCTCTATTTCTCTTTGTCTTGCGTCTCTCCACACTTAATTGCTCATTTTAGTAGCTACCAATTGCTGCCTGTGGTCATCTCAGGAGTCATCTCCAGAGTGTTATCCCCATGTGACACCTAATTTTTGGTCTTCTCAGCCTTTGAAACTAAATTATTAAGGGACATGGGTCTCTAATATGAGTCAGAGGAGTGATCAGTGGAAGGATAGTAGGGTATGTAGGAGATATGCTCCCAGAACATTATGCATTTGTGTGAATGTGAAGTCAATATAAGAAAATACATTTTAAGAAGATCCCTTCAAAGAAACAGAGAAAAGGCTAAGACTAAGTTCTTGTAGAAAAGCAAGCAAATGCAGAGCTATGAAGTGTATATACATGAATGCCTTTAAACAACTGACACTTTGTGTCTCAGGCCTATATCTCCCACCAAAGCACATAAGCATACTTTTCTCCAGCTTTTCATCCTTCTTAATACTGGAGATGTATTTAGCATTTACATTCAGTAAGACTGCATTTTATTATTATTATTATTATTATTATTATTATTATTATTATTATTATATAACTGTGTATTTTCTTATTGTAATGTTTCATACCAGCATATACTTTGGCACTTAAAGAATGATATTTGTAATTTGTCCACTAGATGTTTTTGATTAAGTGCTCTATGTCCTATACTATAAAATGATACCAGAGATTTAAGAATCATCCTAGGCACTGACACCTATAATCTCATCCTTAAATTAATGAAACAGACAAAACTATAAAGATATGAAAAAATCATCCTATAAAATGAGTTTTGTATATTGTATTATCCACACAAGAGGGAAGAGATCATCTGAAGGCTCACATTCTAAGGAATGATGACATAAAAGCATGAAGATTATTGTCTTAGTCAGGGTTTCTATTCCTGCACAAAACATCATGACCAAGAAGCAAGTTGCGGAGGAAAGGATTTATTCAGCTTACACTTTCACATTACTGTTCACCACCAAAGGAAGTTTGGAATGGAACTCACACAGGGCAAGAACCTGGAGACAGGAGCTGATGCAGAGGCCATGGAGGGTGCTCCCTAATGGATTTCTTCCCATGGCCTGCTTACCTTGGCTTCTTATAGAACCCAGGACTACCAGTCTAGGGATGACACAATGGGCTCTCATACCCTTGATCTCTAGTTGAGAAAATGCCTTACAGCTGGATCTTATGGAGGCATTTCTTCAAGGGAGGCTCTTTTCTCTGTGATAACTCTAGCTTGTGTTAAGTTGACATACAAAACCAAAATCAAATCACAATGATAACATTTGATAATAAATTCTAATAATCTGTTTTATGTCTTTCTAAACCCTTTATGTGTATGTACACAACATGGTAAATCTAATATGGATGTGTGATAGTGTTTATTTGTGTCTTCAAAGCCTTAACAGTGCATTTCACCCTCTCTTCACTTTCTCATGTATCAAAATTGAAAAGTATTTGTTTTAATTATACCATTGTTATTATTATTATTATTATTAGTAGTAGTAGTAGTCATAATAGTAGTAGTGATAGCAACATTAGTCAGCAGTAGCAGCAGCAGCAGTAGTAATACTATTTTAAGGGACCATCTTGTTGAAACATAGAGTACAGGGCAGAGATAAGAACTATAATAGCTTAAAGTCCACATTTCCACGGCACCAATAATTTGTACAAAAGACAGAATAAAATTAAATGTTGAAATAGGTTTTAAGACTCTAACACATCCAGTAGAATACAGAGCGTCTCCTAGGAACACAGTTGCAGAATGTATCTAACCTCAAGACACTATGGACAGCTGGCTACACTAACCTACTGTCTCCTTCATGAAATATTTGATGTTACCACACATAGTATATCACTCTGGGACTACAAGACAGTATCTCTAATGTTCATAGATCCTTCTCCCGCCCCGAGCTCACATATCAGATATTCCTTTCACAAGGAAGAAATTGAGATACAAATGTTACATTAGTTGCTCAAGGTAAACTGATAATTTTATAACACAGTAGGATTCTGAGTTCATACATTACATTACCCTTTGTTCTAGATGTTATTAAGGAAAATTATAATGAATTAAAAATGTGAAAGGAAAATTGTATGATATAATATGTGAAGCAAACCATGAATATGAGTGAAAATGTGTTAGTTTAATTCATTTAATATAAATCCATAGTGATAACCAATATAAATCCCAATTGCAATCCAACTGACAATTTAAGCTTTAATGCACAGGTGTTAGGAATGCTAAATCCTAAATTGTAAAAACACGGTCTATTTCATTATTCATCAACATACATAGATATCAGTCATCACAGTAAATTAAGTAACAATTACTCAAAAGCAATGTATGTTCAGTACTCTGAAATGTTAAAATAATTCTCTCAATGATTACTTATTTGAAAAGCAAATATTTTTCTCTTAGACTGGAATTGGCAAGGTATAGCTATTTGGAACCATTTTACTTCTGTAAGAACTACAGAAGCAAATGCTATACACTGGGCTCTAGGAGCTACCTGGGGTAGGCCATTCACAGAGAGATGAATAATCTTGAAACCCTGGGTAAGGTTCATTGAGTATGCCATTCATGAAGACTCTTCTGAACCAGTGATCTTAAGGGGACAATAGCAGAGGATGGTGACAGAAAGGAAGCTGCACTGAGCAAGCTTGGAGTCTGATCTTGGAGAAGCAAAAACCATAGATGGCTTCTGCAGAGAAATTAATCCATCAATAACATGTTTAAAATAAAAAACAAAGCGAAACAAACCAACCAAACAAAAAAAGCCAAAAACCAAACCAACAAACCGAACAGACAAAAACAAAACCTCAACTTACATTTGGGTGTTTGTCATGCTTTCTGAAGTCCTCAGCCCTGAAATCAGAAGTCCAAGCCCTCAAATCAGAAATCTGTCCAATAAAATTGCAGGAGAGGGTCAAACAAAGGGATAAGACATGAAATGAAGAGAAAAAAGAAAAAGGAAAATAGATCTTTTCATTGAAATCAAGAGCTAGACTTTTCTGTGTCTAAAGACTGTAAGAGGATTCTTTTGTACTTCAAATTTTACATATTTATAGAAAATTTCCTCTTTGCATTACTTTCTACCTTATTTTTCTAAGCAAACAAGTCTCATTCCCATATGTAAGATGTCAGTATGTGTTTCTGATGCAGAAGGTGCTCATGTCTGAGACATTTCACAGTGCTAAGTTATTTTAGGGCTAATACATGTTCCTAAAAATGACTGAAAATGCCATGGATGCTACAGAACTGTCTTTGGCCTGGTCTGGAACACACATGGTGCCTCTATCTTGGTTTGTTTTCTACTGCGATAAACACCATTCCCAAAAACAACCAGGAAGGAAAGGGTCCATTTCCTCCTACCATACTCATGTCATACTCCATGACTGAAACCTCCGTTCAAGAACTCCAACAGGAGCCTGGAGACTGAAGCTGGCAAAGAGAAGATGGAGAAGTACAGCTTCCTGGCTTGCTCCCAATGCCTTCCTCAGCCTGCTGTTTTATACAAAGCAGGCCCATCTGCTCTGGAGTGACACACTGCCTAAAGCAGATTAGATGTCCGACATCAATCATTCATCAATAAAATGCCCCAGAGGCTTGTTTTCGGGACCATTTTTCTGACTTGAAGTTTTCTTTTTCGAAATAACATTTGCTTATGTAAAATGAGAAAATGAAACCTCAGTAGCACAGTGACTCCTTTTGAAATGAATCCTCTTCACTGGAACCTCCTATCACTGCCACTGCCAGAGAGAGAGAGAAGAGAGAGAAAGAGAGAGAGAGAGAGAGAGAGAGAGAGAGAGAGAGAGAGAGAGAGAATAAATATTTAGAAGCCTGTGGTGCTTTCTAGCTTCCTCTGCATCATTTTGCCTAATTTTCTTGAAGAGACTAGGGGATTAGTTTACAATACCTAGCTTTTAAGTACAGGTTAGCTAAATCTGTCCTTACCTTCAAGCCTCATTTATTATTTTAAACATTTTTTGTTAAAATAAGAAGGGATTGTTTTTTCAGAATCATTTGTAATCATTGTGGGCACTTACTGTCAGATGGAATATCATGTTTACAAATTTTCTCTGTGTGTGTGTGTGTGTGTGTATGTATGTATCTGTATGTCTGTGTGTCTGAATGTCTGTGTGGGTTTCAATCAGGTTCTCATATACTCTGGGCTTTATGATCTAAAACTTGTTACTCTCCTGCTTCTATCTCTCAGGTACCAAGATTGGGCATGGGCCACCGCCCTAGCTCTTGTTATCTAAGTTTGATTCATTATCCTTAGACGCTTAATTGCCTAGTATGTATTGATGGAAAATATTATTAAAAAATATCTAGAATTTAAGTTTGAACAATAAATCAATGAATGATTTTTGGCCTTCTAATTGTATTTCTAGACAGTTCCAACTATTACTGTACTGCATAAAATGTGTATTGACTCTTTGGACCTATGCAAACCTAACTTAGAGATATTTGCTTATGACATTTTATGAAAAGTGAATAACTGTTTATCTCCAACATTGAGAGATCTGAATTTTCAAGTTTTGTTTTTCATTTACCTTAACATAGGTCCTTAGAGGAAGACTAATATTCAGAAGCCAAAACTGTGCCCACACTGCATGGGAGAACATTAACTTTGGACTAGTTATAGCAGGTAAGTATTGTACTAGAAAGTGTTAGCAGAATCATGTTGTGATAAACTTGCTGAATTTTCCTTTAAAAATCATTTTACACTAATGAAAACTTCAATGAAAGTAGTGTCTGTGTGATATAGGGAAAACACTGAGTAAATCACTATACTACATGTATAAACAGGATAGTACCGGTACAGGTATCACAGGACCAAACAAGTGTGCTTTTATGAATTTATAAAAATACCAGGCTAGATAAACTTCTCATCAATTAAGAGAGCTTGTTGTGCAAACATAAGCTGAGATTAGAGACAAGAATACACATAACACACTGGGCATGGTTCCATACAAATCTTTAGACCTAGCACTGAGAAGGGATGAGTCAGGAAGATTGTTGTTTGCTGGCTTCTAGTACTGAATGAGGAGGAGGAGGAGGAGGAGGAGGAGGAGGAGGAGGAGGAGGAGGATGAGGACGAGGACGAGGAGGACTAGGAGGACGAGGAGCAAGAGGAGGACGAGGAGGACGAGGAGCAAGAGGAGGAAGAGAAGGAAGAGGAGGAAGAGGAGGAAGAAGGGAAGAAAGGAAGAAGTGAAGGAGGAGGAGGAGAAGAAAGAGGAGGAGAAAGGAGAGAAAAAGAAGTCATTCAGTTCAAGATTCGGAGAGATCAAGATCCTATCTTAAAGGAATAATTTGGATAATGACAGAAGATACCACCTGATACCCTCTTTGACCACCATATCAACATTTATATATATAAATCTCTCTCCCTGCTTCTCTCTCTGTCTTTCTCTCTGTCTCTGTCTCTGTCTCTGTCTCTGTCTCTGTCTCTGTCTCTCTCTAATGTACACGCACATGCACACACACACACACACACAACTAGTCAATCAATCAATCAATCAATCAATCAATGTTAAAAATAAGATTGTAAAGATGCCATGCTGGTTCAGGGATAATAATATAATTGCTTTGTGAGCCTATTTACTTATCTTAAAAATTATTTTACTTATTTACATTCCAAAGTTGTTCCCCTGCCTGCTATCTAAATTCTCCACCCCATCCCCCTCCCCTGCCTCTGAGACAGTGCTCCCCTCCCTGTCCACCCACCCCCACCAGCATCCCTCTAACATTTTACTTTTATGCAAATTTTCCTTTAAGGAAACAGCTTTAAGCTCTTGGATCTAGAGAATGTTTTTGAAAGTAATTCAATTGTTTATTTTTACTTTTGAAAATTACATATATATATAATGTTTATTTTAATTAACTTCACATCTATTGCCTCCTCTCTCCAATTTCACACTACTCATCTATGCCTGTCCCCTCCTACCATTGTACATTCATTTTGTAAACCCACTGAGTCTACTTAGTGATGCTTGTATGTGAATATATGTAGAAACATCCACTGGATCATGGGGAGCTTCTAGACCAGTGGTTCTCAGCCTGTGGTTTCAGATCCCTTTGAAGTTTCATTAACAAAAGTTCTGGTTTGAGTGTTGCCTAAGACCATTGGAAAACACAGATACTTACATTGTGATTCATAACAGTAGCAAAATTACAGTTATGAAGTAGCAACAAAAATAGTTTTATGGTTGGGGTCACCACAATATAAGGAACTGTATTAAGGGTCACAGAATTAGGAAGGTTGAGAACCACTGCTGTACAGGCTACATCTCTAACATAAACAATCACCAGTTTGGAGTAGGACTTCAGCTAGGGAAAGGATTTCATGAGATACTCTTTCTTACATGCTGACTATTTGGGCTAAGAAGAACTTGTACAGTCTTTACATATGCAGTCATATCATCTTTGAGTTTGTTTGTACAACATCCATGTCATGTTCCTGAAACATTTTTATATCCCCTTTTACTGTATGTCTCATTTAAAGCTTCATACAAAGTCTCTGTTTTTCTATATGTTTTCAAGCAGTATATTTCAATATTACTTCCTGTCTACATCAAAATGTACCTCTTTGATAAAGGTCAATATAAAACAATTATGGGTATAAAGCAATCAAAAACGTAGAGGCAGTGTAGTTTTATGTCCATTTAGCAGAACAATACTGGGTACTCTTTTGGGACCTATGACCTAGCTAGCCACATCTATGTACCACCCTGAACATGACTAATCTTGTCTGACTTTGACAGCTAAATAGGGACAAGCCTAGTTAGTACATGTGTGTAAGTCCTTGTTAGCCAGGATTTTTGACCTGTATATGGTACAAACAATGAATTTTTTATTGTAAAGATAGCCTTAAATCTAGGCAGACAGTTGTGGGTTGGTTACTACTATAACATTCAGATTACTATTGCACCAGTAGTATATTTTTCATGTCAGTTATTATATACCACAGGGTTCACAGACAGGCAAGACTGTTGATTACATGTCTCACCTAGTAACACACATAGAGATTTTGAGCACTCTGAAGTAGAGAGTAGGATACAGCATCCCAGTCTGCACCAGCCTGATTTCTCCTTGTTTTCTGATTCAAGTATGTGGTGTCCTTTAGGATTAGGCTACAATCAAGTTGTGGGTGTAAAGAATCATGTCAACAGCCTGTGTTTGAGGAGAACTCTATCGGCGGCCACTGACCAATAAATACAAAAGAGGTAACCTATATCTAGCACTGGGCTTTGAATTGGATAGCCTTTGATGTCTGTGAGAGGCATTAATATCAGCTTGTAGAACAACTCCATTTGAAACACATACACACACACACACAAAGAGAGAGAGAGAGAGAGAGAGACAGAGACAGAGACACAGAGAGAGAGAGAGACAGAGAGAGACAGAGAGACAGAGAGAGACTTGTGTGTGATTTAAATGAAATTTATATAAATGCATTCACACATATGCATACATAAATACACATATGTGTGTTTGTGAGTGTGTGCATGTATGTGTGTGTGTGTGTGTGTGTGTGTGTGTGTGTGTATGCATGTGTGATTTAAGAAGTTCTAAAGTAGTGGGTTTCCATATGGCAGTTTTGAAGGTCTTTAGTATTGGATATCACTCTCAAAATCCCCTTTCTGCTCTTCATTTTCATCCTATACATCATTATCACCTCCTACAAGATTATTCCATTTTCTCTCCTCAGAGCAATCCATCCACAGAGACCCTTACTAGGTTCCACTTTTTTGGAACCCTAAAATATCCCATTTAAATTTAATCATGCTATTATGGAATAACTCCATGTAGACCCACTCTGTTGGTGTGTGTGTATGTGCATGTCTGTGCATGTGTTTGTGTGTGTACATGTGTGTACATGTATGTGTTTGTGCCTGTGCCTGTGTGTGTGTTAACATCCAAAGGTAGCACTCATATACAATAAAGAACACACAGCATTTCAACATTTGTCTTCTGGGTTTGAATTAGTAACTATGAATGATAATTTCAATTCATCAGTTTACAGGTGCACTTCATTTCCTTTCCAACTGAATAATATTTTCACTAATTATTAATTGATTGGTGAATATGTACTCTGTTTATGTCTTCTAGCCTTAGTGAGCAAAATAAAAATGAACATCCATGAACATATAGTAAGATTCCTGTATTTTGGAATTATGCCTAAGTGATATAGATCGATCATGTGAACGTATTTCTGACTTTTTGAAGAAATTTTACACTGATTTTCACAGTGCATTCAGTAGTTTGTACTCTCACTAACAGACTGTTTCCATTTCTCACATATGTATTAGCATTTGCTGTTTTTTAAAATCCTACCTATTTAACTGACATAGAGTCTCAAAACAGTTTAAATTTGCCTTATTCTAATGGCCATGGATACTGAATGTTTAAAAAATAACTACTTATTAACCATTTCTATTTCTTTTTAAATAAATAGCTATTTACTTCCAGGCACCAATTTTGAATTGGTTTGCTTCCTTGATGTATATTTTTCCATTTTTGGTGTAGGGTGTGTGTGTGTTTGTGTGTGTGTTGTGTGTGTGTGTGTCTGTATTATAGACATGACCATTCTGTCAGATGTAAACCTGGTAAAGATACTTTTATATTTCATAGGTTACTCTTTCACTTGAGTGCACGTTGCTATACAGAAGCTTTTGTTCTACAAGTTCTCATTTTCAACTATTGACCTTAATGCTTTTGCTTTTGGAGTCCTATTCAGAAAGTCCTTTTCTGTGCCTGTAGTCAAAGGAGGATTATTGTTTTTTTCCTCCAAAAACCTCATAGCTACAGGTCTTATGTTGAGGTCCTAGATATATATGGAGTGGAGTTTTATGTGGAGTAACAAGGACTATTAAAGTTTTTACTGTAAAGATCTTATACCTCCTGACTCTAAATTTTGTTTTCTAGTTTATTTCTGGTTACTGTGATGTAGTGGTTTTGTTTTTCTCTTTCTCTGAATCTTTCTCATTGGCAATATCCGTTTATAATGAAAGTCCCAGAGATTGGAGATACACATGGGACATGTCTCAGCATAAGAACAATATCCAACATGTCCATGGACAACATCCTGATTAATGGAGGAAAACAGTGAAACGTTTCCACTAAAATAAAGGAAAAGACAAGGATGCCCATTATCTTCAGTCTGGTTTGTTGTCGTACATGGAATCATCCAGACCACTTAAATAAGATAAGGGGATGGAGAAAATACAAATTGAACCGCAAGAAATCAAAGTATCTCTACTAGCAGATGATATGATTCTATATATAAAAGACATTGAAGACTTCACCAGAAAATACCTACATCTGATAACCAGGATCAACAAAGTAGCAGGATACAAAATTAATGTTTCATGTATCTCGAAATTGAGCTTGTTGTAATTAACATTTTATAGTTATATTTTGACATACTTTCTTATATCTTTATGCAAGAAGTTACAGTTATGAATTGTTCCTCTCCGAATATGTTCACATCTTAATTTTTAGGAGTGTGAACTATTACTCTTTTGAAGTGAATAACTGAAGTAGAAACTTTCAGAAGAAAAGACAAAGAAGCTCATCCTCAATTACAGAGCCCTGACCTAACCACACTGACAGATCATTTTCCAGGAATGAGAATAAAGAAAATAAAATCATACAAGAGTTAATGTAAGGAACTAGAGACTGAAACCATATCCTCACGGGACAAGGACATGTGCACTAATCAGAAAACACAGGAAAAAGTGCTGCCTATGTCAAACATGGTCCGTTCACTAGCCTAATTATAAAATTCAGTTCCTAGGATTATAGGAAGAAATTCATTGTTTAAAGCTTCTCAATTTATTAAATTTTATGTGGAAGACTTAGGAAACTAATACATTAGCCATAAGAAAGTAGTGTTTTACTATAGTAGAAAAACAAGAAAAAAAAAGATAAACTGTCAGAGAAATTGACTAGCATGTAAACTGGCTCATAACACAAATACAAACTATTTGATTCCTAAAAACACACACAAATAATACAACTCTTTCGTTTTTTTGCAATTATATTTACAATATTTCTTTCTTTCCTCCGTCAAAATCTTCCTATATAACCTCATTGATATCTTCCAAATGTATGACTGCTGTTACTATTAATTATTATTACATGTGTTTATGTATATGTATGTATATGTGTATTACAAAATATAACCTGGTCAGTCTGTTTCCAAGGCTTACCATTTGGTACAGGATAATCATACAGTACATCTCTTAAAGGTTATCATATAACTAAGATCTCTTTATATGGTAGACTACAAATATATGATTCAATATTTGTGCTTTAATAAATAATCTAGGGCTCACTTTCAAAATCAATATTAATGACATGTAATCTGAGTCTCACCCTCACAGAACAAAGTAGTTCTCTCCTGACTTGCACAATGTTCTTAGTGGAGTCAGCTGTCAATAAGGTCTCTCCACTTGTAAACTAACCAATACCCTCTTAGAAAAGTGCCCTGGAACAAACACCCTGGAAACGTCTCTCTTCATGGGTTTTCATTCTTGTGTTTAGTGTAAATCTTGTGTCAGATGTGTTGGTTGTATTGGAGGGTTTATATGAGCTAAGCTATCCATACTTATTATTGTAGGAAAAGGCAGTAAATTTCTTTTTAGAAAAGTATAGAAAGTATTAGGCAAAGTATGTAGTTAGTTTTATAGGAAAGCAATACATTTGTCAAAACATTCAGTATAGTAAAATAATACAAAAGTATGAATTAATGAGAAACTAAAGGCTCTAATATACATTTAAAGTATAATGTCTTCCCACTTGGGCAATTCATAATTTCCTGTACTCTTTACTTTTTATAAACAGTATTCGGTGACAAAGGAAAGATACTTGGTTGGAGAGATGGTTCAGGATTTTAGAGCATTGCTGCTTTTACACAGAACTAAGGTTCTATCCCTAGCTCTTGCATGCTGAAAGTCATTTTTTTTTCAGATAATCCAATACAATCTCCTGTCCAGTGTGGTTACAGGCCATATACAATCATACATACAACACTCAGATGCATTTAAAAGAAAAGATAATATTTATGTATTAGGAATGTATTGCAACTTACTATTTTTAATAAAATATGTAATTTGGTTTTATTTTTTCAGTACTTTACTTACACTAAGGTTTTCAGTTATAAATATTTTCATATAATTTTGTGTGTGTGAGTGTATGTGCTTGTCTGTCTGTGTATGTGTATGTACATGTGTGTCCGTGTATGTGGTCATTAACATCTCAAGCACTTTAGGAAAGTGAATAGCTTAATGTGATAATAAATGTAAGAATTTGCAAAGATTTTGTAAAAACAGGAAAGTGTGTAACTCATCATATTTGTGCTGGAACATTGGTCTTTTGTGGAACTCCTTGGAGATAGAGGTAATATTAGATAAGGTGACATGAAAACCTTGAATATGTGCTTTTTGAAAGTGATAATAACTCCTAAGTACACCCTGTTCAACAATGGGTTATAGCTGTTATATTATTATGTTTTAAAACATGACAGAAGAAATTCTGCCATGTAATAAAGTACAAAGCATAATAGCTGCTCTGAAGCATTTGAGATGGTAAAGTTCACTGTAGCTGGGGAATCTCTACATTTGTTCTTGTAGATAAGATGTCAATAATAGTTTAGGAAAAGCAATAACTACATACCGTATAATGAAATTAACAAGATCATCATCATCTTTGATTTTAATTGAGCAGATTGGATGGTAACAGCCAAATCTGTCACATTTATCATTATCTATCAAAGACTAGAAGTTTGATGATCATATATTTTCGGATATATTGGATGAATTTATTCAATTTGAACAAGGACAGGCTTCCAACTATTTTAAAGCCATAATGGCTTTTTCGATTTTTAAAAGTTCTCTTAAGAATAGTGTAGGTCTGAGTTTATTACTAAAAATGCTATTAACTCATATATCTCAGAAGAAAACTTGGAAAACATGAATGACATTCACAATTTTGGAATTACCAAATATTGGAAAAACAGTATGTGTTGGGAATGTGATCCTGACACTAATTGTAGTAATGAGTGAAAATCTATTAAAATAAAGTCAATTAATTGATCAATAGTGGGGTGGATTTCCTCTATTGTTTGGTATCTATATTCAGCAATTGGGAAGATATGCACTTAACTTACATATCCAGCTCATATATATATTAACAACAACAACAATAATAATAACAATAATAATAAATGAATTTTAAAACTCTCAAGATAAAGCCTGTAAAAATTCCAGGAGAACTGAGAGAGGAGAGATGGTTACCCACTCCTTGCTTCTTGCTCCTTGCCACTAGGTGAGAATGATTCAGTTTTCTTCAATAGCATAGCCCCTGCTAGAATGACTATTCTCCAGTGAGTGATCCTACATGAATGCATAGACTAGAGCCTCCATGTGGATTCAGTGAGTTGAAAAAAAGAATGCTTAAAGTTCAGAAGGAGAAGTGATGGAATGGTGGAGAGAGTCTAGAAAGAACTGGAGGAGATTAATTGGGATTAATTTGATCAAAATATCTTATGTATATGTGTGAAATTTGACAATAATAATAAAAACATTTTATAAGAAGTGTTCATATATACTATTAATTTTATCAACCCATGAGCATGGGATGTTCTTCTATTTTCTAATATCTTTCCCTCACACTTTCTTCAGAGGTTTCATTTTTCCATTTTAAAGGTCACATACTTACTTAAATCTGATTTATTCTATTTTCTTTGAGGCTGTTGGTAATGGGAATACGTCCATGATCCACTTGTCCATATATTTGGCTGTTGGTGTATAAAAAAGATATTTATTTTTGAGAGTTGATTATGTAGCCTGCCCTATTGCAGAATTTGTTTTTGATTTCCAGAAATTCTCTAGTACAATTTTTAGGGACCTCTAAGGTGCACTCATGTAATATGTACACATGGATAGTTTGAATTCTTTCCCATTTATATCCCTTAAATTTCCTTTGGTTATCTTATTGTTCCAGCTAGTACGTGGGCACAATAGTAAAAAAGAGTTGGTTATTCCTGACTCCAACAAGATTGTTTCAAGCTCTATATTCAAGATTATCCTATATGGAGAAAAGCGTGAAACAATCAAGTTCTCAAAAAAATAAGATGCAATAACTAAGAAATTAATTCACCACATAAACATACACACACATACACATACACACAGAGGGGGGGAGAGAGACGCAGAGAGACAAAGACAGACAAAGAGACAGAGACAGAAAGAGACAGAGACAGACAGAGACAGAAAGAGACAGAGACAGACAGAAAGACAGATTGAATTATTCTTAGCAACTAGGGAAATGCAAAGCAAAACAACAAGGCAATTCCATCTACCACTTGAAATGGAAAAGGTTAAAAAAGACAGTAGACTACAAATGATGGAGGAGATACTGAAAAAGGGAACCCTCATTCACTGTTGCTGGGATTGCGAACTGCTTTAGCCACTAGGAAAATCAGTGTATAGAATTCTCAAAATGCTTTTAAGAAATGAAAATATCCTGTATGCACTGGCTGGTTTTGTGTATAAACTTGAAACAGGCTGGAGTTATCACAGAGAAAGGAGCCTTCCTTGAAGAAATGCCTCCATGAGATCCAGCTATAAGCCATTTCCTCAATCAGTGATCATGGATGAGAAGGCCCATTGTGGGCAGTACCATCCTGGACTGATGGTCTTGGGTCCTATAAGAAAGCAGGCTGAACAAGCCAGGGGAAACAAGCCAGTAAGTAATATCCCACCATAGCTTCTGCATCAGCTCCTGCTTCCTGACCTGCTTGAGTTCCAGTCTTGACTTCCTTTGGTGATGAACAGCAATGTGGAAGTGTAAGCTGAATAAGTCCTGTCCTTCACAACTTGCTTCTAGTTCACTTTGTTTGTTCAGGAATGCAAATCTTGACTAAGACACCATGTGATCCAGGTATGCCTCTCTGTGAAATATGTCCAAAACATTCAACTTCCTACCAACATTGCACAATAACCCTAAGGCTGCAATGGTGATATGTAAATGTTTTTATTGGATATTTTATTTACATTTCACATGTTATCCCCTCTCCAGGTCTCCCCTCAGAAAACCCAATCCCCTCCCCTCCCCCTGTCTCTATGAGGATGTTCCCCCACCCACCAGACCAATCCAGCCTTCCTGCCCTGGCATCACCCTACACTGGGGCAACAAACCCCCACAGGACCAAGGGCCACTCCTCCCAATGATGTCCAGCAAGACCTATGCAACATACTCTGCCAGAGCCAGCCAGGTCCCCCAGAGCTCCCGGGGACTGGACCATTAACCAAAGAGTACACATGGAGAGCCATTTAAGTTTTAGTGATAACCTACAGTTTCATAATTGTACTTATGTCCCTATCAACTAGAAGGAATCATGCTTTTTACTAGAAACATATCCAACATCATAGGTACAACAAAATCTTTGATTCTGATGGAGAACTTATAACTGCTACTTTACTATACCAGCAAAATCCCTAACTTTATTCAAAATATTTGTTTTTATATCTTTAGTTAAGTATAACCATCAAGGAAACTTCTGTTTGTAACAGTAAAGGACTATTACAGAAAATTGAAACCAATCACAACAGAGAATTGTGGAAACAGCAGATACATCTACAAAACAATTCTCTCACTTAAGGGTCTGGTAACAGTAGAGAAGAGGGGACAGAAGTATTGTATCAGTCAGAGGACTAGGAAGTTTGTTCTGCAACAGTATCTTCTAGTAATGTCAGAAGATATACCCATAAAAGTCTCATCTTAAGCTACAGTAAAAGAGAAAGGAGGAATAAGTAATCATTTATTAATATGATGCATGTATAAACTCAGAGACTGTGACAATATGCACAGGACTAAATCAGGTTTAAGCCAAAGTTCCAAAATTAGAAGGGGGAAAATAGCAAGGAGTTCTCACCCTTAACCAAGAAGGGGTTATTGATAGTCACTGGAACTGGAAAACTTCTTTTTATAAAATAGAGTTTTGCTGGGTATATCATCCTCATCTTTAGCCATGCCATATGCCCAAAAGTAGTTGAATAACACAAAACAAACTCAGTGGTATTTTTGTAAACACTTTGTTTTGCTCACTTTGCTATTTTTTGGTAATTATTTTGTCTCATTAGATTTTGTCTTTGTATTGATTTTTCTTAGTGACTTGTCGTAGGGTTTTCAGTTTCTTATTTTGCTTTCATTATTTGTTTTTGGGTTGGTTTTGTTGATGTGGAGTTGTTAAGAGAGAAAGAAAGAACAAAAGAAAGAAAGAGGAGGGAAGGAGAGAGGGAAAGAGAGAGGAGGGGAGAGGAATGGAGACAGAGTGAGACAAATAGGAAGAACATAAATTTTGGTGAGTAAGTAAATGAGAAGGATCTAGGAGAAATTGAGAGAGGGGAAGAGATGATCAAATCTGATTGTGATACTTTTCTTAATTATATAGAAAACCTAGGACCTAATTATATTGTCTCTTCCTAGAGTTCTTGTCTCCTAGGTCTATGTTTGCAGTGAAGCAATCGTGCAGCTTCCTAAGTCAGTCTACTTTTCTGACTTAAAAGGGAGTAGCATTATTGGAGATTTGGCCTTACTGAAGAAAGTATGTCACTGAGCTTTAAGGTTTCAGATGCTCAATTTTTTAGAAAAGGTAAAAGGTTGTCACATTCTTAGCAAAAATATGACAACTGTCTCTAGGATAGATACAAATATTCCTTTCTTTAGAAACCTTTTAAGTCAGGATCCCACTGTACAAATCACCCTCAGCATCACAATCTTCTATGCATCTACTAGTATGACTCTTTAAGCCCACTTAAAGCATTTAACTGATTTTCTAATCCAAAGTCTCTAAATACATATTTGTCCAAACAAAAGAAAGCATGGTATGGCCAATCACAGCAATATACCAGTTTCTGTCTTAGTTAGGGCTTTATTGATGTAAATAAATGCCATGACCATATAACAGAATTAATTGAAACTGGCTACAGATTCAAAGGTTTATTGTATTATCATCATGGTGAGAAACATTGTGACATGTAGGTTCACATGATGCCAGAGAAGTAGCTGAAAGTTCTACATCTGGATTGGCAGGAAAAAAGAGTGACAAGAAGCTTGCATTGAGCATCTGAAAACTTAAAGCTCAGTGACATACTTGGTTCAGCAAGGCCAAACCTCCAACAATGCTACTCCCTATGAGTCTATGGGGCTATTTTCATTCAAACAATCACAGACCTCAAAATGAGACCTTAGTATCATAGTTTTGGTGCAAATGGTATCTTGTAATTTCTTTCTCTTTCTTTCTTTCTTTCTTTCTTTCTTTCTTTCTTTCTTTCTTTCT
>NW_021604634.1:6697666-6730846 GCF_004785775.1 Grammomys surdaster | reverse complement strand
TCTTTCTTTCTTTCTTTCTTTCTTTCTTTCTTTCTTTCTTTCTTTCTTTCTTTCTTTCTCTCTTTATCTAATATGCTTGCATACATTTTTACAAAAACACTGTGTTTTAGAAATCTTCAAGTCTTATCTGTGTTGGAAGTAGGACTGTAGTCTAGAGTATCCTCCAGTATCCATGCTGTTCTACATTTATTGTAACAGATACGAGGACCAAAAACACACACACACACACACACACACACACACACACAAAGAAAGCTTAGGTGTATTTGTTCTGAAATATGTAGATAATACTAAATGTTAATTAAAAATTATATTCCTGGAAGGAACAGGCAGGATATATACATATGTACAGACATACAGGGCTATAGGGGACTAAATTTTCTAAAATTTCTAAAATATAGCAGCATAGTCATGTAGAAGGTAGAGATAATTAGATCAAGCTGTCCTTTGGAGGAAAAGCTGGAGTGGAAGGAAAATCAGTTAACACAGAAAGTTGTGGGTCACTCTTCTCCTTAGGGGACGCTGACCACCAGCCCATGAAGTAGGAGAGCAGGGTTCGAACTGCTGTGAATATAATGAATATAATGATTAAGTGAGATAATTTTACTCTATTTCTCCAAGTGTAGTATATATGAGGCTTTTGAGATTACAGGAGGGAAACTTGATTGGTCATAACACAGTACCTAATCATCATATGGCAGAAAGTGCTGAGCAGGACTGATGTGCTGAATCATGGAGTGCTTGCAAGAAGCTCTGTGTAAGGTATCCTCCAGATAAGGTCAGGCACCTGTGTTCCGAGACACTCTCCACATAACATCAGTGGAGAAGAATAAGCCCTGCTAAGAAAGGGAGTCTTCCATTTTGCACTCAGCTTGGGAACCTATCTGGACGTGGTGGAGTGCCACCTTAGTAACAGAGTCTGCTAACAGAAAGTATCTTTGCACTGGTTAAGTTAAGGAAACAACCCTGTCTCGAAAGACCTAAAAATAAATAAATAAATAAATAAATAAATAAATAAATAAATAAATAAATTCAGGAGACATACATTTAAATGAAAGACATAAAAACAAAACAAAATCCAACCTAATATCCACTGTACTACTCTATCCACTTTGTCACATTTGTGTTTGCTGATTAGAGTATATTTTCAAATGAATTTAAAAGAGTTATTTTTATGGAAAGAAAAAAATGTTAAACTTTGTGTTGTCTTCAGTTTTCAGGAAAAAATGTCAGAAAACTCACAAGATAGAATGAAATAGATGGCATATACTCTCAAAGTCATACATATTTCATAATAAAAGTCAGTTTTATAATAAGCACTAACAGAAATTTACATTTGTGGTGAGAGATTAATTAGCCTATTAGCCACATGAACTATCCCATAACTTTGATACAGTAAATGTATTAAAGATTATAAATACTGTGATTCTGATGCCAAACCAAAATTAAGAATGACTAAAATTAACTCCTTAGTTAAGTGCACCATTAACTTTACTGATGTAGTTTCAGGTTGATTTATTCCTGTAGTAATAACAGTGTAATTAATTTATGGAAAAATGACACTTTGCTGGACATAAACAATCACTATGAAATAGTCACTAAAAGTGATTTAGACCATCAACCAAAAATGCACATGAAGATGAATATATGTAAGCAACATACATTCACATATATTTTAACCCAGTCCCATGTTTTGTGTCAACATATACATAAATGAGCAGCAGGTTAGAATGCAATCTCAGTAAGAAATGTATAATACATTCTAAGATTATAGTTTTTAAATTTTATTATTTATGTATTTTTGTATGACTTTATGTGGGTTTGAGTGCATTGCCTGCAGAGGCCAGAAGAGAGTCTCAGATGCCCCGAAGTCTGACCATGAAGCAGTTGGTGTTGGTGCTGCAAACTGGATTTGGGAACTCTAAAAGAATGCTATGTAATGACTGTCAGTGTTGGTACTAGGAGCTGGATTTGGATCTCTGAAAGAATACTGCTTAATACTACTTAATAACTGACTCATATCTTCAGCCCCTATCACGGGTTCTTATATCAGATCATCTATCTATTGCTTTTTATAGAAAACTGCTAATTGTATTCATTCTTCTATCCATCAGTAATATGAATGCGTGTATATCATAGCTGTAAATAAAGAGCTGGACTCGTATAAGGTTGTATATTTCTGGTTGTTATAGACAAAACAAATTAATGAAACAGCAGCTAAACTAACTTGGGAATCTTTGAGATATCGTTATATCTAGGATACTAATAACACACCTAGAAATAACTTCAAAGGCACCATATCATCAAATCATTATTACACACTGTAATTGCTAGTGTTTCAGATATTTGCCTGGGTATATTAATTGTCTTGCTATTAATTGTGTACCTTCAAAATTCGGATCTTGAATTCTAACCTTTAGAATTAAGCAAAAATTATGAGTTCAGTGCTTCTGAAGATTGATACGATTTTATTTTCAAATTGATACATTTTCAGACCAAATGAAACAATATTGATGGACTCTACAAACTAGCTGTAGGTATTGAGGAGGTGTGGTAGTTAACACTGTCATCCTATCCATGTTTAGTTATAGTTGGGAAGGTGATTCCATGCATTTTCCAACAAATAAAGTTGTCTCATTATAACTTCAAAGTTTGATTCAGGTTTTTGCTTCAGGAAAGCCTTTCCACTGAGACAGATGCTTTGCCTACAACCAAATGTAGCAATGATCTGGTGTAAGATAAGACCATCATATGGTAGTGTCACAGATTCAGCTTCTAGTCTCATTTATCATGTACAAACACTTGGACCCACTGTGAGTCAGTTCCAGGTAACAGTGTGAAGTGAGCAAGCTGCCATTGGTTGCCCAGTGATTGAAGCATGGCTCTTCTTCCTCCTTCTCCTTCCCTCTCCCCACACTGACACACATTCCACCTACACACAAGCCCTCTTCTTGAGACCTATCTTTGGAGGAGACTCAAAGAAATATACTGACATTTACTAGGTATTTAAATGACAGATTCCTTTTTGTCTACCAAAGAAGGTGTGATTTTCTTTTCTCTGAAAGATAAGGTCATTTATAAAATGGACACCAATTTTTAGATAGTGCATTATGATGACTATTCTTCTACAGGTGTGTCACCTAGCTGTTGGTTCGTTCTTTAATGCATTTCTGTCACACATTTTGCTGTTCTGGGTGATCTTTCACTTTCCAAGGATGCCATTTACCATTTTTGATATCAAATTTTATAGTCATCAAGTTCTCACCGAATCCCATCTTCTTTCTTAAGACTTTCTACATTTCTCCCCACCCCCCGTGGAATACAAAATTCTCTTAGTGCTCACTTGAACTCCAGAGTGCTTTATATGATGCCAGTATTTACCTTTCAATTTAATAAGTAGCATCTCTGTTTTCCAGACTGCTACATTTGAAACTGTACAAACACAATAATTTCACAATAATTGAATAATGTCAATGAGTCATTCTACTTTGGATATCCTAAAGTATGAAATGTTTGCATGTGTGCCCTGTTAATAAATTTCAAATGTATATAATTTTATAAGTATTACCCCACAGAAAACCTACAAAGCTACAGTAAACAGAATATGTTTCTTCCAGGATTCAGTGTTTCACAAGTCATATTATATGATCATCTAACAGAAATGTGAATAAGTTTTAACTATGTATAATCATCATAAGGATGTGCACTGTTTTTAGTGTTTGTGCCGAAACTCTCAGTTTCTCTTGGTTGATAATAAAATGACATTTACAGTGCACATTCATGTACTCATATAGCCTGCATTTCAATTATCTTCATTTCTTTCCTTGGCTTCTGTCACTTTCATGAAGAACTTCCTCTAATAATCTCTCAGTACACTCTGCTGATGATGAATCTGTCTGCCTTGCTGTGTCTGGAAGTCTTCATTTGATCTTCTCGCTGATAAACATCACTTATGGGCATGGGACTCTGTGCTGATGCGTTTGTCTGAGTTCTGAGGCTGCACCTATCACCTCACTAGTTTTTCACACTTTTCCCACAGACGCTGTGATGCTACAGTAACTTCACTACTCTTACCATTTGGAGCTGTTTTAGTTTTAGGAGATTTCACAAAATATGGTTGGGCTGTGAACAGCTAATTTTATTAAGGTTTTATAGGTGAAAGTTCAGAGATCTCACTGCCATTATTACCTTTTAGTTTTACACTATTTGGAAAATTTTTGGCACCAACATGGAAGTTCAGATTATATGTGTTTTAAGAAACATGGGGTTATTCTGCTGACTGTAGATTTTGTATGGAGGGCTGGTTACATGGTTTTTCTTGTTATGTGTTTTATGTAGATTTATTCTATGTCTTCAGTATTTTTTTCAATAGGATATCCATTATAAATTCATTTATAAAGCAACTGGTTTTTGTTTCATGTTTATCTCAAATACTTGATGTCATGAGTACTTGACCACAACACAGCTTCCTGAAGTATAATACGTAAATGTAAGTTGAAGAAACAGTATAGAAGAAAATGTAATAAAAAGGGACTTGAATATAGTATCTGTAAGAATCTTAATTTTATATATGCAATAAAGCCAAAAGGACAATTCTTAACAAAATATAAGTTAAAAGTTTTATAAATTTTTCACAGTCCTCTTAAGAGTCCAAGAATATTAATCTTTAATATAGTGTGCTGGCCAAATGACCAAACAAATTCATGAAAAATAGAGGCAGAGAAATAATAAAATTATCTATCAAGAAATATCATAATTATAGATTTTACATTATGTATATCTGTGTAATAATTGTAGATTCAGTGAAATAAATATCAAAAATATACTTTAAAATTACATTTACTAGATTTCTATCTTAAAAAGTAATAAACTACATAAATAAGATTTTAAAGTTTCATCCAAATCAAATACTATCATAATTAAGAAAAATTACTACTTAAATAATACTTGGAAATTATTGCATGAAAATCACTAATTTGAAGTAATTACATAGCATCATCAATGATAATACTCTAAATAATGTGACTTATCTATGAGGCTATCCAAATGTGCTATGTAAGTACAATACCATTTTTTATGAATGATTTGATTATCTGCAGAACTTGTTGTCCAAATGAGAAGTGAACCAAGCAACCAACTCACACAGACACTCTATTTTCTGTATTTGGAATTTCTAAACATAGCATTTACTTCTAGTACTGTGCTATTAGATTTCCACATCATTGTACTTCTTCTTTGAGCCTTGGTTTTCCAAGAAATTCTTTTTTATTTAAAATCAGTGGTTGTTTTATAACAAAATGTTTCTGTGGGAAATATGCAAAACACACATATCTATTTATACTAACAGGAAGCCCTCTACAGACTAAAGTATAATACCACCAAATTCTAACTGGAGAACAAATGAATTTTATTGAATTTACACACAAAAATACAGGCAAGAGTGAAAACAGAAGCATAAATGACTCAAAGACAGCTGTGTCTCCAAAGTCCATGCAAGCATTTCTTTAAAACTTACAAGAGCTGAGAACCCACCGCACATTGTATAGACTTCAGGCAGCTCAACAGGTTGGAAAATGCTCCTTCCTGGTGTCTCAGTTGATCTAAACCTCTTCTAGGCAGCTCTGCAGGCTTCTGCTTCTTCCAGGCAGCTGTTCTATTTTCAGAACTTCCTTTGTAGTTTTGGTTTTCTGAGTGTTTCCTTTGAAGCTTGTCTTGTCTGAGAGGGTCTCTCAGTCTGTTTAGGGGACTTCCTGGAGCTATTTTTAAATGTTTACCTTCTGTCTTACTTAGCATCCCTGCAGAATGGAATGTTTTAATCAGGGAGGAAACTGGTATAGAACCCTGGATGACATTCTTTCAAAACATATGTGGTTAATGCCTGGCACTGATCGAAACTGACCTCAGGGAGTCAGATAGGAATAATGCACCTCTTGCAGGCTCAATAATTGGTGCATATTTGTTACATCAAATCTCTTTCCTCCTTCCCTGTGGGTCAGAGGTATTTACTGCTATCCTTTATTTTCCATATTTTCTCTGTAAGCACTCATTGCCATATTTTCAATATGGAGTTCTCCACTGGGATTCCATGAAATTTTTAAAATTTCAAATTTACAACTAACTTCTACAGCTTGTTTCCTTTTCTTGTTTTGATTTGTCTCCGGCTTCATGTCTCTTCAACAAATGCATGTGTTCTTCAATATTAGTTTATGGAGAATTTTAATACACTTGCTGGGTAAATTTTATCAACTACAGTTTAGTTCTTCACCAGTATCAGTCCTCATTCAGTATAATCTGTTGAATCTGTGCATGCTGGTTTTGAACATACTCACAGCTCATTAATGCTTACTCTGGTATATTAGGCATAAATGTTAACTTCTGAAAATTAACGTACAAGTGTATTCTCATTTTAGAACTATTGCTGGTAGCTGCCAAGATCAAGTTCTTCTGGATAGAAATAAGAATTTACAAAATGTTTAAAAATAAGTAACTCTTACATGTTGCATACCTAGTAAACATCAAATGAGAACACTCCATCTTTAGCTCTGATTGGTGTTCACTAACTCTATTCCACTTAAAAGGGTAAATGGATATAACAGGGGTCAGAGGGATTTTTAATACTTTTATTTTCAGGTAGTAAGAATTTACATGAGATACTCCTTAAACTTATTTTCTTATAGTCAGTCTACCATTGTGTAAGTAAACATAACAAATACCAATTATCTTTGATCCTGTGATACAAATCCTGACTTAACTGAACACATGATCTGGTAGGCTTTGTAGTACATATCCATGGAATCTTTAAAATCACCAAAGGAAATATGCAGCATCAGATTTGGAGACCCTATAGAACTATTTGTATTTTAGGAAATTTCTTTCTTAAGATCAGTATAATATATGTCTTAAACTGGTATTTGTAATAATGGTGTCAAAAAGGAAGGATACTTTTTAAACCAGAAAATATTAGAAAAACATATGTGTATTTTTGGGTACAAGCAAAGAAACAGAGCAAGCTTAGGCAATGTGTGGACAAGAAGCATTCTAGGTTTAAGAAACTTCAAGGGGCCATTACTGTTGGTTTTTGAATAGTATACTCAGTACTACATTTATACAAGACGCACCGATCCAATTTGACTTCCAAACATGAGACATTGACTACTTTTTCTCCTATGTTCACACATTTCTATTAAAAGTTACTCTGTCTTGCTGAGAGTGGAGGTACATACCTTTAATCCAAGCACATGAGAGGCAGAAGCTGGTAGATCTCTGTAACCTGGTCTACATAGCGAGTTCTATACTAGCCGATACTACACAGTGGTACCATACCACTAAATATATGACTGCATTTTATACAGTCTGATATTAGTGAAAAAAATTGTATTTTTAAAATGTCAAGTATACTGTAAAACAATGTTTGATTATTGTAAAGAGCCACACATTTTACAACAACAAAGTAAAGACAACATAAGATATTATGTATCAAATTGTTTTTGTCCCTGGAAAATTATTTGATGAAAAGTCTCTGCTCCTGTTTATTCCTCAACAATATACATATAAAAAAATGTAAAATGAAGTGATGGAACAGCAATAACTAATGTTAACACTCTTGGTAAAAAGTGAAAGGGTGAGGGCTCTATTTACAGTTTCTACATTAATTGATCCCAAGGTAATATCAATCACATGATCGGGACTAAATATATTCAATTACCAAGAACTCCAATTATTTATTGCAATATATTCAAATGAGACATTCATGCATCTAAATAATGATCTCAGTGGAGCCAAGATCAGCTTAGATATAATATGATGCTTGTTTTTAGGTGGATAAATTACAGATCTACTTGACTAAAAGGATGAGTGCAGCTATAGTTGAGTCTAACAATCATGTGCTGTTGTGCCTGTTCATAAACCCAAAAAGATCACCAAGGAGCTGACTCCATTGTAATCCCTCTAGGGTCTATTTATTCAAGCTCGAACTTGGGCTTACCTCCAACCCTGACACAGCAGGAAGGGAAGGTGAAGCCCTCAACCCAGGTAAGCAAGCATTTATAGAGGTAAGTAAGCAAGAAAGGGGTTTCTAGACTTGCACACAACTAATTGGGGGATTATTATAGAATTTTGTTGCCCTCTAAAATAATTGGCTGCTGTTGGGAGCCAAACCATAAACTCAATTTCTGCTTTCTACCTGATAGGTGGTTGTTATGTAATAACTTGGAGGTGCAGACTTGTTAGGCAGTGACTTAGAAACTGGTGCTTGATGCTGGCTTGTTGGCTAACTCCAGTTCTGCCTTAGGTCAGGTTCTCTAAGATGGAGTCTGAACCCAAGATCTGAATTCTCAGTACAGAAATATCCAGACACCACAGCTGTCAATCAGTCTATATATGACCAGGGGATACTCAGGTACTCAGACCTATGAAGGGCCTGTGGCATTTTCTTGTCTTCAGGTACAGCTTTTAACATTTCCCTTATATTCACTCTTTAGGAATAAGCTTCTTACTGTTTTCCAAGGAACTGTCAGGAGATAGTCTGCTGACCTTGCTGTACTTAAGGAATGGTGCCTACATTTCTCACTTCTGTGGCACTCTTATAGAATACTTGATGTAAATAACTCGAAGGTGGAAGATTTGTGTTGTTTTCAGGGGCTTCTATACACATTCATTTAGCCCAATTTGTGAGAAATAATATCATCTTGACAGTAGTGTGTGTTGGAAAAAAGTTTTCACTTTGTGACTGCTACAAAACAGTAAGAAACAAGAAAAACCTAGGAACAGACTAATCCCATGGGCATGGTCCTAGAGAATTACTTCTTTCAGGTAGACCCCATCTCCTTAAGTTTGTCTAACCCAACTACACAAAATAGTTCTAATCCCTGGGGAATAATTCAATACATGAGAATGTGGAGAACATTTCATACTCAAGCTGAAACTACTTCCTTTAGCTTTTTCTATTATATCCCTTAACATGCTCTCTAAAGAAAACAAGACAAGAAAACAAAGATTTAATGGTGTTTTTAATCTTCAGAAATTCCACAACAAGATTTGGCTGCAGTGATTATTCCATGAGTATTTATTGAATTACAAAACGGATTAAGAAGTGCATGTATACATTAATCTTGATTTGTTGGACAACACTTACCTTTTAAGGTACATATGAAGAAACAAACATAAATATCTTGACCAAATTAGAAAGTGTTGAAGGCTTGAGAAAATGTAAACCAATAATGATATAATGATTACCTATAAAAATAGGGGGTAAAGGTTCTATGATTGCAATAAGACCTGAACAAGTTAATCTGTTAAACATCTTCAGAAGATGCTTTAGTTGAAAGACCCGTGAATTGACCATATAATAGTAGTCAGCGAGAGGAGTGTGAAACAGCAGTTTGCCTTTACTATTGCCTGCCCAACATTTCCTATTGCCTGAGTAAATAAAAAATTTCCAAAATTTGAGAATAATTAAATGTGAGCATATATTTAATGAAATTTCTAAAAAAAATTAAAAACATGATTTAGATATTAGGTCTCTGATCACACAGAACACAGGTATATAGTCATATACTTACAACAATGTAGTCACAGTATTGTGCCAAAAACATAAGCATAAGACAATGTCTGCAGAAAATTTAGACTGTTTTTCAGTTTATAATGTCAAAAAGAAATAGTATGTTTAAATAAAAATCATATTTTCTTTTAGTCACTCTCTTCCATCCCTTTCCCATTCAAACAACCCACTGCAGTTTCTTTTAGTCTCTCTATAGAAATATTTTTTATTTTTTCTTCCATGTGAAATCCTATTCTCCCCTTTAGTCCCCTTCTAGGTACCTAACCTCAGTGGTTATACATATTACAACACTCATATTGAAAGTTTGAAAGTTAATGTCCACATATAAGACAATATGTAACATATATGTCTTTGGGAAGTTGTGTTACCTCCCTCAAGATAACTTGCTTTCTAGCTTCATCCATTTGCCCATAGATTTTATAATTCATTTTCAACAGATTAATAATATTTCATTGTGTAAATACATCACATTTATATTAACTATTCCTTAGTTGATGGACTTTTAGGCTGTTTCCAATTTCTGGTGCGGTAAATAGAGTAGCAATGAGCATGGACAGTCAGATACCCTGTAATAGAATGTAAGCTTCCTGGGTATAGGTGCAAGAGTGGTACAGATTGATCTTGAGTTTAAAATGTCCCCAGCTTCCTGCCCAGCTGCCATGCTATTTCTTCATGAAGCGTTTTATTTACATCCTCCTTAAGGTCCCTGGGCATGTTCACAGCTCCAGTTCTGAAACACTTCCATGTGATTGCATTACATTTTAAATAAATGTTTATATTGCATTTCTCAGGTCCTGCTATAATAATATTACTGGTTTCTCTTGTGGAGGTATATTGTCTTAGGTGTTCATGTTAGTGTTGTTATGCTGGTGTCTAAGAATCTGGATAATGTCTGAAGGATTTGTTTTCAAGGTAGATAGGTATCTGTTTCTTTTTGTGGTTGTTGAGTGGGATATCTGTTCTCTGGGTGCTGTATCCTTCTCTGGATCCTAGGCAAGAGTGATGGCTATAAAAGATCCCTGGTAGAGAGTATGTCTTCATGTCAGTGGACAGCAGAAAGGAATGAAGATAGACAGGAAGAAAAGGTTGAGAAGAGCTGTGGAGAAAGGCTAGTGGAATAGAGTCTGCATCAAGAGGTAAAGTCCTCAGGGAGTATAGCTGTCATGAGATGAAAGACTTCTGAAAGTATGAATCAGTAGGATAAGAATAAAATGTCTTAACAGATCGAGAAGGCCCAAGCAACCCATGGTTCTGAAACAATCGTGGCATCCCCATTGAGTGTGAGCAGGGTGTTTCTGCAAGAACTCTACTGTAATCCTAAGAGAAAAATCTAGACAGAGCATGATGGAGGAAAAGTAGTGAAAAACCCCTTTAGTCCTAACATAATATGGCCGCTGAGTGGGGCATGGATGGAGGTCCCTTGTAGAGTTTATGGAGATCTGTAGCTGACACAAAGGAAAATAGGTAGGCTAGAAATGAAAATTAAACAGTTACACAGGAAAGATCAAGACTGGAACTATATCAAGGGTTCAACAATGTTTTAAAACCACGAAATCTAAAAGTATAAATAATATTTATTTCTCCAAAGGTTATCCTAAACTTACAAGATACTTAGTCCATCACAAATATAAGAAGTTTAAAAAGTGCTAAAATAAAGTAAATCAAGGCATAGAATTTGTAAATTAAAAACATTCACATGTCAGTGCAGTGCTGGCAGAGACAGGCAGATCTGTATGAGTTTGAGGCCAGCTTGGTCTACAGAATGAGTTACAGGACAGACAGAGCTATACTGAGAAACTCTGTCTTGAAAACCAAACAACCAACCAAAGAAACAATCAAATGAAGAGATTACTCACAAAATTTCACCAAATTAACATAAGACTCTAGTTTAGTCAATGCTAATAGAAACCGAGGAAGTAAAATTTCTGAAAAGGTATTATGGTTTATCAAAGGATATCATGAAGGCCTTCTCTAGTGTAATGAAAATTAAGTAAGTCTTTAAAATGGAAAGTCTGCAATTTAAAAGTGAAAGAAAGTCATTAATCATAATATAGATGATTCTTCAACAGATGTTTAATTTAGTGAACTTGCAACAAGATTTAATGTTACAAGAGAGCATTCCAATGAGCTTAAACAGGAAAATTAAAACATTATAATAATATGTCCATTTAAAGTTGTAATAAATTGTTAAATCATATGTATCTGCAAAGTGAAATTTTTATAGAATAAGGTTAAATAATTCACAAATACTGTGTTATATTTACTTTTTGTAAGCTAAATAACATGCTAGTGTACTTTGGAGAAAATGGGAAACGTTGCTTTTAACCCTTCTGTAGCTAGCATCATGATGTGAACTTTCACAGACATTTTCTAGTACAATTGATTATTTGCAGTGAGTCTTTACAGGCATTGTACTCATTTGTTTATCCTAACAGAAAAAAGTTAGCATTACTTTAATGTTACATATATATATATATATATATATATATATATATATATATATATATATATTATTGGTTGAATTGTAATATATACTGTTTATTGCTGGTTGAATCCCAGTTTTGCAGAATCAGGGACTCCATCTCTTACTTTGAGGCTCTGTAAATGTGAGTATTCAAGTCACAGCATGGACCTGGCTCAGGAGTGAACTTTCTGTCAGGTCTGTGCAGTTAATACTAGAAAGAACTGAAGCTGAGTGCAATGTGCATTCATCTCAACAGCCATGGTCAGACAGTTGCAAAGAGGCCGCTTTGTATATATTGAAATTAGCCATCAGAGGCCACAGCTGGCTGTGAGAGATGCAGCTGGGAAGCCATCTGTCCTACTGAAAAGAAAACATAGTGATAATGCTTCTTTCAGGAAACTGGCTTCATTATCAAACAACACCAGAACTATTAACGATGTATATTTCCATGCTTTCATTTCTAGAAGTTTGGAATGTAGCAGCAATAACTGTACAGCCTACAAACATGTTTAAAATAAAACACTAGGTAAAAGATTCCATCTGTAGATTATTCAAGGAATAAAAAGATCAGCTTTCTCTAGATGTTTACTTTCCAAAACAAGTAAACGTTTTAAAGATAAGCTTACCCTAGACAATAACAATTTCTACATCCAGTGGAACCTCTGACTGTGCTGACTCTCTGCAATGTGAATACATATTATTTAATGTTCATGTATTGAATGCTTTTCTGGTCAATTTTTTTGACAGCTTGACACAAAGTAAGGTCAAAAGTAAAGAAGAAACCTTGACTGAGATTTCTACATCAGACTAGCTTATATGATCTCTATGTGTAAGGTATTACCTTGACTAATGTCTGATGTAGGAGACCACAGTCAACTATAAGCTTGGCTACTTCTGGGCAGGTGATACTCAAAGATAACTGAACATGAAACAGGGAACCAGGCCAGTAAGCAGGGTCCCTCTGTAATTTTCTTCAGTCATTTCCTGCTTGAATACCTGCCTCACCTTCCCTCACTGAGAGAATAGGGTTAGGGCATGTAAGATAAATAAACCCTTACTCCAAAATTGCTTTTAGCCAGTATTTTATCACAGAAATAGAAAATCAAACTAGAAAATATGTACAGATATTCATACACATATGGGTAAAATGACTCCTATGTTTACTGCAATACTTATTCAATAAAAAAATAGGCTGGCCATTAGTTTGTATACTTAAGTATTTCACTGTCAGTAGTTCTTAAGCAAAGCTGAATATGGAACCCTTTTCCATAATGAATGAAAAATGTAAAAGTCCTTCAGCCAGTTATAGCCAGCCAACACTACATTGGCTTCAGTACTTGACCCCTTCTCACAAGCATATCCAAATAAGATATTTCCGCATAGCTTGTTCACTGTGCAGATTAGTTTCATGACATAAAATATAATCACCTAAGAAGAGAGAAATTCAGTTAAGTAAAAGTTTCCATCATAATGGCTTGCTGGGCATTTTGTTGATTAATGATTGATGTAAGAAGCTCATTCAGCTATAGGAGGTATCGCCTTGAGAAGTGAGTCCAGAGTTGTATAAAACTACAAGCTAAACAAGTCACACAAAACAAGTCAAAATAAAGTGAAAGATATGTATGATAATAACTTCAAATCTCAGAAGAAATAAATAGAAAATGGAAAGATCTCCCATGCTCATAGATTAGTAGGATTAAAATAGTAAAAAATGCAAATCTTACCAAAAGCAATCTACAAATTCAATGTAGTACCCATCAAAATTCCAACACAATTCTTCACATACATGGAAAGAGTAATTCTCAACTTCATATGGTAAAGCAACAACAACAAAAAATCAGGATAGCTAAAACAATGCTTAACAATAAAGGAATGTCTGGCAGAATCAGCATCCCTGATCTCAAGCTGTACTACCGAGCAATAGTGATAAAAAACCACATTATTGCACTTCCGGTTTGGGACCGAGCCTAGAGCAGGTCGCAGGGAGCAGCTCCGTACCCAACCGCAGAAAACCAAGAAAAACAGGGACTCCCAGGAGCTTGAACTCACACAGCATCCCAGGTAAGGAAATAGCAGCACTCACCCCAAACAGGGAGCAACAGGGACCCACTGGGACCCAGGAATTCGCTCCTGGCCTGGAGCGGGCTCCATCCAGTCTTGGCCCAAGCACTCGCGGATCCCGGGAGGCAGCTCTGCACCCAATCTCGCCGACTCCAGAGGAAGCGGGGCTCACAGGACCTCTGTGCCAAGCAGGGTCTTGGGCTAGGAGGTGGCAGTGCTTGCCCCCGAACAGGGAGTGGCTAGGACCCACTGGGACCCAGGAGTTCACTCCAGGGCCCGGAGCATGGGTTCTTTCCGGTCTGTGCCAGAGCAGATCCCAGGAGTCAGCTCTGCACCCAATCTCACAGAACCTAGAGGGAGCGGGGCTCTCCTTGGCTCAAGCTAGCTCAAGCAGTTTCTTAGGCTAGGAGGTGGCAGTGCTCGTCCCCAATCAGGGAGCAACTGGGACCCACTGGGACCCACTGGGACTCATTGGGATCCAGGAATCCGCTCCTGACCCGGAGCCCCAGCCCCTTCCGGTTTCCACCTGAGCACCGAGCACATCTTGGGCCTCATCTCTAACTCAAGCAGCAAAACCCATCCCAAACAGTTCTGACACAACCTAGATAATAGGAAAGACAGGCCCCAGTCAGAGACAGCACTGATAGCACAAAGGTGATCCAGATGGCGAAAGGCAAGCACAAGAACACAAGCACCAGCAACCCAAGGTACTTGCCATTATCAGAACCTAATTCTCCCACATTAGAAAGTCCTGAACTCCCCATATCACCAGGAAAACAAGAACCAGATCTAAAATCATTTCTAATGATGATGCTAGAGGACTACAAGAAGGAAGTAAATAACACTATCAAAAAACTTGAGGAGAACACAGGAAAACAGGATGAAGTCCTTAAAGAAACACAAAAATCCTTTAAAGAATTACAAGAAAACACAAACAAACAGATGAAGAAATTGAACAAAACCATCCAGGACATAAAAATGGAAGTGGAAACAATAAAGAAATCACAAAGGGAGACTATCCTGGAGATAGAAAACCTAAAAAAGAAATCAGGAGTCATAGACACAAGCATCACCAACAGAATACAAGAGATAGAAGAAAGAATCTCAGGTGCAGAAGATACCTTAGAAAATATTGACACAACTATCAAAGAAAATGCAAAATGCAAAAAGTTGCTATCTCAAAATATCCAGGAAATCCAGGACGCAATGAGAAGACCAAACCTAAGGATAATAGGTATAGATGAGAGTGAAGATTCCCAACTTAAAGGGCCAGTAAATATCTTCAACAAAATTATTGAGGAAAACTTCCCTAACCTAAGGAATGAGATGCCCATAATCACACAAGAAGCCTACAGAACGCCAAACAGACTAGATCAAAAAAGAAATACCTCCCATCACATAATAATCAAGACTCAAAATGTACAAAACAAAGACAGAATTTTAAAAGCAGTAAGGGAAAAAGGCCAAATAACATATAAAGGCAAACCTATCAGAATTACACCTGACTTCTCACCAGATACTATAAAAGCCAGAAGATCCTGGACAAATATCATACAAACCCTAAGAGAACATAAATGCCAGCCCAAGCTACTTTACCCAGCAAAACTCTCAATTACCATAGACGGAGAAACTAAGATATTCCATGACAAAACTGAATTTACACAGTATCTTCCCACAAATCCAGCTTTACAAAGGATAATAGCAGGAAAGCTCCAATACAAGGAGGGCAATCATACCCCAGAAAGAGCAAGAAAATAATCCTTTTCCATCAAACCCAAAAGAAGATAACCACACAAACGATGTCTCCACTATTAGCAAAAATGACAGGAAGCAAGAACACCCTCTCCTTAATATCTCTTAACATCAATGGACTCAATTCCCCAATAAAAAGGCATAGGCTAACGGACTGGATACGCAAACAGGACCCAGCTTTTTGCTGCTTACAGGAAACCCACCTCAGTGACAAAGACAGACACTACCTTAGAGTAAAAGGTTGGAAAACAATTTTTCAAGCAAATGGCACTAAGAAACAAGCGGGAGTAGCCATTCTAATATCGAATAAAATCAACTTTCAACTTAAAACTATCAAAAAGGATAAGGAAGGGCATTTCATACTTGTCAAAGGAAAAGTCAACCAACATGAACTCTCAATTCTGAATATCTATGCGCCAAATACAAGAGCATCGAATTTCATAAAAGAAACCTTACTAAAGCTCAAAACACACATTGCACCTCACATAATAATAGTGGGAGACTTCAACACCCCACTCTCAGCAATGGATAAATCATGGAAACAGAAACTAAATAGAGATACAGTAAAACTAACAGAAGTTATGAACCAAATGGACTTAACAGATATCTATAGAACATTTCACCCTAAAGCAAAAGAATATACCTTTTTCTCAGCACCTCATGGTACCTTCTCCAAAATAGACCATATAATTGGGCACAAGACAGGCCTCAACAGATATAAGAAAATTGAAATAATTCCCTGCATCCTATCAGATCACCATGGTCTAAGGCTGGTCTTCAAAAATGACAAAGACAATGGAAAGCCCACATTTACATGGAAACTGAACAACACCCTACTCCTTGATAATCAGGTAAGGGAAGAAATAAAGAAAGAAATTAAAAACTTTTTAGAATTTAATGAAAATGATGACACATCATACCAAAATTTATGGGATACAATGAAAGCAGTGCTAAGAGGAAAATTCATAGCTCTAAGTGCCTACAAAAAGAAACTGGAGGGAGCATACACTAACAGCTTGACAGAGCACCTGAAAGACCTAGAACAAAAAGAAGCTAATACAGCCAAGAGGAGTAGAAGGCAGGAAATAATTAAACTCAGGGCTGAAATCAACCAAATTGAAACAAAAAGAACTATCCAAAGAATCAATAAAACCAGGAGCTGGTTCTATGAGAAAATCAACAAGATAGATAAACCCTTAGCTAGACTAATCAGAGGGCAGAGAGACAGTATCCAAATTAATAAAATCAGAACTCAAAAGGGCGACATAACAACAGAAACTGAGGAAATTAAAAAAATCATCAGATCCTACTACAAAAGCCTATATTCAACAAAATTGGAGAATTTGGATGAAATGGACAATTTCCTAGACAAATACCAGTTGCCAATGTTAAATCAGGACCAGATAAACCATCTAAACAGTCCCATAACCCCAAAAGAAATAGAAGCAGTCATTAAAAGTCTCCCTACAAAGAAAAGCCCGGGACCAGACGGTTTTAGTGCAGAATTCTATCAGACCTTCAAGGAAGACCTAATCCCAATTCTTTTCAAACTATTCCACAAAATAGAAACAGAAGGTACACTACCCAACTCATTCTTTGAAGCCACAATTACACTCATACCTAAGCCACACAAAGACCCAACAAAGAAAGAGAACTTCAGGCCAATCTCCCTTATGAACATTGATGCAAAATTACTCAATAAAATTCTAGTGAACCGAATTCAAGAACACATCAAAACAATTATCCATCACGATCAAGTTGGCTTCATCCCAGGAATGCAGGGTTGGTTCAATATTCGGAAATCCATCAATGTAATCCATTATATAAACAAACTCAAAGAAAAAACCACATGATCATCTCACTAGATGCTGAGAAAGCATTTGACAAAATTCAACACCCCTTCATGATAAAAGTCTTGGAAAGGTCAGGAATTCAAGGTCCATACCTAAACATAGTAAAAGCAATTTACAGCAAACCAGTAGCCAGCATTAAACTAAATGGAGAGAAACTTGAAGCAATCCCACTAAAATCAGGGACTAGGCAAGGCTGCCCACTCTCCCCCTACTTATTTAATATAGTATTGGAAGTCCTAGCCAGAGCAATTAGGCAACACAAGGAGGTCAAAGGGATACAAATTGGAAAGGAAGAAGTCAAAATCTCACTATTTGCAGATGATATGATAGTATACTTAAGTGACCGCAAAACTTCCACCAGAGAACTCCTAAACCTGATAAACAACTTTAGCAAAGTGGCTGGATATAAAATTAACTCAAGCAAATCAGTAGCCTTCCTCTACTCAAAAGATAAACTGGCTGAGAAAGAAATTATGGAAATGACACCCTTCAAAATAGTCACAGATAATATAAAATACCTTGGTGTGAACCTAACCAAGCAAGTAAAAGACCTGTATGACAAGAACTTCATTCCCCTGAAGAAAGAAATCGAAGCCGATCTCAGAAGATGGAAAGATCTCCCATGCTCATGGATTGGAAGGATTAATATAGTAAAAATGGCTATTTTGCCAAAAGCCATCTACAGATTTAATGCAATCCCCATCAAAATTCCCACTCAATTCTTCTCAGAGATAGAAAGAGCAATCTTAAAATTTATTTGGAATAACAAAAAACCCAGGATTGCGAAAACTACTCTCAGCAATAAAAGAACTTCTGGAGGAATCACCATCCCCGACTTCAAGCTGTACTACAAAGCAATAGCGATAAAAACTGCATGGTATTGGAACAGAGACAGGCAGGAGGATCAGTGGAATAGAATAGAAGACCCAGAAATGAACCCCCATACCTATGGTAACTTAATCTTTGACAAAGGGGCTAAAACCATCGAATGGAAAAAAGATAGCATTTTCAACAAATGGTGCTGGTCCAACTGGTGGTCAGCATGTAGAAAAATGCAAATTGATCCATACTTATCTCCTTGTACAAAGCTCAATTCCAAGTGGATTAAGGACCTCCACCTAAAACCAGCCACACTGAAACTAATAAAAGAGAAACTGGGAAAAAGCCTGGAATACATAGGCACAGGGAAAAAGTTCCTGAACAGAACGCCAATGGCCTGTGCTCTAAGACCAAAAATTGACACATGGGACCTCATAAAGCTGCAAAGCTTCTGTAAAGCAAAGGACACAGTCAATAGGACAGAGCGGCAACCAACAGATTGGGAAAAGATATTCACCAACCCTACATCTGATAAAGGGCTAATATCCAAGGTATACAAAGAACTGAAGAAATTAGACTCTAGACAATCAAAGAACCCTATTAAAAAATGGAGCACAGACCTGAACAAAGAATTCTCAACTGAGGAAGCTCGAATGGTTGAGAAGCACCTAAAGAAGTGTTCAGCATCCCTAGTCATCAGGGAAATGCAAATGAAAACAACACTGAGATTCCACCTCACACCAGTCAGAATGGCTAAGATCAAAAACACAGGTGACAGTACATGTTGGCGAGGATATGGAGAAAGAGGAACACTCCTCCACTGTTGGTGGGATTGTAAACTGGGACAACCACTATGGAAGGCAGTCTGGCGGTATCTCAGAAAATTGAACATAGCGTTACCTAGGGACCCAGCTATACCACTCCTGGGCATATACCCAAAAGAAGTTTCAACATACAACAGGGACACATGCTCCACCATGTTCATAGCAGCCTTATTTATAATAGCCAGAAGTTGGAAAGAACCCAGATGCCCTTCAACAGAAGAATGGATGCAGAAAATGTGGTACATTTATACAATGGAGTACTACTCAGCTATTAAAAACAATAAGTTCACAAAATTCCTAGGCAAATGGATGGAGCTGGAAAATATCATCTTGAGTGAGATGACCCAATCTCAAAGGAACATACATGGTATGCACTCACTGATAAGTGGATATTAGCCCAAAAGCTCACAATTTCTAAGAATCTTCATATAGACCACATAAAACTCACATAGAAGAAGGAAGACCAAAGTATGAATGCGTTGGTCCTTTTTAGAAGGAGCATCAAAAGTTTCAGCCAGAACTCCCAAAGTCTAAACCACCAACCAGAGAGCACAAAGGGAGGGACTCACGCACCTGTATAGGGAATTGAGGGTGACCTTGTTAGACTCCAGTGAAAGTGGAGGGCCAAGGTCCCCAAAAGTTTGGATCCCCTACTGTGTTGGAATTCGAGAGCAGGGAGATGGGACTGGGAGGATGTTTGGAGCACACCATCACAAAAATTAGGAGGAAGGGGTAGGGGATAAAGGATTTGGGGGGAGAATGAGAAAGGAGACAACATTGAAAGGTAAATACGTATAATACCCAATAAAAACCCCACACAGATAAAGGATTTAAAAAAAGGAAGTCTATTTATTTTAAATTAATTTCAAAAGTTTCTAGGAGATGCAAATTGGCTAAGATACTATTTTAAGCTCTCCACAAAAGAATTTAAATCTCTGTTCAATATTCTCAAGAGAGAGGTAAACCCTAACTTCCTCAACAGTTAATTGACAAAAGAGAGGTAATCTCACAAAAAGTAGATAAAGCTATTTCTAATCGATATATCATATAGTCTGATTAATTGTCAGTGGAGCTATAAAAGTCCTTTGACAAAAGATTATTAATATAGATTTATATATCCTTAAATAAGGCCTTCATGACTCTCTGACTGTGGAAGGAGCAACTGTTGGCGCTTCTGCCCTGATTTTACAAGAACTCTGAAAAATTGGCTTTAAAAACAAAAGAGGGGGAACGGTACCCCCTCAGAAGGAGTCCCCCTGAAATACTCTCCATCATGCCTTGTTCACTTTTCTCTCTCTAAAGCTGAAAGCTCATGGCAAATCTCTTGCTGCCCATGTTGGTGACCTCGGGCACCACCAAGACCAACAAAACTTTGCCACAGATATGGGGAAGGACCCTCATACCCATAAAGGGAATGCCCCAGTCCCAGTTCCCTTATGGAGCCGAGGACTGATATGCCTGCCCAATACCACAGAAGGGACAGCTAACCGGCTACCACAAATATTAATGAAAAAAATAGATACCCTCACAAAGCCAGGCCCAATCATAAATACGATGAATAACAATTTACATCCAGGGAAGAGAAATCTCCCTGAGAATTCCCTTATTTTTTCTTTCCAGGTAAAATTGAATCACCCGTGATGCCTGCTATTAGAAGTTCTAACCCAGATGGACCAGAAGCCAAGAGCCTCGCCCTTACCCTCACCCCCTACCTTTTCCCACCTGCACAAGGTCCCCTGAAGCTGGGCAACTGCAAGATCCTGCTTGGCAACTGCAGATAGACTCAAAGCAGTGTACCATATCATCTGAAGAATATCAGGGAGACCATAACTCAAGCAGTGTACCATATCTTCTGAAGAATAGCAGGTTGCAGTCCTCCTCGCCCCCACGAATAACCAGGACCCGCCAGTCGGGTCAAGTGGCACCCAGACGTGGGGCTCGAGGCACGGACCCATCCGGACGGACCCTCATTGAGAGGATGTGCGCACGACATCAAGATTGAGCAAGACAGAGATCATCGCCCGTGACCTGTCGTCCACGGAACCAGGTTGATGCTGCCATCAAGAAGGCAGTTGAAGTTCATTACCATCAGCTGAAAATTGCAGAGGATCCAGAAGTGACTCCGCAGGAGACTGACACAGCTGTCAGCTCCCCTGCCTCCCCCTACGGTCGACCCCTAGACTTCCATGCCCTCCAGAAGGGTTCCTGGTATGCCTGGCTTTGCCCTCATTTCTCTCGCTAGAGAGCTTGGCCTCTTGATCACCACAACAAAAATTGGCTTTTTCCTAAACCAAGGCCACCCTTGATATGGCCGCTAACATTGGGGAGCCTTCCTTTATGACAATATTACACCCCAAACTGACAAATGGTTGGTAACTTGAACATTTACAAGAGACTAGGATGGCTGTGAGTTAGTCCAATGACGGGATTATTGTAGGTCCACTTCCCAGGGGCCCACCCAATGCAGCCGAAAAGGAGTGCGTGGTGCTGGGAGTGGGTGCAGCCTACATGGCCTAAGACAGGGCTCTCACCCTCCTTTCACCCACATCAGAGTCCCTTGACGTTGCCCATCGTCGACAGCCTAAAGCCTTCGACCATCGATGTGACTCGTCTCACATCAGTGTTTTGGGGTTGTGAACTTGTCTAAGACCCCCCATAATTAGACACCCAAATTCAAAACTCACATAGTTGGGATTGAACATAAGATGCCTTCTCTAACTAAACAGAGAAGGGGGAGATGCCAGAAGCCAGGACCCTCGCCCTTACCCTTACCCCCTACCTTTCCCCACCTGCACAATGTCCTCTGAAGCTTGGCAACTGCAAGATCCTGCTTAGCAACTGCAGATAGACTCAAAGCAGAGTACCATGTCTTCTTAAGAATAGCAGGGAGACCATAACTCAAGCAGTGTACCATATCTTCTGAAGAACTGCAGGTAGATCATAATTCAAGGCAGTGTACCATATAGACCATGACATGTTTCAAGGCACAGGCCAAGAAGATTTTGTACTTTTCCACCACCTGGACCCTCTTACCCCCTCCCCTTGTAAAACATGCTATATAAAAAAAAAGCATTTTATGTTCAAAAAAAAAAGAAATAAAAAAAAGAAAGAAAGCAAAACAACAACAAAAAAAAAGTCAAATTTTGAACTTCTCAATGCTAAAGACTCCCATATATTGAGAAACAGAACAAAATTATTAAGGGTTTGATGGGGTACAAAACAGTTGATTTGTATTCCTTTAAAAGGATGCATTTATATTAAATGCTTAGAACAGTAGTCAACAGAAACAGTTACACCAACATAAATAAACCTTAATTCAACCAGAACATTTGATTAATGACCATTTCAGCTTCACTCAACATGCTAGATAATCAAGTTCTAGCAGCAGATTGATATAAGCAGAATGTCAGACCTGTTCATGCAATAATTTTCAGTCCTAATTTATTATTTTAAAATATACATAACCATTCTCACATATCAATAAATTAAGATATAGAAAGTAACTGTTTTTTATTTTGTAATATAGAAGGAAATAATAAAGAAGGTGAATGAAAGACAATAATATTAACTTCTATAGGGTAGAGGGTTGACATTTAAACTTATAACATATATCATAAGCTTTTATATTTACACTCTTGTGGAGCATTTTTCTCTTAAAAGTCATTAGCTGAATTTTTGTGAACATGAGTTCTACTGAGTAAATAAATCCAAAAAGACTTATCCCCTAGATTCTTCAATCTTTAATGAATACATATATATAAGCAGTGCCTATGTTTTGAGATGATCATTATCATTAAACAATCATTAAATAGATTCTGTAAGAGTATGCTTTAATTTTTTTATTGGACAACTATCTAATGATCCTTGTTTTATGACAAATGTTGAATATGTGCCTGTAATTACATAAATTGAATAAATAATGACAACAATAATAAATTAAATTGAATAATAATAAATTGAATTGAATAAAATAATACATCCTCAAAAAAAAACCACATTATTGGTACAGGGAAAGATAGATCAATCAATGGAATAGAACTGAAGACATAGAAATAAACCCACACACTTATGGACACTTGAACTTTGACTAAGAAACCACAACTATACAGTGGAAAAAAGAAAAAATGTTCAAGAAATGGTGCTTATCTAACAGCAGTCTGCAAGTAGAATAATACAAACTGATCCATATTTATCACCTTGTACAAATCTCAAGTCCAAATGGATCAAGGACCTTAACATAAAACCAGATACACTGCATTTAATAGAAGAGAAAGTGGAAAATAGCCTTGAAAACATTAGCACAGGGAAAATGTCCTGAACATAACACCAATGATTCAGGCTCTGAGATCAACAACTGATAAATGGGACCTCGTGAAACTGAAAATCTCCTGTAAGGCAAAGGCCATTTTCAATAGGACAAAACAGCAACATAAAGAATGAGAAAAGATCTTCACTAACCCTACAGCTGATAGAGGGCCAATATCCAAAATACATAAGGGACTCAAGAAGTTAGAGAAATCAAATAACCCAATTAAAATAGGGTACAGTGCCAAACAGAGAAGTCTCAACAGAGGAATCTTGAATGTCTGAGAAGCACTTAAAGAAATGTTTCCTCAACTTAGTCATCAGGGAAATGCAAACCAAAGCTAAGGTTCCATCTTACACCCATCAAAATGGCTAAGATTAAAAACTCAAATGACAACATATGCTGGCAGTGATGTGGAGCAAGGGGAACACTCCTCCATTGCTAGTGGGAATGCAAACCTGTACAACTACTCTGAAAATAAATGTAGCAATTTCTCAGAACATTGTGAATAGTTCTATTTCAAGACCCAGCTATACCACTTCTGAGCATATGCCCAAAAGAAGCTTCACGAGACCACAAGGATATGGTCTTCACTATGTTCATAGCAGCTTTATTTGTAAAAGCTAGAAACTGCAAATAATCCAGATGTCCCTCAACCAATGAATGAATACAGAAAATGTAGTCAATTTATACAGTGGAATACTACTCAGCTATTAAAAACAAGGACACCATGAGTATTGCAGGCAAATAGATGTAATTATAATATATTTTACTGAGTGAAGTAACCCAGACTCAAAAGGATATGCATGATATGTACTCACTGATGAGTAAATATTAGTCAAAATATATATAATACCCATGATACAATCCACAGACCATAAGAAGTTTAACTAGAAGAAAGGCCCAAGTGAGAATGCTTAATTCTTACATATAAGGATGAACAAATAATCACAGGAGGAAGAATAAGAGAGGGACCTGGGTCTGAGAGAGAAGGGGGAGGATAAAGGGAGGGGGCAGAATCAGGTATTGTGGAAGAGAGGAGAGAAGTCCAGAGGTCCAGGATAGAAAATGGAAATATGTAACTGCTGGAAGTGGGGGGCTGGCACAGGGGACCTCTAGAAAGTCCCAGAGACCTGGAATGAGAGAGACTCCCAGGAACCAATGGGGATGACCTCAGCCAAAATGCCCAAAAGTTATAAGATGGTCCCTGAAGATCCCAACTCCAATACATAGACAGAGCCTCAATGGAGGGATGATGTCACCAGCAAACCTTCAAAAATTTTGACCCAGAATTGTTCCTGTCTAAAAGAAATGTGGGGACAAAAGTGGAGCAGAGACTGAAAGAAAGGCCATCCAGTGACAGGCCCAACTTAGGAACCATCTTATGGGCAAGCATCAAACCCTAATACTATTACTGATGGTGTATTGTGCTTGCATACAAGAGCCTAGCATGGCTGTCCTCTGAGAGGTTCTACAAGCAGCTGGCTGAGACAGATGCAGATGCTTACATACAGTCATTGGACTGAGGTTGGGGACTCCAGTGAAAGGGTTAAGGGAAGGACAGAGGAGCTGAAGGTGATGACAAGTCTAGAAGAAGATCAACAGTGTCAACTAACAAGGAACCCTTTGAGATTCCAGACACTAAGTCACCAACCAAAGAGCATACATGAATACATGATAGTTTGTGGCCCTGGAATTGTCTGTCTTCAATGGGAGAGGAGGAGCCTAATCCTGTAGAGACTTGATGGCCCAGGGAAGAGGGATACCCGAGGGAGGAGGTGTGTAGGGGGAGCACCCTCTCAGACGCAAAGGAAGGGGATGGGGTAAAGAACTCTGGGAGGGGAGACTGGAAATAGGAGCAACATTTGGTATGTAAATAAGTAAAATAATTAAAAATTTTAAGTAAAGAAATCAAACCATAGTGACTATTTGAAATATTAAATTCATAAGAAATATATATCTTTCAAGAAAAAAATAAAGAAAAATTAATATTAAAAAAATAACAACAATGCCTGAGGTGGGGAGATGGCTTTATGGATAGAGGATCTCTTATATCACAAGCTTGAGAGCTTTCATTTGAAGTCTCATAACTCACATAAAGCTAGAACCAGTGTGATCTGTAATATCAGTATTCTTTTATTAAGATGGAGAGGGAAGCAGGAAAATCCTCAGATCACAAGACAGCTATTCTGGTAGCCACAGTGGGGACACAAACAAAGTGGAAACAGGAACTGACACTGACTTCACAGATGCAGCATGGCAGACATGTTCCCACAAGTACATGAGCAAACATGTGCACAAATCTTCCTGAAAAAAAAAAAACATGAATTAAACATTTTTAAAGCATAACTAACTTGTGTGTAAACTTTGGAAACAAAAGATGAATATTTCTAATGAAACATGCTAGATCCTAAATCATGCATGTTTTACTGCAAACTACTCATATTTAAAGAGTAATGTGGCATCAGACAATGTAGAAAACAGCAGTGTCGTAAAATATTGGGTGCAAAATTACAGTACTGCTTAGGAAACTTCAGAATTCAATCTCACTCAAAAGCTGGTAAAAAGAATAAGATACCTGAAATTTGCCTCATTTAATCAAACTCTATATAATAACAATCTGAGTACATGTAAGTGTAAGAAATTATAGATTTTTTTAAATGAGTAAAATATAGTATACAGAAATTTCAGCAACTTTAAAACAACATATTTTGTGAACTTTTAATATGACATTAGCACATGTCTTTTACAGTGGTGGTACTTCTGCTAGTATTCTAGTAAGCAAACATGTCATGAGTTTTCCAGTGTTTCCTCATGAAGTTATAAATTATAAGTAATATTCCCTATTAAGTATGATGAACAGTTCTGCACATTTCTTTGGCGTGGATGTTTAAGTAACTCTCTGTGTAGGCATTTGGGAAGCCTCAACTCTACACAAAGAACTACAAGCAACCAGGAATGCTCAGAGTATGAGTAATGGTTTTCTCGAGGGAAGAGCACACCAATTGGCTATATAATAGCAAATAATTAACATTGAAAGCATATATGTAAGTAACATTATACAGACTGCTCAGGTTATAGTTAGGAATATATATGTACATATTCGTATGCAGCTATTCAATGAACATCAAAGTGACGATCATAAAGATTATTTTTTACTATAGGTACTCACCTCCTACTTTCTCTTTTCCTTTCTCCTTTCTCTTTGTAATTTCTATTATTTTCTAGAACTGGCTTCTTTTACTTGATATGGTCATAGTATAGCAGAAGGAAATATAGTGAGGATTCCTAGTCATACAGGCATAGTCAAACATAGCCAAAAACTTTTTATAAAGAGCTCCAATGGGTCGGTGGAAAGAATGCCAAGAGTAGGAAATGTGAGTGTAGGGAACTAAAACCATCAGCATAGCAGAAGGAAACACAATTACTGAATAAAGACACAGCCTACAGAGGAGAAGAATCTTTGTTAGTTATACATCTGTCAGACGATTAATACCTAGAATATATTAAGAGCCCAACTCACTTTTGAGTTTCATTTTAACTAGAAGTCAAAGGATAGATTTATTTTTGCTACAATACTGGGTTGTACAATTAGATATTATTCCTGAATTTTTGTACTTTAAATGTACTTGTTTTCTCTTTCAACTGACTACCATTAGACTTTAACTATATTTAGTTACTATTTAATACTTGGATAACAAGTACTTTGATTTGTGAATGGATTATATGAAGTGTTCTTAGATTAAATATACAGCAATTATTGAGTATCATATTTAAGAACCAAGGAAACAAATGGATATATAAGATCTAATGAATTTTTTAGGTAAAATTTATCATATCAGATTTTGTGTGTATATACTAAATTTTACAAATGATCAATATGTATATAGTAATAATTTCTATACTTTAAATATTTCTAAATAATAAAATATATTTGTCTGTTTTTATTAATAGTAAGGTGACATGATAATGGACCAAGCCCATATATTTTATGAACTAGAAAATTTTGTGAATATAGCAACTTGAACCTATCTTAAACTAATTATTAAAAGCCTCACAAAATTAACAACATAAAAATTATTTCTAAATAAGACATTGCAGCTGTTTATTGTACTGAGTCTATAGCTGTGCAAAAGTAAAATAATAATTGAAGCACATATAGATTGTTTTCATCAACATTCAGAATGAGTCAAACCAAAAGTTTTGACGGAACTGCCGTCAAGTTTGCCAAATAGGATCCAGTGATTTGAAGTTAGAATATAGCCAAATTAGGTAGAATTTTATGTCTGTGCAAAATCTTGACATACACAGGATAAGTAAACCAGGATTTGTGCAGTAATAGAGCAATGCTTACTACTAAACAGGACTGGGGAATCGAGCCACAGGAAATCAGGGAGGTATCCAAGAAAAGTATACCTGTCTCAAGACAACAAAATAGTGTTTGGAAGAAGTCACTGTTGGAGGCAGAGACATGGAAAGGAATAATAGAGAATAAGGTACTTTGAGGACAGTGAAACACCCTGGGTTATAGTAATATCCGAGGATTTTGTGTGATACAAGGCACACACCCAGAATCAACTATGGTGTTAGCTGAGGTCCTCGGTTTCGCTATGTTTTTGTACACATAGGGGGTCACAGTAGATGGAGCCATATGACTGACCTGCCAGAATAGTGCTTGTATGGAGCAGGAAATATATAGAAAATCCAAAGATTCTGGAGCCATGTGATGTATATATATTGAACCTGCCAGGATAGCGCTTGGATGAAGAAGGAACTATATGGAAAATCTGAAGATTATACTGAGTGTCCTGAGAATCTGAAGCTGACCAGAACGCACTGTGAAAGTCATTACACAGTGATGTTTTTCACATTACACAGCGATGTTTTTCACAGTGCTAAGCAAATACTCTGGAGTACACACACACAAGAATCAAGGCTCATTTCTTTCTCTCCGAGGCTAATCCTTCTGCTGGTGGTTAGACATTAGGTCACTGCAGAGTTGGAGAGTAGTTTTTAGTTTCAGTAGTGTTCTTCAAGGGGACATTAGAGAACATTTAAATAGAGACATCTGATAACCGAATCCTGAAAAATGATAACTCTTCAGTTTAAATGTTCTCCCTAGATCATATGTCTAGAGTTTTTGGCGGAAAAGACTACAGGTCACAAAGACAGATCAAAAAATGATCAAGAAATTATATCATTCATACCGTATACACTTGGAATTTTAAAAAGTGCACGAATTAGACTCCAGTGCAACAACCAGGGCTTTTCAGGGAGACAGAACAAAGAAGATAGTAGACAATGTAATACTTTGGCACAGTAGAGACAAGAATTTGCACAAAGGATAAAATGACGCAGAACTGGCATTAGATTATAATAGGGTGGCTAAATTGCAAATATATTTAAATAAGCTTTTGATAATCAGGAAATAGTAAAAGCTGTTAAGAACCGAACATTCACATAATGCAGATAGGTGTTCTAATCCAAGATACAATTAATCAATGTCAGATCTTACTTGACCAATGGAAAAATTAGTCAAAATAGTATACGAGGATCAGTCTCCACCCTTCTTTGAATGCTCTGCAAATGTACTGTGATTCAATAAACTTTAAAGACCAAGTAATATAGTATTAAACGCCACAGCCAACATAACTGCTGTTTTTTAAATTACTATTCCCCAACTCTATCTTTGTAAAGAAAAATGCCATATATCTTAAATGTAAAAAGAAAAATGAGAAAATATATTTTGAAAATAACAGAGAAAAATTTATTACAGAAAATGGACTAATTTTTATTTATGATATATCACATGAAAGGCTATGAAGGTAGTTAGCAATATAAAATGGACCAATTAAAAATATTTATTAGCTTAGCAATTCCTAGCAGTATAATAAAATTGTTTGGTCTTCTATACAGTGTGCAGTCAGTGTGTTTCACGGTATTTCACTGGCAGGTTTCTTGGCTACATCTTAGCGACCTTGCACTTTGAAATGTGATCACAGCCTCAACAATAATTTGCAACTAGGTAAAAAATTATATATTGATGAAAATAATTATGATGTTCAAAGTACTGGATTGCTGACTTGAGCAAGGCTATGCTAAGGACTCCAGTGTCTTGATTTCTTGGGAGTATCAAAGCCATTCATGTATGATACAGATGAAAGGCTCAGACAAAATGCAAACCTTTTCTCTGAGGTCCAAGTGGGAGCAAATGATGAGTGCTTCTCTGAGATGCTCATAGCTTGAGACTTCTGGCCTACAGATTCCTCCTATTGAGACCAGCCAATCCCTTCTTCTGTGCTGTACCTAAGAAACAGGCTGGTTTGCTGGTGATAGTAGGTATAGGTGCATTAGAGTGAACACTCCTACAAGATCCTCACTCTTGTATACATGTTTCTTTTCTTTCTTAATTCTAGGGCCTAATATTCTCAGGACATGGTAGTTTCTCTGCTCTGAACTGTAAGTGTGATTTTACTAGTTGCTTCAAGTTCCAGTTTCTATGGCTGGCTTTCTGTTACAGTGGTCTGTATCTTTGAATTGTATGCTCAAATAAATCCATTTGTTCCCTGAATTACCTTTGTCTGGGTGTGTTTTCACACAACACCAAAAGCTAAACTAGAACAGTTAGCCTTTGAGCAGGCCTTTGTGGAAGTTTCTGGATTAGGTTAACTGAATTGGGAAGACCTGTTAAATGTGAACAAGACCTACAAGGGCCTGAATGAAAAGATGTCTGAGGAAAAAACTAGTTTTTGTTTTGTTTTGCTCATATAAATCTGCCTTTTTTTGTAAGCTAGGTTATCTGCTTTGTAGCTACTGCTGCTGTTCTTCATTGACATCAGCCAAACTTCTTCGTCCACCAAATGCAGAGGAAAAACCATTGGTTCTTTAGACCTACTCCAGCCCTTCAGTCTCAGATGAGGACCATCAAGGTTGAGTATCTAAGCAGATATTGAATTAGCCTCAGTACTACAAAGAAAGCCATTGTTGGACTATGTAGATTGTGTCTTTTAAATCAAATAAATAAATCCCCAATTAGAATATATTCCTATAGAGGAACATGACTAAACTTGTGGGTTTTTTTCTTTTTAATCTGTGTAGATATGATGCACATGCTTCATGATTGCATTATGTTTTACCTATCCTCACTCCTATCATTTTATTAATATTGGATTTTGGTTTCTAAAAGAGCCTTTTATTTAGAACCAGATATACAAAATTTATGAAGTAAAAAATGAAGAAAATGCATATTTCTTCATAGGTTATCCAATATTGTAAAATTAAAATCAAATCAAGCAGAAAAAAGATGTTGAAATCTCAGCATGTGCTGTTCTCTACACACAGGGGTGTATGGAGTGGCAATAATGCCTCTCCCCTTGCAAAGATAATAATATGTTAGCATACCCCTGGCCCAAATGTAATGTTATATAAATTAACTGGCTAATTAAATATAATTATATCAAGAAGCTTGTTAAAATCAAAAGTAATTGTCTAAATCAACTGTGCTATTATTATTAATGAGATATCTCGTAAGAATACTTGAAAAGGCTATAAATAAAAGCAAACTTGGTTGAGTAGTATACAGAATATCTGTCATTCTAGATGCGAAAAAAAAAACATGAAACAATGTTGCATGATGAACTTGAAGAATGGCTAGAACTCCTCATGCATAGTAAAGCCACTGTCTTATGAGGTCACTAAAGCATAAGTCACGGTATGCCCACAATGTCGTATTGTGTGCACTCACACACATACAGATGTGTTTGCCACACATGATCTGACATGTGTACACACACATTGGCAGCTGCCATTTCTCTCTAAGACCTTTTCATAAAACTCTCTTCTTCTCTAATTCCAGTTTAATGCCCTAAATAAATGAGTTAATTCCTCACACAGCCTCTAGGATTTCTGTGTTTTCCTTTCTCTAGGCAGCTTAGTAACTAAAGATCTAGTCTGCTAGTCTTAGAACAGTTTTCACACTGCATGCAGTTTTCTGGTCCTTGGAGCTGATCCTTTCTGTTGGTACTTTAACATCACGGTGTCATAATTTTCTTTTCCTATTTCTTTTAGGCTTGTCTTTCTGTCAGTGGAAACTAATTTTCTGTAAAATCATCTGTGGACTCTCATCATCTCACAGCTTCTAGCCCAGAAATTCAAACAAAATTTACATTCATGAGTTTCTGTTATTCAACATGACAACACATTTCTTCTTTATCACCTTCATTTTTTACCCATGGCCAGAAACTGAGAGGACAAAAGCTTGAAGCTGCTCACAGCTCCTGTGCCACCTTTCTCCCATTTTGACATCTGCCAGTCAGTGTGCTGAACAGACGTGTCTCAAGCCATCACTGTTCTGCACGCCACTAAATCCAATAGATTTTATTTTAACTTTCCTAATATAATATTGTTCTTTATTAAAGTCTTATTTGTAATTAGTTCAAAGGCTAATTTACAAGCTAATGTTTCATCATTGTTGGGGCCCTTTCTTTACTCTGTGTGCTTGCCACTTTTCCTCATTCTTCAGAATTTCCTCCTGTACTATTCCACAGTTCTATTCTCTATACATTTTCTTTTTTTTTTTTAGAATGAATATAGATTTTAATTTTTCTTGGTAAATACAGAAGAATGGGATTTAGGGGGTCATATGATTGAGAGTATACTAGAGCACACCTTATATAAGCTGTACTCTTTATGCTCTCAGAGCAATGCATAAGATTTATCACAGTTTTGCATTCTTGTCAGCACTTGGTATTGTCAGATTTTTTTTTATTGGATGTTTTATTTACATTTCCTATGTTGTCCCCTTACCCCATCCCCCACCCACCCCGGAACCCCCAATCCCCTCACCCCTCCTCCTTCTTCTCTGTGGATGTAACCTCTATCTATTCCCCCCCACTCCCACCTCCCCACCCTCAAAATTCCCACCCCCTGGGGCATCCAGCCTTCATGAGGTCAAGGTTCTCTTCTTCCACCTATGCCCAGCAGGGCCCTCCACTCTTACATATTCAGTTGAAGCCCTGGATCCCCCCCCCTAAGTGCTCCCAGGCTGGTGGTTTAGACCCTGGGAGCTGTGGTTGTTTGGTATTATTGTTCTCCTCATGGTGCCGCAAATCCTTTCAGCTCCTTCAGTCTTCACTCTACTCCTCTATTGAGAAACCCATGATCAGTTCAATGGCTAGTTGTGAGCATCTGCCTCTGAATATGTCAGACTCTTGAAGACCTCTGAGGAGACATCCATATCAGGCTCTTATCAGCATGCACTTCCTGTCTTCCACATCAGCATCTACCTTTGGTGACTGCACATGGGATGGATACTCAGGTGGAAAGGTCTTCAGACGGCCCCTCCTTCAGTTTTTGTCCCTCGCTTTGTCTCCATATTTGCTCCCTTGAGTATTTTGTTGCTCCTTCTAAGAAGGACCGAATCACCCCCACTTGGTCTTCCTTCTTTATGGACTTCATGTGGCCTGTGAGTTGCATCTTGGGCATTTCAAGGTTCTGGGCTAATATCCAATAATCAGTGAGTGAATACCATGTGTGTTCTTTTG
>NW_021604634.1:6666459-6697656 GCF_004785775.1 Grammomys surdaster | reverse complement strand
CCTGAGTTTTTAATCTTAGCCATTCTGACTGGTGTGAGATGGAATCTCAGGGTTGTTTTGATTTGCATTTCCCTGACGACTAAGGATGCTGAACATTTCTTTAGATGCTTCTAGGCCATTCGAGTTTCTTCTGTTGAAAATTCTTTGTTAAGCTCTATACCCCATTTTTTAATAGGGTAATTTGGTTGTCTGGAGTCTAATTTCTTGAGTTCTTTGTATATATTGGATATTAGCCCTCTATCAGATGAAGGATTGGTAAAGATCTTTTCCCAATTTGTTGGTTGTCGTTTTGTCCTATTGACAGTGTCCTTTGCCTTACAGAAACTTTGCAATTTTATGAAGTCCCATTTGTCAATTCTCGATCTTAGAGCATATGCCATTGGAGTTCTGTTCAGGAACTTTTCCCCTGTGCCCAAGTATTCGAGGCTTTTCCCTACCTTCTCTTCTATTAGTTTCAGTGTATCTGGTTTTATGTGGAGGTCCTTTATCCACATAGACTTGAGCTTTGTACAAGGGGATAAGAATGGATCAATTTTCATTCTTCTACATGTTGTCTTCCAGTTGAACCAGCACCATTTGTTGAAAATGCTGTCCTTTTTCCACTGGACAGTTTTAGCTCCTTTGTCAAAGATCAAGTGACCATAGGAGTGTGGGTTCATTTCTGTGTCTTCAATTCTATTCCATTGATCTTCCTGCCTGTCTCTGTACCAATATCAGGTAGTTTTTATCACTATTGCTCTGTAGTACAGCTTGAGGTCAGGGATGGTGATTCCTCCAGAAGTTCTTTTATTGTTGAGAATAGTTTTCGCTATCCTGGGTTTTTTGTTATTCCATATGAATTTGAGAATTTCCTTTTCTAACTCTGTGAAGAATTGAGTTGGGATTTTAATGGGGATTGCATTGAATCTGTAGATTGCTTTTGGCAAGATGGCCATTTTTATTATATTAATCCTGCCAATCCATGAGCATGGGAGATCTTTCCATCTTCTGAGATCTTCTTCAATTTCTTTCTTCAGAGACTTGAAGTTCTTGCCAGCTTGTTTTCTAAGAGAAGATATAAAGGTTATAGTTTTGAATCGGAAGGAAGATGGAGTGGAACTTGGAGGAGTTGGAGGAGTAAAAAGCAAAGTAGAAATACATTGTATAAAATATCAAATTTCAATAATAAATAAAATATCAATCAAATAGAAAATACATGAGGAAAAATATCAAGATAGTCATAGAGCAAACGTGGGGGATGTATTCTGAAAGTATAATAAGAAACTTTTATTTTTATTCAACAAAATTCTTTAAGAAAATTAACTTAGTTCACCTAAATACATTTGATACTTACAGATTTTCAAAAGAGGAACATAGGCTTAATGAATAAATTTAAAATTTGCTAGAGCCATGTATTGCTTATGTGAACAATTTGATTGTTCTTTCCAATTATGTTAAACTTAAAATATTGTTAAAATAATATGTTACTGGATTTTTATTAGAAGAGCATGTATTTATAGAATGTCTTTTGTAGAACCCAAATTAATACATTTAAAAAATTAAGGGTCACCATTAAAAACATCCTAATTTTTCAGCTCTAGAAATGTACATAGATGTGGAAAATACTGAGGAGACTCATCAGTGATATTCATATATTTATTTATGTGTTTGTATATTTCATACAATTGTTAAACAAGTAGGGATGGGAATTTGGAAATGAGTGAAAGCAGGCATGAGAACGATAGGGAAAAATAGGAGATGGAAAACTATGTATTAGAGAGTCCATTGCAAATTCCAGACCATCCTGGACTACAATGTGCACGAAGACCAGCCTGAAAGCTTTGTAAAACCATTTAACAAAGTGGAAAATTAAAAATACTGGCTATATTACGCGGCAGTAGAATTCTTGCCTTGCATGTACAAGGCTCTAAACTGCTTGTTATGCAAAATTAAAACATAGGTAAAAATAAGGTATATGTGTTCATTATTCATATATTCATTTTTTATAGTTTCATTCTACTCCTTATGATTATAAACATTTGATAAAACACAGATAAGATTTCATATAATAGTATATAATAGTATATTGAAAGCCACTTGAGGTATTTTCATAACTATGTTCATAGGAGAATGAATACCATAGATGCATATACAGGATTAGATCATCTATGTACATATGGGAAGATAAACTAAATATAGCACAAAAATTAGGTGCTAAAATAATCTACTTTCATGAAGAACACTGGACATTCAAATCTCGAGGCTATCACTGCCTGGGATTCCCATTCTACATTTGGTCTCCATGAAATTCAGTGCCCTAGGTTACTCATCATAGTGAGCATTATTCCTTCCATGTACAAACACTAACATTTGCTAACAATTTTATTACTTCATATTATATCATCTATGAACATGTCACAAGATTCAGTTGTGGGAATATATTACTTGGTTTTTTTCGACTATATAATCATGAAGAACATTCATTTGTAGTTTTGCCGGTTATTTTACTTTTATTTGGCTTTGGAATATTCCTTAGGGTTTGTGTTCTTTAAAAAGTATTTTTAGAGTTCAAAGTTGATGCTCATAACTTTATTGGCCAAATGAGGTCAGAAGCTAAGCCACAGCCTTCTAATTGTCTAAGATTTGTGATAAACAACGAACTCTTGCTTCGCTGCAGTGCTACTAGAGCCTGCTTGGTAATGAGAAGCTGTTCATGCTGCCAAATGGAACAACCATAAGCAGTTACCAATTCTGTAACAAACCAGGGAACATGACATAAGAAACCAATTGGTATTATGACTTAAAATGAACATATAGTTGACAACAAAGAAGATAAAAATTATGGGATAGCATTTATAAAGAAATTAACAGGTATATAAATAATCACATAGGGAAAGTCAAGGTCATATCAATGCTTATTACACTGTACCTATATAAAAGACAAACAAAAAGCACAAACAATGGCTCAGTGGTTAGGAATTCTTTTTTCTCTCATATTTCTTGTTTTTATTGGTTATTTTATTTATTTACATTTCAAATGTTATCCCCTTTCCAGTTTCTCCTCCATAAGCCCACTATCCCATCCTACTTCCCCCTGGCTCTATGAGGGTGCTGACCCACCCGCCCATGCACTCCTGCCTCAGTCACCTAGTGTTCCCCTATCCTGTGACCTCAATCCTCCACAGGACCAAGGAAGACCATAGTTCATCATGAACATCAATGTCTCTAGGTTTACAACAGTGATCCAGTTCCAGATAATTCTACATCTTCTTTAGCCCATTAACGGCACCTGAAATTATATGGCATATATTTCACACAGAGAGGTTGGGGAGACAGAGAGGGAGAGGAAGAGGGAGAAGGAGAGAGAAATATGCCTTTTAAAATAGAGATAGCAAGCAACTCCCTGTCAATCCAGTTATATTCATCATTGAAACTACATAAGGATGGCTCTTGCCTCGCAGACCTTGACCATAAGGCTCCTGCATAAACTGCACCTGGTCACTGCAATAACAGGTTTTCACAGGAGCATCAGCATGGAGTTCTGTCAGTATTGGCCAACAGATAAATGTTGATTATCCCTGCATCAATAATGATAATGTTGAGACCAGAAATAGTCTTTTCAGAATCCCATCTCACAACTTAGAGGCAGATGGATCATAGCACACTGAGGAAAGAACAGTGATTATAAAAACTGACACAATAGATACTGATTTGTTTCTTTTGACAGCACTGTGATTAGGGAGAGGTTACAAGGCTGAGTATACTGATACAGAGATTTTTGTAAATATTACTTCTGAATAAGAAATCTTATTAAGGTGACAATATTTCAAGACCATGTACATAGACTTTATCATTGATTTGGATCAAATACATTCAAATTGCATATTGAGAGGATACTACTGAAGTTCTGGTGATGAAGTTGGATAGAGTAATAGTCAAGCAAACAGAAGGTTCTGATTTCAATACTTCAGGTGTGTGTGTATGTGTGTGTATGTGTGTGTAATATAATAGATTAGATAGAATGATAGGTAGATAGGTAGATAGATACATAGATAGATAGATAGATAGATAGATAGATAGATAGATAGATGGTGGATTTAATAACAGATTATTGAATGTACCATATTTAAAAATATCATAGAGTTCTATGCTAAACTCTATTATGTTTTACTGAAAGAGGAATCAAAGATAGAAATATTAGTTCCTTCTTCTTTCACTTCTGCTGATTAACTAAAATACATAGTTTTAGCACCACTTTATGCTAGATTTCTGAACAGCAGATCTCCATCTTTAAATATAAAAACCCCTATTAAAAAAAGTACTGCTATAACTAAAGTTAAGACTACCTTGTAGATATATTAAGGCCTCATGCTGTCGAATGACCAATATCAATGCTGTGGGAAATCATTATAAAACACTGAATAAACAGGACAAAGCTGTTTACTCTGGGGCTGAGTATAGGATTGTGAGTTAGTGATGAAGCCTTTGTTGATCAACAGTTAGATAAATCACAGCACTGTCTTAGATAACTGTCTGGATCTCCCAAATGGGTCCCGCATTGATGTTGTAGACAGAAATGATGGTTCTTCATTAGAATTACTGTAAAGAGGAAGAGGTACAGGGAGTTACAGATTCCATGTGGTCCCCATTTCTCAGTGGATTCTAGAACATATGACCTTTTCATATTTGTTGATGTTTTTCTTTGTTTTTTGTTTGTTTGTTTGTTTTGTTTTGTTTTGTTGGTTTTGGATTCTCTCCTTAGGCATGCTTTGTGACTTTCATCTTTTCTCATTTTGGTGAAGGTGTAAGATGTCTCTGATGTATATTTATAGCATGAAATCTCAGAATAGTTAATGGAGCTGAGAAGTATCATCAACTAAAGGGACATAGAACTGATGAATGTCTAGGCCTCTCTTTTATCAGATGGAGAAATTTTAGAATTATTCATAGTTCCTCAGAAATTTTTAAAAGGAACTCAATCTAGCAGTCCACACTGGGTATAAGTTCTTCATCAGACTATGACTGACTTTACTGTGTTAGCTTCTTGTTTCTCCACACATGTGTCTCTGTTGTTAGACTTTACCTGCTTAAGAAAGTCTTTCTGGCTATTTCATCTGCTTTGGATTCTTTACCATAAACTTATTTATCAACCAGGTTGGCTTTATTCCCTTCTTTTCCATCCATATTTGTTCTTCAGATGTGTATTCATCCTTTCTTCACTGGATAAATATTTTATATCTGATAATAGTTTATTCAAGAACACACATGGTATGTACTCACTGATAAGTGAATATTAATTAGGAAAAAAACTTGGAATACTCATGATACAACTTACAGACTATATGAAGGTGAAGAAGGAAAACCAAAGTGTGGATGCCTCAGTCCTACTTAGAAGGGGCAACAAAATAATCACTGGAGGTAGAGGGTGGGTGGGACTTGGAAGGAAGAGAGGAGGGGAAGAGGGTAAAAGGGGGGCAGAATCAAGTATTGAAGGAGATGGGGAGATGTACAGAGATGTGCAGCAATGGGGCATGGGGAACTGTTAATAGCCAACAGAAAGTCCCAGACGAGAGGAAAGCAAGAGTTTCCAGGACTCAGTGGGGATGACATTAGCTGAAATACCCGACAAAGGGGAGAGAGAACCTGTAAAGATCATATCCAGAGGTAAGGCATGGTCCCTGGTTGAGGAATTGGACTACACCCCTTCTCAAAATTTTAACTCAGAATTGTTCCTGTCTAAAGGAAATACAGGGACATAGAGTGGAGCAGAGACTGAAGGAAAGGCCATTCAGAGACTGCCCCAACTGGGGACCTATTCCATTTGCAGCCACCAAACCCAGACATTATTGCTGATGCCAAGAAGTGCTTGCTGACAGGAGCCGGATATGGATGTCTCAGAGACTCAGCCAGAGCCCTATCGATACAGATGGAGATACTTGCAGCCAACCATCAGACTGAGCAGGGGGACCCCAATTGAATAGTTAGGGAAAGGACTGAAGGAGCTTACAACCCCATAGGAAGAGCAACAATATCAACAAGCCAGACCATTCAAATCTTCCAGTGACTAAACCCACCAACCAAAGAATACACATGGAGGAACAAATGGCTACAGGTGCATATATAGCAAAGAATAGCCTTGTCTGGCATCAAAGGGAGAGGGGGAGGCCCTTGGTACTGTGAAGGCTTGATGCCTGAACTGAAGTCGAAGGCAGTGGGGCAGCCGGGCGCATGTGGGTAGGGGAGCATGCTTGTGGAGGCAGGGTGAGAAGAGGTGGGATGGGGGTTTCCAGAGAGGAAACCAGGAAGGAAAATAACACTTGAAATGTAAATAAATAAAATAACCATTAAAACTTTCAAAAAATAAAATCATTTAAATAAAACTTAGGAACATTAAAAAAAATACCCAAGTATATCTGCATTTGATTTCCATTTTTTTCAAGTTTCTCCAACTAAGTTGCTTTACATTTTAAAATGCTCACATAACTTATTACAGAACTTGACATTTTAAAAATCTTATTTGGAGATATTTTATGTCCAAAAATACAAATATAAGCTATCAATTCAAATGCTACAGACATTTCAAATGTGTGAAAACACATCTGATAAGTCATATCTAGAGTCTTCAGGCTATGAGTAATATCAAAATATCATAGCATTAAAAAATGTCTAATATTATGATAAATCTCTTTATTTGATTTTTGCAATCATCTAATTCATGATAAATTAAGGAGGTAACAGTATTGTTTTTAAAGATTATATGAGTGTGTGTGTGTCTGAGTGTATCTATGTGTACCATATGTGTGTATTTACCAGTGGAGGCCATAAGAAATCTCAAATACTATAGAACTGGAATTACAGGTGGCTATGAGTCATTGTATATATGTGCTGGGAACGAACCCCAGGTCTTATGAAGAATAGTGAATGATCTTAACCAAAGAATCATATCTTCTTCTCTAGCAATTGCACTAATAATGACAAAAAAAGCCAAACAAAAATGTATTGTTCGTTTTTAAATTATTTTAGAGAAATAGACACAATAGAACAGAGTATTTTCTTGGGAAATATTCTCTACTTCATCCTCCACACTGTAGCATCTTCCATTTCCTACAATCCCAGCAGCTTCTTTAGATGCAAGACAAATTACGTTAGAACAAAATGTCCCTGTATTGGTGCCAAATATTTTTCTTTCCAGTTCTTAGTATGAGCTGATATCTAGTAATATCTAGTAATTAGTAGAGAGCATAACTTACATCAATCAGATTTCCTGACTATATTCATCATGTATAGAGAATATTATATTTATTTTTTGATACTAATGATTATCTCTTTACAATGTTACATAAAGCACTAGGAAAATGTAATTATTTAAGAAAATAGATACGAAAACACTACCTATAATCATATATTCAGAAACTTATTATATGAAATATGACTCATGGTTTTTTTTATAATGATGATTTGATGTTTTAATAACTTTCTTAATGAATAATAAGATTACTATATAATATGGATTCACCACAAAAATCACTGTCTTTGGATACATTTATCTGATTTTGTGAGCCCAGTTATCACCATTCCTTTGAATGTCACATTTTTCATAGAAGTGCTTTGTTAGGTGAAATGAATTGACTCCTCTGCAGTTTCCTTCCTCAATCAATGATGCCCTGACAGATGGTATAGAATCATTTTGTAAATATGCAACAAGAAATTGTAAGAAGTAATTTTTTTCAAGGACGTTTGCTTCCTTTTATCTGGAAGAATATGTGGAGACAATAAAATAATGGGGATAGCCATTCAATTTTAATCATTTCTTTGAATAATATTCAATAAATAGGCTAAAATATAAATGTTATAGTTTTGTATTTTGAATACAAGCTTGATAAATTTTTACAAGTTTTTTTTTGTTTTTTTTTAATTTCTTATGAATATCTTTCTCTTTTAACACAGACTTCACATTGCCCCAATTAAGGTAACTAAATATTGTTTTATATTAGTAAATATACTAATGTCAAAGTAATTAGTCTATACAAAGCATTCGATATTTCTATTAAAATACTTTCCAATTTTCCATTTGCTCTTCTGCCTTATCAGTGTTCTTTATATAGTCAAAAGTACCAACATGTACAAAAAAGGAGCTTTAATTCAGTAATCATTTGGGAAAAGAAAACAAAAAACAAATTGAGACATTATACCACAACTTTAAGGAAGAAACATATTAAATAGTTGAGAAGAAATATGTAAAAATTAAAATTGCTATACATTGACTGTTCTAAACTAGTCAGATGGGTAATGTGATATGTGCTATTCAAAACTCTAAAGACACAATTGATGTTAAAATATCAAATCCTACTTCTATGTTTATAAGAAAAATATCTAGAATGGAGATCACAAAGAGGGAGTTACAATCTCATGTGCACAATGACGCTATAATAGGAGAAAGGGTCTAGCATGTAAAAATCTTTAACATCAATCAACAAATGAAGAAATCCATCCTTCTCATATTAAAAAGATTTGAGAAATTGGAGGTGAAAGACTCTCAAGACTCAAAGGGAGGAACTTAGATGAAATGCCAAATAGTGGAGAGAGGAAACTTGTAGAGTCTACCTCCAGTGGAAAGAAAGAGCATCAAATGGAAGGATGTGTTGCCCTCCCACAGTCAAAAGCTCTGACTCAGAGTAGTCCCTATCTAAAAGAACTGCAGGGACAAAAATGGAGAAGAGCCTGAGGGAAAGGAGATCCCTTGACAGGCCCAAATTGGGATCCATCTCAAGGGGAGGCTCAAAGGCCTGACACTATTATTGAATCTATGGTCTGCTTACAGACAGAAAGAAGCCTAGTATGGTTGTTCTCCAAGAGTTCCAACAAGCTACTGACTGAGCCAAATACAGACACTTACACCTAACCAATGAACTGAAGTCGAGCCTCCTGTGGTTGAATTAGGGAAAGGCAGGAAGAAGTTGAGGAGGAGAGCCACCCAATATGAAGACCAGCAGTCTCAACTAACCCAGACCCCTGAGATCTCTCAGATTCTGAGTCATCAGGAAGCATACACTAGCTGGCCCAAGATTCCTGAACACATATACAGCAGAGGAGTAACTGGTCTGGCCTCAGTAAGAGAAGACGCGTCTAACCATTGAGAGACTTGAGGCCCCAGAGAGTGGGGAGGCCTGATGGGGTGTGGATAGGGGTGAGGACATCCTTTTAGAGGCAGAGAGGGAGAAGGAATGGGATGAAAAATTGTAGGAGGGAGGACTGAGGGGGATAATGACTGGACTATAAAAAACAAGTTAAAGATAAGTACTTTTTTAAAAAAGGCTTCTGTGAACTGGATAATGCTGCTTCACTGACAAAATGTATGGACTTAGAAGAGACTGTTCTAAGTGAAGTGAATCACAAAGAAACAAATAGCACACTCTTTTTTTTTTTTCACCTGAGTCTTTTGAGATAGGCATACATACAGAAGTAGATCACAGAATGATTATTCCCCTAGGATGAGAAAATGCTGTGTGATTTGAATGGGAATGGCATCCCATAGTCTCATTTATTTGCTTGGTTCATAGTTGATGGAACTGCTTGAGAAGGATTGGGAGGTTTGGCCTTGTTTGATGTAGAATGTTAATGGAGATGGGCTTTGAGGTTTCACAAGCCCATGACAGGCTCAATCTTTGCACAGTGCTCATGTTTGTCAGATACAAGCTTTCAGCTACTGTTCCGGCGATCTGTCTTTCCATCTGCTTGTCTGCCTCCATGCTTCCTGTTATGATGATCATAGAGTCACCCACTGAAAGTGTAAGAAATTCCCCAATTAAACATTTTATTTTGTCTTGGTCATAGTGACCCTTCAGGCAACAGAACAGTAACTACAACAATGACATGTTGGAAATCTGTGTTCATTTGGCATAAAGTTTCAGTTCTTTGAGAGAAAAACACCCCAAATGCAATGTAAAACAAACCATATTATTAACAATAAGATTTAAAAGAATGCAATATACACTAAATCATGAAAAATAAATGGCACATGCTTTTGAGGATGCATGTGGAAATAACATGAACATATGTATGTCACAACTCTGAAGGTCATAGATGTATTGTGCTCTATTGCATGTGTCAAACAATTGTTAGATTTAACTCGTTAAAACATTCTAATGAGAAACCATTTCCATTTGTAAAGACAGGAGTTGCATAGAATAGAAAACAATGCTATTGTTTCTGCTGCTATTACTAGAGATTTGTTAATTCTATTGTCAAAAAAAATCTATAGAAAGATAATGCAAGAAAAAGGCTAAATCAATTATGTCTTGTACTAACCACACTGTAAATTTCTTTTTCTGAAGACATCTTTTCTCTTCAGGAACAAACTTTTTGTCAGGCTTTGTGACCAAGATAATAACAGTACTTGGTGTCATTTAAAATATTTTGGCCAATCTGCTATACTACTGTGTTCTCTATGGACTTAAGGTAATCTGTCTTCTAGAAAGCAAGATAACCAATCTTACTCTAATGTGTACTTCTGGCATAATTAGGTTCTGCAACTGAAGCTAAATACATACTTCAATTATACATAAATTATGTACTTTTCCATGGCACTAAGTAAGATAATGTATGTGTGATGTGTGCGTGTGTTTGTGAGTTGTGATCTTAATTTGCTGCAAGTAGCTAACAGATTGAAAGTTCCATAAATGTGCGAATCAATATAGAGAAAATATTTGTTTGAAATTGTGTGTGTTATTCTCGGTCAGTTGAAGCAAAGAATATAATAACTTCTCTTGGAAATTCTGTTTAAGATTTCTATAAAAAAATTACCAAACATGTATTATGTGCTATTTAATAAAAATGGAGAAAATTGTTTTTTTAAGAGCAGGAAATACAGACAGAAATGATCTATACACAATATATAGAAAATACACTACTAACCACAGACAACAAACAGACAAAAGGCAGGTAGTGGAGCGAAGAATTCAAATTTGGGCTTGATCTGGCCAAAATTACTCCAAGATGAAGTCTCATTATTTTTAAGTGAAGTAACTCTCACTGACTGACACATCTATACATGTTCCATGCAATCTTGCTGTTCAGCATTTCCCTTTGGAATGACATCTTCTGACTGATATTTTAAATTGCTAAACAATAATCCTGATCACTATTGCTATACTCCTGCAACCTCAGTGCACAGTCAGGATCAAAACATTTTATTTTGGTACTTAATTGGTGTAGTAATGTCACTGACTTCTAGGAGTAAAGGAATCGATCAATATTTTTTTTTTCCAAAGGCACACTGGGATTTATCTCACAAGTGAGGAGATCTCAGCCATTTTCTTTCCTGTACCTCCACAACTCTATTCAAACATTTCAATAGAAAAATCTAGCCAACTGTACCAGAAGAGAGAAGAGAAAGGCAAGGAAAAAGATAGAAGTCAAATGTTAAAAATAAAAGTAACAATGAATGTGAACTCTGTGACCTTAAGTAAAAGGGAAAGAAATGTACAAAGTGTAGTGTTGAACAAAGCCCCACTGGCTCAGAGAAACATCTGCAGCTCACTGCCTGTGCAGGTTGCTTAACAGATGAAATTTAACTAAACTAAATACTCTTTTCTTACTCCACTATAATGGAAGATCCATGGTGCACAGGGTGTCTAGCAGTGTGTTCACCCTAACTAGATGCCAATTAAATGTCCTGTTTAACTAAATTCTGCAGCATACTCCAACATATTTGGAGTAAAATATACTTTCTAGATAACACATTAGAAATCACCTTTTAACATGTTCTATTAACACCTGAAAGAGCAAAATGAATCTTTTCTCCCTTCATTCACTTTTGTGTCGGTGTCTCTACGTTATCCCCACTGTTTTAAAACTGTTACTGTATTCCCCTAATTTAGTGAAATATATTATTTAGTTGCTAATATGAGCTAATATTACCAATATATAAAATTCCATATTCTCACTATATTGTTTGATAAAGAATATGTGAATTCAAGTTTTTAATAATTTTATAATGTGTATTTACTGACTTTGTGTATATCTATGTACCACGTGTGTGTCTGAAACAAACAGAAACCAGAGAGGGCACCAGACCCTCTGGAACTTGAGTTACAGCTTGTTGAGCATGTAGAGGTTGGGAACTGAGACCTTGTTCTTTCCAATAGTAGCAAATATTCTTAACTGCTGAGCCAACTCTCTAGGCCCAGCTTCCCTAATGTTGGCCTCTTTTTTTGCTGACTTTATGATCATACCTTTATGACTAACCATGTAAATAACCACCCTCAAAATCGCTCTCGCTCTCGCTCTGTGTGTGTGTGTGTCCATGTGTGTGAATGCTGGTGAGCACATTTGTGGAGTCCTGAGAATGTACAGCTCTCATTCTGCTTCTTCTCTTGAGATTTGAGGCAGAGACTATCTGAACCTAGTGATAAGATGATAGTCAGACAATACCACTAATCTTCCTGTCTACAACCCTCCTCCAGCACTGCTGTCACAGGGCCACACAGGACCTTCTCAGATTTGTATGTGAGAGCTGCAGTCTGAACTCAGGTTCTTATATTTGTGCACCAAGCAGTGCAGCCCATTGAGCCAGATCTTAAGCTCAATCACATACTATTTGTAATCAACCTAGATAGAGCTTCCTCAGGGAAACATCTCCAACATCCAGCAATGTAAAACTGACACACCCACTCAAGTTCCCAGCACCCACACCTTGTCTTCCCTTCCACATTTTCATTTGCACTCCTCTGTAAGCTCTCAAGTTTCTGAAAAAGTGCAAATAATTCTGCCAGAGCCCTTTGCCTCAGCATGCTTAGAAGAATTCCAGTTATCTTTATATATTTGTCCCCTATTCACATTGTCTTAGGAACAGGGCTTACTTTAGTTACTTCACCACTGTGTATACAAGCAATCTTACACACACAAACACATACACACACACACACACACACACACACACACACACACACACACATACACACTACGAGTTCATATACAATGCCCAGAAAGTCTAATTATTCATTGTGACACATTTTCTTTGTGTTCTCAGTAATAGTTTTGGTCATTGCACAATTTATCATTAGAAGTTTTAACAAATTTGTTCAATGATTTTATAATACCCTCAAATATTCTATGGAGTGTTTCCTCTTCTATGGGAGCAGATGAAAGCTTTACCCTTATTCTGTTAGTCTCAGTTATCATAATCCAGCTACATTGAATATGCCATTTTCATAGTCTGCTTTCTACAATAAATATGTTGTTCAACTAAAGGTCTCTGCCAAAATAAGAGGCTTGTTTACTCAGACTTGTTGCAGTTTTTCAGTTTCTATTTAAATTAAAAGATATCTATAAAATATAAATATATATTTAACTTTGAATAACAAAACTAGTAGCTTTGGTAATAGCAGCCTTCAAACTAGAATTCTTAAATGAGTTTGCATCACTGATGGATGCTTTCTAATCTTCATTCAAATGAATGATACCACTACTCACTGTAATGTTCTTCATCTACTGTATATTTAGTTTCACCATAATGTTTAAGTTTTTCCCAGTCATTACCCAGCTCATCACCAAATACTTCACACAAGTCATCATGATTTTTGCTTGTACTTGAATTGGCCAGAGTATAGTTCTCTGACCAAATAAGGGAAATGACCTTTAGCCTGACTTATACTTCAGAGGATTTTGAGTACACAACAGAACACATGGGAATGTATGGGAAACAGAATCTGCAACATCATGGTTTCACAGGCAGAGTGTGGGAATATGTGAAGAGTATGTCAACCAATCACAGACAGGGGAACAACAGCAGACCATGTAAGGATTCCACCAAATTCAACTTGGCAAACTGTTGTGTTTATTTGGGTTACTTACAGGTGAATGTGTGACAGATTACACAGAGAATCTAGGATGCCACAAAGTCAGTGATGTTATTACAAAGTCCACCATAATCCGGACAATGAAAGCTGCACCCGCAAAGATCCCTGCTGACTTGCACACTGTTTGGCAGATGGTAGTACTTTGGATGTAGCCATTCGGATCTGAGAATGGTTTATTGCTTGTGTATTCTTGAGGAAGGAATCTTGCAAATTTCAGTTTTTCTGAACTCATGAGATTTGCTCCCTTCAGGGTTTTAAAAGCTTTGCTCCTCCGTCCCTGAAGTGATGTCTCAAATTCATGGAAATTGCCACGCAACAGCAAGGATGGTACTGAACTCCTGTTCTCCTCAGTCCATCTCCTAAGTGCTAGAATTCAGCACACTTTGCCTGCTGCATTTAAATTATATGGGTCCACCTCCTCCATCTATCAAAGTATACATTTAGAATGAATACTAGCAAGAAGCAAGTATTTCATAAGAGATGTAGTTCCAAAAGTGTCTGCACTCTATCTTGTACTTTGGTGTCCCACTATATCATTTTTAATTAGCTAAGTGAATCTCATTTCATGTAAGAAGCACAAAATTTAGCTTCAGTGTTGGCTATATTGGTAATAATTTATACTAAAATAATATACTTTATAATAAAATTGTATAAATATTTTATACATATCATTTTCCTTTGAATAAAGCAATTCATTAGGTGAAATGTAGGACAAGTCCTGAGTTACTGAGCAGTATTGATGAGTCACCTACATTTCTTCATTCCAAAACGCTTATGACAACTTGTACTTCATTCTCTTCCTAGTTAGTTTCTGATAATCATTGACAATTACAGTTCTGCCCCCATACATTTACCTTTTCAGATATAGTTTAATTTACATGTATTTATAAAATCCTCACTATAAATTAAGTCAAAAACTTTGGCTTTTAGGTTTAAAATGCCTTTTAATAAGCTCTGGGACATGCTCATATTTTCCTATGGAGATTTTCTTTTCTGATTAACCTTTAAGCTGAAAATGTGGTCTAGTGCTATCTACCAAGTGTGAGCCTCTGAGTTTGGTCTCTAATGAAGAACAAAGGGGTGTCTGATAAATCATCAATAGATGTTTTAAAATGTCTTAAGGCTATTAAGCTTTTGTGGTCCATCTCATCTCTCTGAGTCCATTTCCACATACATTTGAATGCTTAATATTTCAATTTGCGTAATTTGGAGCAACAAAATTTTTTGTGTTTAAACTACTTATAATAAAATTTATCAGTCCTGCATATTACATGTGATATTTGATGTAGTTTTCTTTGCTCTGAATTGGGATAAAGTTTGAGAGTTTGATTATGTGAAAATATATCCCTTCTTATTTATTCTCACTATATAATTATATGCCTAGATTACTTACAACATGGTTCATGAACATTAGTACTAGCATTCAGTGATTTCTATTATATGTGTCTCTAATATTCTAATAATACCAACTTTATTCTTCTCTTCATTTTGCCTGTTTTCTTTCTTGTATTCAGTATTCTGATGTCTTTTGTAAATGGAGAGATATGCCTATACAGATGATAAGGTATTGTGTCCCAGAAGAATGATTTCTAGCAATTCAATTTTGGGGGAACTTAAGCCTCAATATTTACCCAGTAGAAAAGAAACCATCAATGGCAAATCTGACCTAGACTAAAATGAACCTCTAGGAGACTGGGCCTGGTAAACATAAACCAAGTGCAACAAATATAAAAGACAAAGGTGAACAATGATTGAATGTTATATCTGCATTTTCAAACTTCCCAATTCTCTTGTCACTGCAGTTTGGTTTATCCTGTTTGTTGGTTGTTGTTGTAGTTGTTGTTGTTGTTATTGTTGCTCCCCCCCTCCGCTGGAGTTGCTGGATGGCTTACTAAGTCTTCATCCTATTTATCTTTTACCTTTCCATTCTAGCGCATGGACAGGTTAGTGTCAGTATTGTATTAATGAGAGAAATCTTACTAATTTTCAAATTTGTTCCTACCTTTTTATTAGGAGCTCAGTTGTGGACTTAGTATAATCCACTTATCGTCTCTTCTCTGTCTCATCTCATATACAATAATAGAAAGATTCCTGGAAATATTCGACCATGAGCATGTGCCTGCCTTACCTCTGAGTATGAATCACTACAGACATGTACCTTATATTGAATTATATCTCTTGCCACAGTGACTATATCCTGACTTGATTATATTATTTACCATAGTACCATTATGTAGACTCGCTCAATTTTCCTCTTTAAAATTTAATTGCTCAAGGAAATTAATGGATATATTCATACTTGCAATTGTCAGAAAGCTGGGGCTCAAATTATGATTATATAAGAAATGAATGTTGAGTTAATGTGTGATACAGCTATGATTAGGAGTGAATGCTCTCTAAGTGGTATTATGTTTCCATGAAAAAGAAACACACAAACTTCTGAAGTGTCAGTAAGTCTCCCCTCTGCTTTCATCTTTTCTTTCAGCTCCATCACAATGAACAATGTATCTAGTAGGAAAAATCAAAAAAGGAAATTCAACAAAATATTAAATAGTCTCCACAAAACCCACTCCTTCTCAAACCCAGGGTTTTCATACATACCTGAAAGGTGCTATCTCATATGGTATCTATTACATGCTATGATAGGTGACATCTGACACATGATACACAATATATGATAGTGATATATGATTTAAATTATACCAATAGGACAACATAATTTCAAATTGTCATTGTACTCTCCATTTTCCCAAACAAGCATGATTTTTCCATCTAATTCATAGATTAATCATGTAATTTGTCATAAGTTAATTCTGAATAGCAAGGGTTATTTTTACTGAAATCCTGAGTACAAATACATGTGAACAGATACTCCATGATTTTCCTATTTACTAAATGTCCAACGAATTCATAAGTAAGAACTCCTAGAGGGTTTGATTTTGCCAAAGGATATTTTCATATCAAAGGCAGCCAGAAGCAGACTGGAACTGCTGGAGCGTGGTAGCTGCAGAAAAGACGATGAATCCATTAGGAGAAGCTCAGGGGTCACTTTAGTCCTCTTATTATTCACTTTTACACAAGAAGGCTGACAGTCCAAGACATGAGTTGACAAGATAGGATAATGAGCCAATAGCAAATTCATTTAGCTTGCTTAAATCTTGTTTGTAGAGAGACATTGGGTCACTTTCTCTGATACTTTCCTTTCACTTTGATAGCAAGCCCTTGCCCTCCCTGTAATATTATATTTTTTTTAGAATATCTTATCCCAAATCACTGTAAATTGTTTAGTGTCTAAAACATCACAGAGATATACCCCAAAATGTATTCTATTCCATATAAAGATCTTCTAACAATAACAAAATAAAAATAGAAATTTAAACTCCACTGTATAGTTGCATACTTAAGTTTTAAATAAAATTGCCCAGTATAGTAGTATAAATTACAGGGCATTTTTCTCCTTATGTACCTCTATGAGCACTTCCAGAAATGTGAATCATGGAAGGGCCAAATATCAAGTAGCAAGAATTGATGATTTTTGATGTCTTCGTTATTGCTATAATGCTTCAATATGAATTTTGTATAGTTAGGAGTATACTCATTTTTTTCTTACCTCCTAACATGAAAAAGTATACCCCATCAGGCCTAAGGAAATGGCCTAGTGACTAAGAGCACTTGCTGTTCTCTCAGAAGACCTGGGATCAACTCCTTGCACCCACATGGCAGCTCATAACTATCTGTAACTCTAGTCCTATTGAATTTAATGTCTACTAGTATCCTTGGGCACCTGAAGTTATGCAGACATACGACACACAGAAGCACACATAAATTTTAAAAACAAAACGATAGTTGCATTCACTTCTGCTGAGCAACAAGGCTGTGGCCCCTCACCAGACTCTCAGAATGGGTGATACACATATATGAATTACGTCCCAGTGCCATGGGTTGCTACATGCAGCGATGGCAAAACATTTCTCTCCCATGATACCCTTAAAATGAAAATGATAATGATTATTCCAGTCTTCTTTGGTGAAGATATTATAAAAATTCTTATTCAAAATACACTGCACAGAACACAACCAATCACTTCAATTTTAAACTGAAATTCTCTTTGACATTTTGGAAAAACATGAATGTGAAAATCTTAAAATGTTTTGCTTATATACTTATTCTTTTATTCTGCAGTTATTCATTTTACTTCCTGGCTGGGTATCATTATCTACTCAGTGCCACTAAACTTAGTAGGAAAGAAACAAAAGGAATAGTTGTAAGCTAAGTAAAAATTCCCTTATTCAGTATTAACAACATATTTTCCAGATTTGTAGAATCAATTCTAAAATCTATAAGTAGTTACCTGCATAATTTATATTGAATAACATGTATTTAAACTAACTCAAAAGATGAAGCAAAATAAAACTAAGAAACTAGGAATCTAGACTATATTGTATCTCTCAAGGAAAATCTGTAACAATTTAACCTTAGGATGAGAGAAGATAATATTTAAAATTGATGATTGGAGAAAATGTATGAAAATAGCTAATTTAACCAGAAAACACATCACTGAATATATTTCTGTAGTGATTAAGATTAGTTTTCTAAGTAACCTTCCAATTTAGTTCCTTTGCACATGCATTAATATAAGAGGAATAACAAGTGAATAAAAAAGATTAACATAGTAACATAAGAGAATAACATATTAACATACGAGAATATATATTAGCAAAAGAGAATAACATTAACATTAGAGAATGATATATTAACATAAGAGAATAACATAATAAGGAAAGAGACTATAAGGAGTTCTGGACAAACTTTATACAGTATGCAGAGCCTTGATGTACATTAATTTAATGTACTTTCTAATAGAGTCTTGTCTGTGTATGTATGCATGCTTATATAGAGGTGTGTGTATTTGTGTGTGTGCCTGAATGTGCCTCTGTGGGGAGTGCAACAAATGTTTCTGTGTGCACACATGTGTGCATGTATGAATGATTTTTAGGCATTAGTGTGTACGATTGTGTGTGTGTATGTGTGTATGTGTGTGTGTGTGTGTGTGTGTGTGTGTGTGTGATTAAATGTCTGCATGTACACACACACATGTGTAGGCCCCAGGTTGATATTGTGTGTTTTACCAACCTTGTTTGTCTTGAGATAGGCTTCTTTCTAACTTGAAGTGAACTCATCAGTTTTGCTCCTCTGGCCCTCAGTTACAGGGAATCTTTGTCTTACTCTTCTGAGCACGGGAAATGAAGTTGAGCTGCCATTCCCATATAACACTAAAAGGTGCTGGAAATGTGAGTTGGAGTCCTCCTGGTCTCAGGGAAAGTGCTTTACCAATAGGAACATTTTCCTAGCCTTCTTTTTTATACATTTTTATTAACTTGATATCCTGAGGCAGGCCAGAAAGCTTGCTTCCTCTGTTTATGTTCATGGCCAGCACATTTCTCTCACAATGTGCATTTTCTTCTTCCTAGACAGGACTTGATGAATAGTCTATTTAAACACACTTTCTTTTACTTTTCTTTTTTAATTTTCTCCTTTTATTGGAAATACTCTTTTTTTTTCACATGATACATTCTGATTTCCTGCCCTTGGCTCCTACTTCTCCCCATTCATCCCCACCTCCCTTCCCCTGCAGATCCACTTCCTTTCTGTCTTCCATTAGAGAAGTCTTCAAAGAGATAACAACCAAACATAATCAATACAATTTAATAAAATAAAACAAAAAGTATCACAATCAAGTTGGATAAGGCTAACCAAGAGAAGGAAAAGAGCATAAGAGAAGGCTCAAGAATCAGAGACCCACTTTTTCAAAGGCACAGAAGTCATATAACAATACTGAGCTTGATGTTGTGGTGTATATGCAGAGGCCCTGTGCTTGCAGCTTCATTTTAGGCAATTTTCTATGAATTTTTCTCAGTTGATTTATTAGAGTCTTGTTCTCCTGGTATCCTCCATCCCCTCTAGCTCTTACACTCTTTCTGCCTTCTCTTCTCTGGAGTTCCCTGAGCCTTAAGCAATGGAAACATATCATTTAGAACTATGTAATCCTAAGTATCTTTCTCTGTGAATATCTAGCTGTGTGTTTGCTTAAACACATTTCAAAATATTAATTGACCATTGGACATTGTCTTTGGAACTCTGTTTTCTACTTGGTTATTGTTATCATTGTTTATTGGTAAATAATATTACCATGAATATAAATTCATTTATTGGTTTATCAAGCATCAGATATTTTCCTAGAATGGCATTTCTTTTAAAATTCATTATGATTTTTTAACAAATATGAAAAATTTTAACTTATAAATGTTATAAAAGAAATGTTGAAGTTTATCATTTTTCTTGTAACATAGTTTCATGATAATAAACTTATGATAATTTAAGAAAGAAAAAGTTTACTTTTATTTGAATTCCAGGAAGCTAATGCAAGAGTGACAGAAGGCAAGGTGGCAGAAACAGGAAGCTGACTGGTCATATTTCTATCCATATTGTTGCAGCAGAGAGAAATAAGAAAGGGAGGGATGACTATAAATGCTCAAAGCACACTCCAGTGAGATTCTTCCACCACCCTGCCTAAAGGTTGCACAACAGTTCCAAACTTTGCCATAAACTAGAGAACAAGTATTTAAATACATGGGCCAATGGGATTTCATCTAAACCACTGTAGTAATAGACTTTGATGTAGGCAAAGGGAGATACTGTCTCCAGTATTTTATCATTCTGAATTTTCTCGTCAAGACTCTCTCTCTGTCTCTGTCTCTGTCTCTGTCTGTCTCTATCTCTCCCTCCCATTCCCTCCACTTCCCTCCCCTTTCTTCCCTCCCCCCCCTTTCGAGTGTGTGTGTGTGTGTCTTGATCATGCCACAATAAACTTGTGAATGTCAGTTGACAATTTTCAAGAATTTTGGTTTTCTCTTTTTACTGCGTAAGACCCAGGGATCAATCTCAGTTCACCAGGCTTAATAGTAAGTGAGCTTTCTCAGTTACCCACTGAGCTATCTCATCAGCTCTGGGCTATGAGTATTCCTCAGAAGTAATGTAGATAATCATTTTTAGATACTAGAAATTCACTGAGATACATTTAAACTTAAACACATTTAATATACTGCTGTCTAGACAAAAGTATATCTGAAATTTTATCCAATTCTCTCATTCTTCTTTATGTTTTTAACATGATTGTGAACAGGCTTAACTCAATTGTGTTTTAGGACTTCGAAAGGATTTTACTTTGTTGACAATCCTTACTATATTTGGAAAAGTTATTAATTTATATTATTTTGTGAAATTACTTGCTAAAGTTTTTCACATATGAACTACTACCATAATTTTCATAATTTATCTTTGTAATTTATTCATATCATTTAAATCCAACATACCATTACATTATTGTTATCTTTGTTACAAAAGAGTAAGTCTTACTTTCTGTGTCTTGCCTTTTTATTCCTCTCACACTACAATAATAATTACAATAATATAATTACAATAATAAGCCTTATGAACTTTGGGTCACACTATTATCTTGCTAACAAAATGTTGCTCCTAGGTTGTACCATTAGATTATTTTACCAGATATGAATTTGGGAGATTTTTGGACAGTATATGCTGCAAGATATATTTAGTTAATGTCCTATTTTGAACCATTCCTATTTTGCCAAAATCAATCCTATTAGAGTGTATTATTCATGGCATTTTATTGCATTCTATGTGTTAATATTTTATTTACAACTTTGTATCAATATTCATATGTAAATTATCATCTGTAGGAAATATTTGGCCAGCATTGCACTACTGTGTAAATAAACTAAGAACTTATCACATTCCTGTGGTAAGCTGGAAGGCTATTTAAACAGGGTTTAGTCTTCAATATTCGATTTAGTTTCTAAGAATTCATGAGAGTATCCCCTTGCTGGTCATCCAAGAATCAGGTATGCCATTGTAAAGGATCAGCAATGGTATATTCTCAAGAGTCTGCCTCAGGGGCTGACATTTGCAGCTGTGTCCTAACTCCACAATTTCTACAATTTCCCAACACATTATCAACAAATTGAAAAAAATAGTCATGATACAAATATATGAGGAACATTTTAAATGCAACACACAATATATATTTAAAAATATAAATCTTTACCATAAAATATTTTATTAGTCAAAGTTTTTGAAGTTAAATTTATTTATGTGGTTGTCTTCACTACTCAGTTCTTTCGTGTGTTTTTATATTTGAGATATCTTTTAGATCCACCATAGCCTGGTGAGCCCATTCTCTTGAGAATACCCTGCATGCACACACCATAATCTTCATACATAGCAAGTGTACCTTGGAACAGAGACTAAAGCAATGTACTTCAAGTTGTAAAATATTTCACTATTCAAACTGGGTAAAAGAAATTATGTCTTCCATATTAGAAAGCACTGGAAGCAATTCTTTAGACTGAGAGGGAAACAATCATACTCAAGAGATCTTAGCAAGAAGATGAAGCTAATATGACTGTAACACAAAGTACAATTAAGAATACAAATACATGTATACAATCAACAAACAATTTTAATAGTAACTTTAGATTATAATGACCTTAACTTCCACAATTAAAAGACAAATGCTGTATGAATGAATTAAGGAACAGAACCCATCCTTCTGTTATCTCCAAAACACTTATCTTAGTTCTAAAGATAAGAATCACCTTAAAGCGAAACAATAAAAATTTAAAAAAAAGTATTTCAGGAAAGTGAAAATAGAAAGGAAGCAGGATTTGCTATCTTAATATCTGATAAAGTAAACATTAAAGCTAATTGGGAGAGATACAAAGGACAATTGAATCTATTCAAGGAAACAATTTAACAAGAAGACATTATAACCTAAACTGTATGAGCACATAAATCTAGTGGATTAAATTTTATAATAATATGAACTACATAACTTAAAGATGAACATTAACATCGATATATTGATAAAAGATTATTTCAATACCCATTTTTTCAAAAGATAGGCCATCTAAAAATAATCAGAGAAATATAAGAATTATGTAGCATATCAAATGAGCATGACAGATCTCTACAGAACTTTCCACTCAAACACCAAAATATGCATATTGCATTCAGCAATACATGTAAGCTTCTCTAAAATAGGTCACAGCCTGTGACATAAACAAATCTCAACACATTCAGAAGTATTGAAATAACTCCTTGTATCTTAGCTAAACACATTAAAATTAACTAGAAATTGACAGCAAAAATATCAAATATTAACTCAAATTCACAGAAATTAAATAGTTCGGTCATGGATGATGAGTGAATGAAAGAAGAAACCAAGAAAGAAATTAAAGAAAAGAATAGCCCTAGAAGTATAATTAAAGAAAAAGAAGGCTTTCAAAGGTCTACAACAAATACTTCATTGTCAATCCTCTTGGACACATTGAAAGCAGTCCTATGAGAGAAATCTTTCATTGTCTACATTAAAATTCCAGAAAGAGCACAAATAAATGTCTTAATCATGCAAACAAAAAGGCTAGAAAACCATAAACAAACCATATATATATGTAGTAGACAAAAAAATAAATAAAATATCAGAATAGAAATGAATGAAATGAAAATAAGAAATAATACAGGTAATCAGTAAAACTTGTTCGTTGAGAGGATTTCATAGCACTAGCAGATTTTTGGCCTAACTATAAGAAAAAAAAAAGGAGAACAGAATCGAATGAGCAAAATTAGAATTAAAAAGAAAACATTACAATAAACACCAAAGAAATGTAGAAACTTATAAGACAAGACTTTAAGAGCCTAAACTCTAGAAAGTTGAATAATCTAAATAAATGGACACATTTGACACTTAATCTTAACCATCAAAGATAAACTAAGAAGAGATTAACAGTCTAAACAGACATAACAAATAAGGTGATTGAACTATCTTCAAAAGTTTTCTGAATAAAACAATTCCAGGCCAAGACAGATTACTAGCTTAATTCTAGAAGGCTTTCAAAGGTCTACAACAAATACTTCTTCAATTATTCAAAAGAGAAAAATAAGCAGAAGCAGGACTCCAAAATGCCTTCTATAAAGCCAGGATTATTCTAATAACAAAACCAGGTAAAGACAAAACAAAAACAATAAAACCTGTAGTCTGATATCCTTGATGGACGAAGATGTAAAAGTCTTATAAAAATACTTACAAACTTAATACATACATTATTAAAATAAGTTTTTCACCATAATCAAGTTTCCTTTATCCCCAAGGTTCAGAATGTTTTCACATATGTAAATCTATAAATGTAATAAGCCTTATAAATGGGATTAAACTCAAAACATTATGTGATCATCTCAGTAGATTCAGAAAAACATATTTGAAAATACATAATATGCTTGAATGATATAAGCTTAAAAAATAGACTAGCTCAGCATGATAAAAGCTATATATGTCAAAATTTTTCATAAACAGAAAAAATAACTAGAACCAATCCTATTAAAATCAGCAATAAGAAGGAACTGTCCTCTATCCCTACGCTTTTCAATATAGTGCTCATAGTATTAGCTGAAGCGATAAGAGAAGGAAACTAAAATGAGAAAAGAAGAAATCAAATTATCTCTATTCATAGATAATATGAAATTATACGTAAGCCATATCAAAATCCCACTAGAAAATTTGAGAAAATAATCAACAATTTCAGCAATATAGTAGAATACACAATCAGCTTAGAAAGACTGGTAGCCTATCTATATACCAACAATCAATACTCTGATAAAGGGGTCATAGGCTTATTTCCATTCATAATAGCCTCGAAGAAAATAGAACAGCTCGTACTATACCTAACCAGGCAGTTGAAAGACCTATAAGAAAAAGGGGGGAGGGCACTGTTAGGATTGATATTGTAAAAGTAAACATTTTACCCTAAGCCATTTACAGATGCAATGAAAGCTCAGTCAAAATTCCCACAGTATTCACAGTTATTTTTTTTATTCTAAAATTCTTATAGAACCACAGAAGAGCTCAGTCAAAGCAATCCTAAGCTAAATGAACAATGTTAGAGGGATTGCCATTACAGATCTCAAGATATATTACAGTTATAGTAATAAAAACAGCATGATTCTGGCATAAAAGCAGGTTCATAGATCCAGTGGAATAAAACAGCAGCCCTAGACATGTAATTATACATATTTATACATTCAACTATAGCCACCTAATATATTGATAATGATGCAAAAAGTATGTCGGAGAAAATGGTTAGAACACTATTGTTTCTATTAATGAATATTTATGTGAGTATGTGGAAGTGTGTTCATGTATATATGCATCTATGTATGTTTCTGTTAATGTATATGTATGTGAATATGTAGAAGCATGTTCATGTATATATACATCTATGTATGTGTGTGATGTTTGATTATATTGTGAACTATGTTTTTATGTATTTGTGTGTTATGTGTGATTTATGAGTGTACATATGTGATATATATATATACATATATATGTATATATATATATATGGTAGGTGTTTATGTGTGATATATGTTTGATAATTTATCAAATGTTATTTTGTAGGCATATGTTTACATAGGTAGAGTATATATAAGTATATTTTCATTAATATCTAATATGTGTATATCTATATGTCTGTGCTTATGTTTGATATGTATGTTATATGATGCAAGAAAGATGATAGGAGTCTTTATTCTACTGTAGAACATTAGATGTTTCTCTGTAAAGCATTGATTTTAAAACTACCTTCGTGCCCTTGAGATATTGTTCAGTCAATAAGCTGTTGCTATGTCAGCATGAGGACCTGAAAGTGCTTCAGGTCCTGAGCACTCACATAAAAAGTCATTTCCTATACAAAAACACTCACACTAAGAAACACAAATAACATCCTCCACAAAATATCACACAGAAAGATGCAAGGATATCAAAATATACTAAACCATTTGCCTTTATGTTCTTCAGGAAATTTAAAACACATTATATTTACTGTGTTTTTAAATGAATCATTACCTGATAAGCAGTTCTTTATTTATGAAGCAAGATTTTACTATCATAGCTGTCTAAAATATATATATATATATATATATATTATAATGTCTAAATTAAATATATATATTTGCACTTCTAAAGAGGTAAGAAAAGCAATTAAATACTTTTTATGCGAATTATGAAATATAACAAATAGAAACAATGCAGGTGCAAAGAGCTACTTGCCTCAGTTAGCTGTGCATTCCTGATGTTATTCACATATACCTTTCCTCCATAGAGTTAATGGTGATTACTTTCTTGCTTGGATGGATGGAGCATGAGTCTCAGAAGCATCTTGGGAGCAGATATTGCAACCGAGAGCAGATGGAGTCTGCCAAGCCTTGTCACACTGGATATCTTCAAATAATAGAAAATTTAACAAAGACTTACTTCTAACTACTTTCTTTCCTAGGGAGACCCTTTATTAATTACCTGCTCTCTATCTTGGAATGAAGTGAAAGTGTTTAAAGATGGTCTTGAGAAGTGTTTCCAGTTAATTAAAGTATACTTCATTCCTGAGTGTGTTTTATTTCTTCCTACAAAAAGACCAGATGTCATTATAAAAGAGACACATGTGATCAACTGTTCCAGACTCAAAATCAATGGCATCCTTTTTATATTTGCATATGAGAAGAATAGATTTTAATAAGATAGAATTAACGACAAATTGTTATCTTTATAGCCTGAGAAGTTCTGAATTATTGCTGTATAATGTAACAATTTATTTGTGAACAAGTACTTTGAAAAGTAGAGTGGAATTTATGATAAAGTATGAAATGAATCTCACTTGTAAGTATACCTGATTGTTTTGTTAATTTCTGCAACTATAAAATGAATATGCTTCTTAAGTATTTTTTCTTTCATAGTTTCATCCATGAATTAAGATTTTCAAGACTGAATAAGGCCTATCTCATATAACACCCATGTGGTTGCATGCTATGTAACTCTTCTACAATTGGCTCCTCTATCAAGAGGAAAATGAATACTGATAATTCACTACTGTTTATGCTTCACTACCTACTAACAATGTTTTCAACATTTTCAATAGTTTCCTCCCCTTTCATTTCTCACTTACATATAGGAAGCCTAAGCTCAAGAGTTTGAAAGCACAGTCTTTAGTGTCATTCAAAAACTGATGAGGGTGCTTTTGTGTGACACACTAGGGCTCACTTTAGTCCAGAGCTAACTTACATATACACCCAATCGTGAGCAGAAAGACTGCATTAGGACATACAAAAGACAGTCATTTCAAGGTTCCCTTGAGATGACTTACTTTAGAGTTGCTGAGTGCTCAAAGCTTTGGCTATGGAGAAGGTAGGGTTAGCTAAGAAAGAATCTTTATCTACTTGATGGATAGGGAGAGTGGTTTGTGGAAATTATTTTCTCAGAGTAAAGTGACAGAGTAGATAGAAATGATGCTAAGGAGAGGAAGACAGGAGAAATGTGATTTCAGACAAGCTATAGAGATGGGAACATGGTGGAACAGTGGAATCTTTTCATGACATCTTTGTTTCTATTATCACAACACAGAAATTTATGTAGCTTATATCAAAGGAGATTGTATGTGTGTGTGTTCTAAATTTTTAATTTATATTTTATCCCACTTCTTTCTCTGAAATACCATCTGATGATTTCATGAGACAGAAACTACTTGTCTTATCTAACTGTATACTTCTTTGTATTGTAAAGGCTCTGGTGCTTGCTGCTTTTTTGCTCAGACCCCACCATCATCACCTCAATACCTTCAGCCAGCTTTCAATCATTGATACAAGATAAACAATGAGAAAACTCCAAAGCTTTTAAAAAAAATTCCTACAAGTAGACTGTTTCTGTACAAGGCTTGTGATTCAAAATTAATCTTTTAAAATTTACATGCTAAAAGATTTTCTACATATTTGGTCAACTCATTTTAATACCTGAAACCTCACTTTAGTGTAATGTATTTTTAGTAATTTTAAACACCATATTCCATGTCACCATTATAGAAATCTCTATTTCAGATGTTCACATATCCAAATGAGCTCCTGAGTCAAACAATAGTTAATAGCCTACGACTAGAAGGTGGGAAATGCGTTTTTTTAGTTAGGACTTAATTCAAAGTTCTGACTATTTGTGGATTAACAGAACAGCTCCGTTTTAATGAGAAGTCCATATGAAGGCAGCCCGTAGCCTCTGTGAAGTCAGAGAAGCACATGGAGCCTACAAGTGGCCCCAGTTACTGGCTTGGCCACAGGGTAGGGCCCAAGTATCCTAAACTTCTAAGTGACTTCTAAGTGGCAGTGGTCCTCAGATCATCTATCTTAGGCATCAGTATTTAGAGTCAGCTTTTCCTTTCAAAACTTAAAGCCTTTGAGACTGGAAGAAGCTGAGGAAGAGGGCAACCCTGTACGAAGACAAGCAGTCTCAATTAACCTGGACCCCGAGACCTCTCAACCAGCTGATGTGAGGCCCCCATCACATATACATCAGAGGACTGCCTGATCTGTATTCAGTCAGAGAAGATGCACCTAACCCTCAAGAGACTGGAGGCCCCAGGATGTTTAGCCTTCTGGTTAGGTGGGGTGGGAACAGGGTGGGGAGGAGGTATGGGATATGGAACAGTCAAAGGGTGGGCCGGAAGTGGGGGAATAAAATCTGGAGTGTAAAAAAAATAAATAAAAGACAAAAAATGGGATGTTTACATAAAAAAAAAAATAAAGCCTTTGAAAAGGGACCTCAAAACTGATACCGTAACTTCCTATGTTTCTTCCACTTTCTGTCATCAGCAAGGCAAACACGGCTTTGGTGTCACTCTTTCTTATTTTTTTAATTGGATGTTTTATTTACATTTCATATGTTACCCCCTTACCCCATCCCCCACCCACCCAGCAACCCCCTATCCCCTCACCCATCCTCCTGCTTCTCTGCGGATGTACCCCTACCTACTCCCCCCACCAAAGGTGTCACTCTTCCTATTTCTCACACTTCCTAATGTTGACCGTGTTCCTTTTGGGTCTGCAGTTGGCCTCAATGGAATAGAGGGATGTCCAGCATGTGATGTCGTCTGAAGTTTAGCCTTTTGTGATAACAAAGCCTGTCTCCTTTCGACACTGTGCTGATGAGGAGTTGATAATCTCAGGTGAATTTGAATTTTATAAAACACAACTCATCAAATTAGTAGTGAATTGGGATACACTGCTTCATGGCTATTTAGAGTTACACTATTCATAGTTCATGCCAAAGCTGATATAAATAAAAATATGAAAGCTAAGAAATTCACCTGAAAAAGTAGGTTTAGCACAATACAAACATTTGAATTATCTCCATCACGACAGTGGTTTACATCAGTGGATGGTTCAATTCTTCTCTCCGTAATCCAGCTTCTAAGAGTTTAAAGATCAGAGATTTCTGTCCTTCACAAGAGTCTAGTATTCAGCAATCATATAATTCCTGACTCAAATCTCCCGATCCACGGGCAGCCTCTCACACTCCTTAATGCGTTCAATCTATGTGCTAATAAAATTCAGATTTATTTGAAGTCTCAGTCTCCAATAATTATGAGTTTGCCAGCCAACTCTTCCATATCAGTGATAGGTTCACTCGAGACATTTCTCAGCCCCATCAGTTCTAACCCTGACACTCTGGCGGTGCAGGTTTTCTTTTGCTCTTCCCTTAGCAGGGTAAAACAAATCAAATACTAGTTGTCTAAAAAGTAGAAACATCTGTAAATTTTTTTCGTACAATTCTTTATGTGGATAATGGCTCTGGAGAGTGACTGTGAACATTGAAAGGCAAGGCTGTTAACCGCCTGTTTTACAAACAATAGAAATAGTTTTGTGAAGAATTCAATGCAGAGAGAAGGTAAAGAAATTTCAGTTCACTTCTGCAAAGGGTTTTCAAGGTGAATTACTGAGGAGTTTCCCCACGAAAACATGAAGAAGTGATTTCAGTGCACTGTGCTTCTTTGCGACTTTCCTTAAACAATGGAATCTTTCTGCTCATTTTCCTGCACTTTCCTCTCTCAGGCCCCATTTGTTTTCTGTGTGAACTGATTTGAAATAATCTGACTTCTTCCAAAACAAAAAAAATAAACCAACAAAAAATTTATATCATTTTATTGAAGCTGTGAAAGCACTTGTTTATGTAAAATGTGAAGCTTTGCAGTGGATAACAATTATCTTCCAAAGTGGATAAAACACTGTTGCATACAAATATATTGCAGCTCAAAATTACATCTCTTGGATGCTGGAAAAGAAGTAACACTAAGAAAACAAATAAGCCAATATTACATCCCGCTGCAGTCCCTCAGTGGGCTGCGTGATATTTCTTCATGAATAAAGATGGAGTAAACCACATTTGTAGCATAATAAGAAAAGGTAATTAGTGTCATCTATTCACCACTGTTAGAGTTTGACTATAGCAATTTGATTACGTTTATCACATTTTAAACTTTGAGTAAGTTTTTCAGCTATATAATCCAGTTAGTGCTGAAGTGTGGAGAATATAAGTCAGCTTCCCAGTATGATTGATGAGCATGAACTCAGAGAGATAGGACTATTAAAAAAATAAAAAAGAAAGGAAGGTGTAAAAAAGAATTGCAATATAGATAATGCTGGCTGGTGTTAAAGTGATTTTTTTATATAAATAAGTTTGAATCTACAACACATCTTACATAAAAATAGTAGTCCTCAAACAAACATAAAGGAGAGTGACTATTTGGTAAGTGTCATAAGAAAGAGAGAAAGAGAGAGAGAGAGCAAGGCAGACAGAAAAACAGAGAGACAGAGTAAGATAGAGACAGAGACACAGTGAGACAAACAGATAGACACACAGTGAATATAGGTCCATGTGTCTATATATAAAAATAGAAAATGATATTTAGCATATATATCCCATTCAATATGGACAGAATAGCAAACTAACTTCTAATTTCAAGTTACAATCAACTAAATAAAGATGACTTACTTAATTTTACTTAGTGAATCATATTAATTATAAGATATAAGACAATTAACTTCCTTTTGGTAGTTTTAGGGTTTAGTACTAGAAGTAACTGTAAGGGAGTAAGTGGACTATCAGTCTCATATTTATAATTTCTGGTTACAGATTTCTTACTGGAGTATATTGGGCTTTATTTCATTTATAATGTTATAATGCAACCAGTTTTATATGAATCAGGATTATTTCAGATTCAGTTAAAAAGAATTACATATACTCACTGGGTGTTTCAGAAGATCTGTGGTGATTCAAGGGTGAGAAGATAAAAAACTGAAGGTAGAGTTGCTTAATATGGGAAGGCCATGGATGAAGGCATCAAAGCTGTGACAAACAAAAGGAGGAGAGAGAGAGAGAGAGAGAGAGAGAGAGAGAGAGAGAGAGAGAGAG
>NW_021604634.1:6660869-6666449 GCF_004785775.1 Grammomys surdaster | reverse complement strand
GAGAGAGAGAGAGAGAGAGAGAGAGAGAGAGAGAGAGAGAGAGAGAGAGAGTGTTTAGATAGCTTGTTAGAGAGAGAGTTTAGATAGCTTGTTTCACTGTTTCACCTTGGAAAGATCTGATAACCACTTTCTGGCCCCTGTGCACATCTTTAAGCACATGGACAAACCCACAAATGACCAATACATACACATAGTTAAAAGTAAAAATATAAATAAACCCTTTCAAATAAATTAGTAATTGGGATACAGACATGATGCCACATGTCTCTTGTTGACCCACATTGTCTGAATGGTTCTTTGGAATTCTGTTACATGAGTCTGTATTCAGAGAACTTTTGTTATCACTGAGTAGTAAAGGGCAAGTATTAAGTAATTTATGTGTAAAATATAAAGTAAAGGAAAATAAAATGTATAGTAATTTTGAACTTAGACTCAAGATGAATACTAGAGGGAACTAAGATTATTAATGATGTTGACAATAGAGAGAAGAGAATTCTAGACTGGGGAACAGCAAGTGCAGGGACATCTAGATCCCCTTTGCTTTCCACTATCTGTGTGGCACTGTTGGTGAGATGTGAATAGGCAACCAATCTGGCAATAGAACACAGTACACAAAAGTTCAAATTGCTGTGCCAATTAGGCTTTTTTTTTTTTTTTGGTTACTTAAAAGAATATGGGTGTGACAGGTTACTTTGGGAGCAGAAATGACTCGAAAGGTTGCCTCAGCATTAGTGACAACTCATAAAAACTGAAAACCTGGATCATATTCAATGACTTGCAGGCAGCTCAACAGGTTGATGCCTGATGCTTAGGCACCCTTCGTAGATGGAGCCTTTTCCAAAGTAGCCGAGCTCATTCCTGCTTCCTCTAGGCAGCTTCCTTCTTCTCTGTTCTCTCCCAAGTGCTTAATTGATCTGAGCTCTTTTTGAGGCAGGTCACTGTGCTGGAGAATGTCTCTCAGCAGTTCCTTATGCTAGAAGAAGCAAGGGCCTAGTGAGTCCAATCATTTTCATGGACTTCCTGAAGCTATTGAGTTATTTACTTCCTGAGCTTGTCTGCAGGATGGAATGTTTCACATCCTTTTAAACTACCCTGTTGGTTCACCTGTGTTTTTACCAACCTGTTTCTTAAGGAGCTTTCCTCTGAGATGATTGGTTTTATCTCTAGGAAAACTGATACACAACAACAGGAATAACAACAACCACAACAGCAAAAGCAGCAGCAATAGCAACAACATCAACAACCACAACAACCACAAAAAAGGAAAAAGAAAAACAACCAAAGACAGCCTTGTCTTTTCCATAGAAAAATACTTTCCTGATTTTTATATCATTCATCTATTTATATGCATACATTTTAAGGTAGTAAGTCTTAATTTCAAATTATCTTCGATTCTCTATAGTACTGATTTAACATTATATTTTACTATGTATTTGCTGTCCTTGAGCACTGCCCATAACATAGGCAAACACACCTTCACAGACACACAATCTTAATAATCACTTTTTCAAATTCATTCATGATTTTATAGTCAGAATATTGTTGATGCACTGTTTTTCCCCATTAAGTCACTCCCGATGTCTTTGTCTTTGGACAATGTTTAATGATTGTTCTCTATCTTTGCGGTATTATCAGAATGTCACTGTGGTCTGAGGACTCCTTCTAGCCTTACTTTTAATATCTCCCCCCAATACTGAGCACTGATATGAAACCACATCTTACTCTCTCTGAAACTTTACATTTTCCAGAATGTTGCATGGTTTGAATTATTCAATTTGCAGCCGTTATAGATTAGGATTTTTCCACTTTACTCTTTTGTATTTATTTCCTTCTATGTTTTCGTAGTGAGATAACTAATTTCTTTTAAGAATTGGATATTCCATTATATGACTGTATAACAGTCCATTAATTTACTGATCCTTAGAAGAATATCCTGCTTGTTCTTAAATGTTTCCAGTGATGAGCACATTTGGTTTAATGACCATGTTTCAGTTACTATAGAATATACATGTGAGATTTCTACACATATATAAACTCCATTTTAATTTGCAACTTCCCTATCTTTTCTCCTTCTCCTTCTTGTTGATATACCACCTAATTTCAGGTCCTGTGAATGTGTGTTTGTGTGTACACATGCTCGTATGTGCACATGATCATTTGATTTTAGGCAAAGTTGCTAGCATGAACATTGATAGAAATCATACATTTTAAATCCGTTTAAAACAATGTTACTGCAAGATGTGATAACAATGTGGTGTTTAAATGAGCAAGGAATTGTGAAAATACTGTCCATGGTGACTGTGCATTTTTTCTTTAAGAATTAGCGAGGCTTTAAATTATCCCGCCTCTGTGAGTAGCTAGTGCTGCCAGTGTTTGCAATTCTGGTTGTTCTCACAGTTATGTGAAGTTTCTTCACTCTCTTTTCCCTTGCAGGTCAATAATGAGACGTCTTTTCACATGCATTTTTACTATATGTAATCTCCATAAAGCGTGTGTTTGTTTGATTTTTAGTTTTTTTATGTTTTGTCTTATTGTTGAGCTTTTAGAATAATTTATATGCTTTCCATAAGCTTTTTATTAGACCTCTTTAACACAGACAATGCCATCCACGAATTCTCTTCTAATTCTTTGAAAATTATTCTCAGAACGAATGTTTGATTTTAGTGAGAACCATTTTATTTTCATGAATCTTATCTTTATAGAAATACAGAAAAAAAACCAGTATCTGGGGAATTTCTTATATAAATATATATAATCATGTTAAATTTGTAGGAGGGGATTCTCCCTTTACTCCCCGAGGATTCTGGAAATATGACTGAGGGTTCGATTTTGACTGAGCCCAGAGTGTTATTACAGTATCTTAAAAATACTTTTAGAGTTTATTTTTTTTTTACATTATGGTCTTGGAAATGGAATTCAAATATATGTACACTTAAAATTTCCCCTTAGGTTTATCAGTTGTTCTAGCACAATTGATTAAAAGGTGTTCTTTGGTTTATTGTAATGTCTTTCCTCCTATATCAAACAAAAAAGGATGGGGTCACTATGTTGACTCAGTTTCAAGCGTCTCTTTTCTATTTCATTCATGTCCTTGTACATTAATTTGCCAATACATCATCATCTTAATGTGGGAAACTTTAGAGGAAGTATTTCAATCAGGTGCCTATAGCCCTTATAATAGTGAATCTTCATGTTAACAGGCATTGAGAGCCTTCTATTTTTTTAATATATCTTTCTTCAAGAGATCGAGCTTGTAGATATTTTGTTAAATCTATACTAATTTCCTTTCACTTTTAGATGCATTTAACTTATTTGTTGCTGAAATAAGAGATATCAATAACTACTAAAAGTTAACTTTCCACAGTTAGTACTATCTACAACCATTTTACAATCATTAAATACATTCAGAAATTTCTTTTTATGAGTCTTTTAATTTTACAGAATTATTTTCTCAGACATGCAACTTGTGTATTCTTTGGTTTCCTTACTAGGACTTCTAGTACCATGTTGAAAGTCCACAGTGACTGAAAATGTCTTTATCCTGTTCTTCTTATTAGCTGGAAGGTTCTAAGTTTTCCCCGAGCTGTGGTGGAAGTAGTTAGATTTTCTTAGATATTGTTTATCATATTGAGACTATTCCCATCAATTCAATGTGCTTAGAGTTTTATTGTTTTGTAGTTAAATAAGTACTTGGGTTCTGTCAAATGTTCTTCTACATATATTATTAACAGGATAGTATGATAATTTCTTTTTAATCTTACTTATAGGAGGGATTAGATTAATTTTAACTATTGAATAATCCTCACACTAGATAAATCCCACTTGATTGGCATACATTAGTAATCATGCATTTTCTGATTTATTTTGTAAATATTTTACCAGTATAATTACCATTCATATTCATGAGATGTGTTTATTGATCTGTAGTTTTTTGTTGTAAAGTGTCATTTGGTTTGGGGATTAGAGTAGTTAAAGATGGATTAAAACATTACTAAAATGTAGTCTTGCAATTTGTTCAGACATGAAGTGAACAATGTTTCTACTTTACATATGGTAACCAGGAAGTTACAAGATGCTATCCAGCCCTTAGCTGAGTTTAAAGATGCTAAATCAGCTTTACTCATAAGTCTAATGCCTGGGGGTTTTATGTAGTAGCTCAGGATTCTGAGAGTGAACAAACTCAGGAGTAGAAAAAACATTGTGTCTGTTTTAAGTGACACATACAATACATGTTTGTAATGAAGCAGCAGAAATCAGCAGTTGAATATTTACCTAGAAAAGCATATTCAAGTAATTTGGATTGGGTCAGAGTGATCATTTCAGTTCCCCTTGGAGATGACAAAATGCTCCTACTTGAGGCCAAAGTAAGGGCACCTGTGCTACGTAATAATATAATGAGTGATTGATTGTATATCCTGGCACCCACTGTGAAAAAAAGGGAATGTGCATCCAACTGATTCATGGATTTGTCTGGGGAGAACCTGGGAAGAACCATGTGATTTCTAATTCTCCAAGAAAATCTGCAAAGAGAATTAAATTAGGAAGTAGGGCATTCGTTACAGAACACAGCAGTGGTGAGAAACAGTTCTGAAACAACTTACACTCCTGATCACTTTAGACAGCCTGCCTCCAGAGTCCTGTGAATTTACATTCACTTCAATGAGGATTCTACTTCTAGAGTGCTTTGCAAGTATATAGCAGGTGTCAATGCAGCATTTTGAAATGTGCTTATGGCATAAGATATTTATTTTCATATTCTATATCTCAGCTAAAATTGTTTAGCAAAAGAAAACTCCAAACTCGCTTGCCATATATTGGGCTTAAATAGAAAGTTGACAGTAAAATTTAAATTTTTATACAAATATTTGGAATTATCCACATTCTAAAATTATAAAAGCTAATTATAATCTATTGTTAAACTTTTAAAAAAAAGCACTCTGGGTAAATGGTATTTACTGGAATGATTTAAAGATTTAACACAGAGATTTAATCATGATGATCTATCTCTGTGTTAAAGATAATCTAATCAGAAGTATCACATCTCTTTTTAGCCTTTTAAAAATGAATATACATTTGCATAAATGTCAAAGAAACACTACACAGAGTGACTTTATGTCTTGCAGTTAGCTTGTTATTATGACAAAGTTATCTTTGAAATGCTCTCATCTCGTCTCCATTTCCTGAGGGTGTTCTCTTATATGTAATGGTACAATAGTTGGCTTAGAGTAATTAGTACCAACCCAGTAGTATCACTATGCAGAACCCACATTCATTCCATGCATTTACTTAAAAGTATCAGTCTTAAATAAAAAATAAATCCTGGCTTTGTACAGTAATTCTTTCTGGTTTAAACTGTAATACCAGGGAAGGAAAGTAGGGCTCTTAGCAGAACATCCTGTTGGGAGGCACAGACACTAACTTACTCTTTGAGGTGAGAATCAGTTGAGTATGATGGATTATAAGATATTTTTCACTTCCGGGTTGGGACCGAGCCTAGAGCAGGTCGCAGGCAGCAGCTCCGTACCCAACCGCAGAAAACCAAGAAAAACAGGGACTCCCAGGAGCTTGAACTCACGCAGC
>NW_021604634.1:6653532-6660469 GCF_004785775.1 Grammomys surdaster | reverse complement strand
GAGTCTATCTGCAGTTGCCAAGCAGGATCTTGCAGTTGCCCAGCTTCAGGGGACCTTGTGCAGGTGGGAAAAGGTAGGGCGTGAGGGTAAGGGCGAGGCTCCTGGCTTCTGGTCCATCTGGGTTAGAACTTCTAATAGCAGGCATCACGGGTGATTCAATTTTACCTGGAAAGAAAAAAGAAGGGGATTCTCAGGGAGATTTCTCTTCCCTGGATGTAAATTGTTATTCATCGTATTTATGATTGGGCCTGGCTTTGTGAGGGTATCTATTTTTTTCATTAATATTTGTGGTAGCCGGTTAGCTGTGCCTTCTGTGGTATTGGACAGGCATATCAGTCCTCGGCTCCATAAGGGAACTGGGACTGGGGCATTCCCTTTATGGGTATGAGGGTCCTTCCCCATATCTGTGGCAAAGTTTTGTTGGTCTTGGTGGTGCCCGAGGTCACCAACATGGTCAGCAAGAGATTTGCCATGAGCTTTCAGCTTTAGAGAGAGAAAAGTGAACAAGGCATGATGGAGAGTATTTCAGGGGGACTCCTTCTGAGGGGGTACCGTTCCCCCTCTTTTGTTTTTAAAGCCAATTTTTCAGAGTTCTTGTAAAATCAGGGCAGAAGCGCCAACAGTTGCTCCTTCCACACTCAGAGAGTCATGAAGGCCTTATTTAAGGATATATAAATCTATATTAATAATCTTTTGTCAAAGGACTTTTATAGCTCCACTGACAATTAATCAGACTATATGATATATCGATTAGAAATAGCTTTTTCTACTTTTTGTGAGATTACCTCTCTTTTGTCAATTAACTGTTGAGGAAGTAAGGGTTTACCTCTCTCTTGAGAATATTGAACAGAGATTTAAATTCTTTTGTGGAGAGCTTAAAATAGAAGCTGGGCAACTGCAAGATCCTGCTTGGCAACTGCAGATAGACTCAAAGCAGTGTACCATATCATCTGAAGAATAGCAGGGAGACCATAACTCAAGCAGTGTACCATATCTTCTGAAGAATAGCAGGTTGCAGTCCTCCTCGCCCCCACGAATAACCAGGACCCGCCGGTCGGGTCAAGTGGCACCCAGACGTGGGGCTCGAGGCACGGACCCATCCGGACGGACCCTCATTGAGAGGATGTGCGCACGACATCAAGATTGAGCAAGACAGAGATCATCGCCCGTGACCTGTCGTCCACGGAACCAGGTTGATGCTGCCATCAAGAAGGCAGTTGAAGTTCATTACCATCAGCTGAAAATTGCAGAGGATCCAGAAGTGACTCCGCAGGAGACTGACACAGCTGTCAGCTCTCCTTCCTCCCCCTACGGTCGACCCCTAGACTTCCATGCCCTCCAGAAGGGTTCCTGGTATGCCTGGCTTTGCCCTCATTTCTCTCGCTAGAGAGCTTGGCCTCTTGATCACCACAACAAAAATTGGCTTTTTCCTAAACCAAGGCCACCCTTGATATGGCCGCTAACATTGGGGAGCCTTCCTTTATGACAATATTACACCCCGAACTGACAAAAGGTTGGTAACTTGAACATTTACAAGAGACTAGGATGGCCCAATGACGGGATTATTGTAGGTCCACTTCCCAGGGGCCCACCCAAAGCAGCCGAAAAGGAGTGCGTGGTGCTGGGAGTGGGTGCAGCCTACATGGCCTAAGACAGGGCTCTCACCCTCCTTTCACCCACATCAGAGTCCCTTGACGTTGCCCATCGTCGACAGCCTAAAGCCTTCGACCATCGATGTGACTCGTCTCACATCAGTGTTTTGGGGTTGTGAACTTGTCTAAGACCCCCCATAACTAGACATCCAAATTCAAAACTCACATAGTTGGGATTGATCATAAGACGCCTTCTCTAACTAAACAGAGAAGGGGGAGATGCCAGAAGCCAGGACCCTTGCCCTTACCCTCACCCCCTACCTTTCCCTACCTGCACAATGTCCTCTGAAGCTTGGCAACTGCAAGATCCTGCTTAGCAACTGCAGATAGACTCAAAGCAGAGTACCATGTCTTCTTAAGAATAGCAGGGAGACCATAACTCAAGCAGTGTACCATATCTTCTGAAGAACTGCAGGTAGATCATAATTCAAGGCAGTGTACCATATAGACCATGACATGTTTCAAGGCACAGGCCAAGAAGATTTTGTACTTTTCCACCACCTGGACCCTCTTACCCCCTCCCCTTGTAAAACATGCTATAAAAAAGCATTTCATGTTCAAAAAAAAAAGAAATTAAAAAAAAGAAAAAAAAAGATTCAGCTATATTGTAGTATAAAAAAAAAAACTGACAGACTCTTAAGTATAGGAATCACTTTAATATTTTGGTCTCAGTGACTCACTCACTTGTCTCCTAGGGGGAGCCATTCTTGAGCTGATATCCTGTCTATATGACAGTTACATTTGGGAACTAGGATATGGTACCATTTGAAACTAAATTATGTTTGATTTGTAAAAAAAAAAAAAGATATTTTTCTGCTATAAAAATTGCTAATTCTATTTTAAGTATGTCTGCTTTAGGATATAAAAATACTGTAAGGTGTAAAATTTACAAATGTAAACATTGACTTCAGCTTTCAACTATGTTTCCTCCTTGAGGTAGGAAGCAGAAAACATTTTAGACAAAGAATTTACTTAAATTCTAACCTTGTCTGGACTAGTATAGGTTTTCACTGAAACACAGTGTTTTAATTTTTTTTTTTTTATGTTCAAGCTCTTCACTCAATTATCTGCAACATTTACTAAACCATAGGCGAAGCTGTTTTCTGGATGTCTTCATTGGAACTGAGATCCCCAAGTCTTTATTTTTATATATTGTGGTTTTTATGTAATAGTCTCCATCCCTTGCAAAGAGAAGTTTCTTTGATTAGAGGCAAGAGATATACTTACTTGTGGGTATAAAGATAAATATTTAGTAGTTCAAAATAATTCTAGTTTAGTAAAGTGGTAGTTGAATGTTTTGGTCAAAGATCTATAACTTCACCGGCCCCGATGTTGGTTGCTTTTGTTGACTGGATAGTTGGCTAGATTTCCAGTACCAACATATGATTATAAGATCCAGAATTCAGGGAGTCAACTGTGATATTGGGCCTTCTACTAATATCAGAAGCTATACCAATAAAGTCTCACTAAAATGATTGTCTGAACATGAACTGAACATAGACAACAGATATGCCAAAGTGGACAGGGGAACAACTCCGAGACCTGCAATGTACACAAACAATTATAGGAAAGAAAGTATGAAATAGTTTTCCCAGGGAAGAAAACACACATTTATTATCGAATACCAAATGGTCATCCCTGAAAACATGCATCCGAATAACTTTATAAAGATTGAGCTGATTATCTATACTATATATATGTGTGTGTGTGTCATATGTGTATGAATGTATATATATATATATATATATATACATATATATATATATATATACATATATATGTATATATTTTTGTGTGTGCATGTATATATGTGTGTGTGCATACACACATGAATATATATTCATATATATTACATATATTCATATATATTACAACAAATCATAAAAAAGAGGCAATGAATTTGAAAGAGAACAAGTAGGAGTATATGGGAGGCTTTGGAGAGGGGAAATGGAATGGATGAAAGATATAATTATATAATCTCAAAATATTAAAGAAATAATAGAGAAAAAACTCATATATTATGATTGTTACCATAGTGTTTTTGTGGGACTCCTAAGAGTGAATGGAGTTGTTTCAGACTCTTTTGCCTGCTCCTACTGGGTTTCTTTACTCAAACCAGATAAGAGAGTTTGTGCCTTGTCTTTTTTTAATCTTTTTATGCAATTTTTAATTGATATCCCTGGGAAATATGATCTTTTCTGGAAGACAATGGTGGAGGAGTGGATCTGGGGGATGGAGGGCAGCTAGAAGTGGAGGGAGATGAATCTTCTGTCAGGATATATTGTATGAGAGAAGAATAAATAATAAATTAGAATAAATAAATACATAAATAATTTAGCAAAACTTGTGCTGATCATGTTTCCTAGCTGACAATTCCATACATGTGTAACGCTTTCTGGTTATAATCTTCTCTTCCATTTCTTATCTTCCTTCACTACCAGCCTCTTCTCATTACCACACACACCTTTTTCAGATTCATGACCCTTGTTTTGGTTTTGTGAACAGTTCAGTTTAACTAGGGCCATTTGTGTGACAATTGGATTAAAAGTATCCATTGGAACCTGGGGTGGGGTGGCGGGTTATTCCACAATTCAGAGCAATAAATTTTCCTCCCTCAATCAGTAACATATCATTAAGCCTGAAGGAGTATGGTACCCAAGATCTCTTTTTCACCTGTTTCTCACTTTTGAAGTCCATTCCTTCACAAACTCAATGCCAGCAACCATGGCTGCTGTGATTTCTTAATTGTAATGGGTATGGATCAAAGATGTTTTTAAGCAAGTCTCTCTATTTCTAGCTCCTACGGCCTTTCCTCCACATCTTCTGTAATACTTCTGGAGCCTTAGAGGATGATTTATCTAATTTATATCTGAGCACTTATCCATCACTTCTTCTTAGCAATGGTACAATAATACATCTTTGCATTTATTACGATCTACTTGAACTAGAGAAGCTCCTCTGATTAAACTTGAGAGTAGTTTTATCTATGGATATAAATATAATACTAGAAAGCATTGTGACAATGTGATATACAAAAGAGTTTGGCTAAACAATGATATCCAGTTCGTTAATAAGAAATTATAAACTCCCTTGGAATATAATTTTGAACTGGTTTACAGTATTAGGAATGTGTCCTTTCCTATGTGGCAGGTCTCAGATCTAATTTAAGAGGGCTTGTTACCTGCCAGCCCAACAATCTGGCCATTATTATGCAAGTAGGCACAGTTGTCTGGCAGTTGATCTTGAAGATCATAAGCAAGCTGGCTAGGATCACTAGTGACTTCTCCCATCAGCCTGAAAACACTTTCTGTGACGTGAAAGTGAGCCTGCAGGAAGGGTTCTGCTGCCTCACTTCCAGTTTGATTGTTAATAATCTCTACATATTGTGTGGCACCTTTATCAGTAAGGTTTACTTTTGGTGGAAAACCAGGAGTATTGACAAGAGCTTCTATACTTTTGTTAGTCTCCAAGGCTCCCTGACTCAGGCATAATGTATGGAAAAGGTGATCCCTGTTAATTGTTGTTGGAAGTAAAAATATACATGCAGTCAGTATACAACTCAATACAGAGGGTCTCAAAACAGCTCTCAATGGCAGCGTAAAACAACTCAATTTAACTATTCATATGAATATATTCAAAGGATTCCATATCCTAATAAAGGAATACTGGCTTATCTGTGTTCAGTTTTTAATTCATGCATTCATTTATATTCTCCAATAGCTATGAAATGGAAGCAGCCTTGATGTCCATCAATTTATGAAAAGATAAGAAAATGTGCCACATATACAGAATGAAATTTTATAAATCTGAAATATAATCAAATTGAGACCAAGGAAATGGTTAGACATTTAAAAGCACTTGCTGTTGATTGCAAAGGACATAAGTTGGGTTCTCAGTACTCACATTTCTTTTCTTACACTACCTGTAATTCCAGCTTCAAGGAATCTGATTTCTTTGGCCTCAGCAGGTTCTGTACTTAAATTCACAGGTGATAACACATAGACAGAATATTCTCTTAAAAATGAAAATTTCAGGTAAAGGACTAAAAGTGGAAAAAAACTAATTGAGATATTCCAGAGAATAAATATAAATATCACATGTTCTCCTTCATATACAGAACAAACTTCAAACCTCCATTTTTTTCTTCATCATGTGATAGCTGTAGAAACCAGGAAACAAGAAAGGAAGCATTTGGGAGAATGAAGATTGCTAAGAGAGATATGGGGGTAGGAGGGATAGTTAGTAAAATGAAGCGGGTATATCAGAACTATAAAGAAACCTATTACCTATTAATGCAATCAAATTATTTGTATAAAATAGGGCTTGAGGGAAATGACTCAGGTAGCTAAGAAAAATTCTTATTTCTGAGATGAGCTTAGGGGAATACAAAAAGTAAAGCAGGATATAATTAATTGTCACTACAAAACATTTGACCTGTGGGCACATGCATTTCCACACGTGACTGTCCATCATAGCTAAGCATTCCATATCACTTCACAAATCAGAAACTCAAAGTAATGAAACAGAGGATCAACTGATGGAAAAATACTATCTTAGCAATGGGTCAGAACGCCTGCATGCAATCCTCCCTTTTCTTGACTGTATACACACAGTAGAACCCATATCTAACTATAAATAATTGAGAATCAGTGCAAAGATTAAAACTTAAGTATGGAGGATTGCATTAGCTACTGCTGTTCAAAAAATATCACTGTTTTGCTTCAAGTAAGATGCCAATGTCTATGTACAGGGGTCATGAAATAGTCACACTTTCAGAATAACCATGTGTGCTCCAGCAGAAAAAACTAAGTTTGTTGATTGCTTCTTAGGTTTTTGTCTGAGCATTCTGGTGTATTGTTAACTGAGGGGAAAAAAAGAGACTTTCCATGTCTAGAAAGGCAAATGTGCATCGTAAGGTAAAATAGAATGTTTACCCTCTGTGAGTCTAGACCTATGCTCTAACAATCAGCTCTTTTTCCTTGACGACCACAAGGGTAAGAAAAAATATTTATTCTTCTTTAAAGTCATTTCCCCCTTTACTTGCTCAGACAATTTTGAAAATAGCTCTGCGGGGAACTTCTTCAATAATGCTCTAGTGCTGACAATTCTGGGCACAGTATCCAATTGCATTGTATTGGTGGGTACAGAAGAGCTTCTCCAGCTGACAGCAGCAGTAAATCACTGCACCTGCCAAAGAAGCAAATCATGAGAAATATGGCAAACCATGTCAAAAGCTTCTCAGCCTTTAGAGCATTGTTAAACACAAGATCCTCCCTCCCTCCCTC
>NW_021604634.1:6645987-6653432 GCF_004785775.1 Grammomys surdaster | reverse complement strand
GTGTGTGTGTGTGTGTGTGTGTGTGTGTGTGTATGTGTGTGTGGGCTTGTGTGTGAGTCTTTCTCTCTTTCTCTTCTATAAAATGTAAGCAAGTTGCTTGTTTGTAGAGGAAAAAAATTCTGCCTCTACCAATTGGGACACACTTATCCCACAGGCTTAATTTTGAAAATAAATAAGGGTTTTTTTGTCTTTGAAAATAAATAAGTTTTTGTATCCTTTTCTCTAAAATTTCTGCAAGGTAGACTGTTTTTCTGTGGTGTGTGTTTTTTATATTTTTGAAAGTCAATTTCTGTTATTGAAAGATAAAATTTTTAATGATGTTTCAAAAATATCTATAACAATATATAATCTAGTTATATGCACATTAAGGTGAAACAAATATTTTTATACCGTATCTCAATCTAGTACTGGAGGATGTGCTGCACATTTATATGAATGACTAAAAGTTGCTTGAGCACCTACTGGATACTAATTAATCTAGAGAAATAACATATTTTACAAAAAGTTTCTTTCTTTAAACAGTGTAAAGTTTAAGTCATAAAATTGGTTAAATGATATTAACTAATATGTAAACATTTCATTAAGATTAGTGGTAACAAATAATAGACTGGAATTCCTGTAAACATCTCTATGAAGAAAATATCACATGGTAGCTCAGGCAGTACTAGAAAAATCATTGAAGACACTCAGGAAAAGTGAAGTTCCCATTGCTTACAAATTTAAAAGTAGTACTTCAAGTCTTAAGATAGACTTTGAGTCCATTCACTCTGAAGAGAAGATATTCACATAACAAATCTGGATTGTATCTAGATCTGTTTTTTTTCTTTATGAATAAGTATACCGACGTCAAATTTTATGTCTTGAATTTGTATTTTATATGTATACCCATTCCAAAGGACTCATTTAGATTTAATTAGTTAACAATTTTTTTTTACCTCACACTAGGATGAGGTAGATTAAAATCTTTATTTAAAATGTTATATGGACGCACGTATACACAAAGGAAGGCACAATAAGGGGGCAGCAGTTATACTGTCAAAACTCCAAATAAATACCAATATTTTCTGCAGGCCATAACGAACTGGGGATAGAAGTGATTCCTTCACACTCTCTGTGATGTCAGCATGTGGTCTGTAGCATTGTGGCATAACCACCGCCTGTACTTTAGTCACCCATTCCTTGGTACTCTGTCATTGCATCACAAGAAAGTCAACACAACTGAAATCCCCAAGATTGACAGTTCCTGGATTAACTATCACTGTGGTGATACTTATAGGTGGTAAATTGGGGAGAAATGCATTCTTTAGAAATCTACTCTTGTGGGTCATTCATTGTGAAGGTTAAGAACCAGCAGCTCAGTCTGTGGTCACAGTTGGGCCCTTCTATCCTTGTGAACATGAGGACAAAGCATTTGTTGCTTTGTCCATCTGCTTCCTGCCATTTGAAATGTCCAGGATGAGAACATGTGAGCAATGTGACAATCCCTCCCTATTCATGAGTGTTAGTACCACCAGGATCCTGAACTTTTAAACCTTAACAACAGTGATAAATCTTTAATTTAATATTTCATAATACATTTGTTCTCAGGTATTTGGTTATAAAAATGGCATTTGTAGCAAATGGCAATGTGTTTGGAGTTTAATGGGTTACAGTGAATGCCCTGGTTCTGAGGGCTGTGACATTAAAGAAGTTCCCTCAGTCATTAGGGTTTCCAAATATGAATTTCAAATAGACATCCCTGTAAGGGAAGAGAAGGGGAAAAAGAAAGATGGAAGAAAGGAAGGAAGGGAGGAAAGAAGGAACTTAGTTGAAATTGTCCTGTTCTGTGGAAAAGGACACTAAATATACGGGTCTGGATGGAAGCATTTTGGAAAGCTTCTCACACTGTTGCCTAAAAAGCATAAAAGCAGTCATTGAAGGAATGTCAAACATGTATGTTCTTGATATTTTCTAAGGAACAGAGGCAATGTGTAGCCAAATTATTCTAGCCTTTGGATGTGACAGACACACAAAAATGTTAGCCAAACTGGTAAGGAACACAGAACTTTCTTAATTGGAAGAGAAGATGAGAAGCATACAGCATTCAGCCTCAGGAAAAGGTACATTTAGGAGACATACACTCCTGACATCTGGTATGTGAGGGAGACTTAGGAGCTTACACCTGACTTAGAGGTGCACAGAGGCTACCTAACACTTAGTCAGAAAATCCAGAAAGCATCCTCCTTCCCTCCCTTACCCACAACAACACATTTCAATGTTAAGAAATAGTTTTTCCTCTAGCCAGTAGTGGATAAGTTGGTAGAGGTGAACACAGGGTCCAGGAGGGGGGCAAAAATGGAAGAAAATAGAGTATGATGTAGTAAGCAGTCCAGAGTCCACCAGAATTCATGAAGACTTGGCTTTAATTCCAATCTCCATAGTATATAATAAATCAGTGGACAAATTAATATTAGGGTTGTAATGTAATTTCCCAATTAAAACTAGGCTACATGGTATCCCTGGCACAAAATGATACAGTCCTCTATAGAATAATATATGGAAAGTGTTAAATTTAGTGCTTTTCTTAAACAACTACTTAACTAACATGTTCACTCAGGCACACTGCTGATAATACACTGAACAAGAACAATGTTATGATATAGGAAACTGGCAGGTCATGTTGAACAAAATGACTCGAGGGACTATCAACAGCAAAAGCCATAAAAATATCCATACCCCCATTCAAATGGGATGAGAAAGTTATTTCTCAAGTACAATTGCACATGTTTGCCTTTCTGTTTCATCTTTAATGTGAAGTGGCGACCTTTCCTTAATTTTTCATACTGGAATTTTGTTTCTTCTTTGTTGAAACATCAATCTCTTTTTTCTTCCTCTTCCTGAGACTCCTTAAACCAGAGAGAACATAAAGAAAATTATGATAATATTTGGTGACCTAAAAGTGCAGGAATATTGTTTAATAAGCCTTTTAAAATGTGTAAAAACTGCCTAGGCTGACAATCTGCTGACTAATGTGCTTTCTGTCAGTACCACTGGAAGGCATTTTGAGGGAGCTGGTACTTGGACATGGGAGAAAGATGGGAGGCTGTGAGTGAATGATAGAAACTAGGGATGAATTTTTGTCTGGAGTGGATTGCATTCAGTGTAGATCAAATTTAGGTGAAGATTTGAGCATGTCCTCCTAATCAGAATGTCTTGTTTCCCTACTTTCTATGCCTCTGGGTGATGACACAAAGTTGTCTTTATTAAGTGTCACATTGTCACGCAATGGTATGCCTATGGAGAACTTTAATTAGAGAAGTGTCAGAAGCTATATCATACTCAAGTATTCTAAGATTTTCAGTTCTCCATTCAAGCCCACTTAATTTTTGAGTGTTACAATTCTGTATCCTTGAGAGTGACCAATTAGGAGAAAGCCTGAAGAAACCCTAAGGAAAATCACACATTAGACATAGGGGAACCCTTTCTTTAGAAAGTTTCAAATTAATCATATTTTAGATATAATTGTCAGATAAAATAATTTTGAGTGATAAATATGTAAGCATTTATTTAGAAAGTCAGAAATATTACTCTGCTAAAGAAGTTAATCTGTTACCATTGTTCACAAATGTTTTTGACAGCTTAAACTCAAGTTTATCTTATCTGTGGTTGACTACTGTCTGGGAAGTTATAAAAGCAAAATTTTATTCCCTCAAATCATCTTAAAGAATTTCATAAAGATTCTTTAAAGCTTTTGATTCATATTAGATATCAATGGCTTAATTAAGGAACATATGTAAAATGACATAGAGATAGACAGCTGCTGTTATTCTTGTTCTTCTGGGTTTAAATTGTTCATTGTTTTGTAAGCCAGGAGACCAAATCAGGAATGTAGCTTGGTACATAAAGACAGTGGCCACAAAGGTTGAGTTCAAATCCTGGGACCCACAGGATGAAGAGAGAGAGCTTACTGCCTGCATTGTCCATTTAAAATCACATGTAAGTGGGAAAAGGTAGGGGGTGAGGGTAAGGGCGAGGCTCCTGGCTTCTGGTCCATCTGGGTTAGAACTTCTAATAGCAGGCATCACGGGTGATTCAATTTTACCTGGAAAGAAAAAAGAAGGGGATTCTCAGGGAGATTTCTCTTCCCTGGATGTAAATTGTTATTCATCGTATTTATGATTGGGCCTGGCTTTGTGAGGGTATCTATTTTTTTCATTAATATTTGTGGTAGCCGGTTAGCTGTGCCTTCTGTGGTATTGGACAGGCATATCAGTCCTCGGCTCCATAAGGGAACTGGGACTGGGGCATTCCCTTTATGGGTATGAGGGTCCTTCCCCATATCTGTGGCAAAGTTTTGTTGGTCTTGGTGGTGCCCGAGGTCACCAACATGGTCAGCAAGAGATTTGCCATGAGCTTTCAGCTTTAGAGAGAGAAAAGTGAACAAGGCATGATGGAGAGTATTTCAGGGGGACTCCTTCTGAGGGGGTACCGTTCCCCCTCTTTTGTTTTTAAAGCCAATTTTTCAGAGTTCTTGTAAAATCAGGGCAGAAGCGCCAACAGTTGCTCCTTCCACACTCATAGAGTCATGAAGGCCTTATTTAAGGATATATAAATCTATATTAATAATCTTTTGTCAAAGGACTTTTATAGCTCCACTGACAATTAATCAGACTATATGATATATCGATTAGAAATAGCTTTTTCTACTTTTTGTGAGATTACCTCTCTTTTGTCAATTAACTGTTGAGGAAGTTAGGGTTTACCTCTCTCTTGAGAATATTGAACAGAGATTTAAATTCTTTTGTGGAGAGCTTAAAATAGAAGCTGGGCAACTGCAAGATCCTGCTTGGCAACTGCAGATAGACTCAAAGCAGTGTACCATATCATCTGAAGAATAGCAGGGAGACCATAACTCAAGCAGTGTACCATATCTTCTGAAGAATAGCAGGTTGCAGTCCTCCTCGCCCCCACGAATAACCAGGACCCGCCGGTCGGGTCAAGTGGCACCCAGACGTGGGGCTCGATGCACGGACCCATCCGGACGGACCCTCATTGAGAGGATGTGCGCACAAAATCATGATTGAGCAAGACAGAGATCATCGCCCGTGACCTGTCGTCCACGGAACCAGGTTGATGCTGCCATCAAGAAGGCAGTTGAAGTTCATTACCATCAGCTGAAAATTGCAGAGGATCCAGAAGTGACTCCGCAGGAGACTGACACAGCTGTCAGCTCCCCTGCCTCCCCCTACGGTCGACCCCTAGACTTCCACGCCCTCCAGAAGGGTTCCTGGTATGCCTGGCTTTGCCCTCATTTCTCTCGCTAGAGAGCTTGGCCTCTTGATCACCACAACAAAAATTGGCTTTTTCCTAAACCAAGGCCACCCTTGATATGGCCGCTAACATTGGGGAGCCTTCCTTTATGACAATATTACACCCCGAACTGACAAAAGGTTGGTAACTTGAACATTTACAAGAGACTAGGATGGCCCAATGACGGGATTATTGTAGGTCCACTTCCCAGGGGCCCACCCAAAGCAGCCGAAAAGGAGTGCGTGGTGCTGGGAGTGGGTGCAGCCTACATGGCCTAAGACAGGGCTCTCACCCTCCTTTCACCCACATCAGAGTCCCTTGACGTTGCCCATCGTCGACAGCCTAAAGCCTTCGACCATCGATGTGACTCGTCTCACATCAGTGTTTTGGGGTTGTGAACTTGTCTAAGACCCCCCATAATTAGACATCCAAATTCAAAACTCACATAGTTGGGATTGAACATAAGATGCCTTCTCTAACTAAACAGAGAAGGGGGAGATGCCAGAAGCCAGGACCCTCGCCCTTACCCTTACCCCCTACCTTTCCCCACCTGCACAATGTCCTCTGAAGCTTGGCAACTGCAAGATCCTGCTTAGCAACTGCAGATAGACTCAAAGCAGAGTACCATGTCTTCTTAAGAATAGCAGGGAGACCATAACTCAAGCAGTGTACCATATCTTCTGAAGAACTGCAGGTAGATCATAATACAAGGCAGTGTACCATATAGACCATGACATGTTTCAAGGCACAGGCCAAGAAGATTTTGTACTTTTCCCACCACCTGGACCCTCTTACCCCCTCCCTTTGTAAAACATGCTATAAAAAAGCATTTCATGTTCAAAAAAAGAAATAAAAAAAAATTTGGCAATTAAAAAAAAATAAAATAAAATCACATGTAAACGATGGCAAATTTGCCAATACATATATATGTTTACACATGAGCATGTGCACAAGCATGTGCATACTTGTACACACACACACACACACACACACACACACACAAAGTACATTTAATTAATTTGAAAATCCATGTTATGGCAGAGAATTGAGGAGGAGAACATGACTGAACATTCCCCCCAGTGGCTACCTCAGATCTTTCTGATAGAAGACGGGCTGAGGGTGACACTCACACTGCCAGACAATCCAAGGTGAAGAAAGATCATGTCTCATCAAACCATGTCTTCATGTGTTTCAGAAGGGGCCATGGAACAATCAGTCTGTAACTTACACAGATTGCTGGGGAAATATGTCTGTCACTGTATGCAAATCTTTATTCAGTCATCCATTTATTGAAAGCAAATACAGAGAAAATCTGCATTGGGCACTGTTATGTTTCCAATGTCTAAATGTAGAGAAAAGAAGTTAGATTAAGACATGTTTGACTTCTAGAAAAAAGTTACAAAAGACAAATTGATTTTACTCCAGAGAATGATGCCCACACCTAAGCATGCATACCTTCGATGTAGAGAAAAATCAGAAATTTATTTTATAAGTCATTGCTGTGTTTTTTGGTATTTTGTCATTAATACACATCATGGAACACTGAAGACAGATAACAATTCTTAGTACCTTGCCTAACACTTGTGCAAACATTTCTTGGCAGTGAAATAATAAACTTTTCATTGGTAGAATCTGACCCGACCCATGGGTCCAGTTACGAGGGGGACCTCACCTGAAAAGGAGCATGGGCGAGAGAGAGAACGAGACCAAGCAAATGTCGCCTTGTCAAGGTCTACTTTAATGAGGAAATGGCAAAGGAGGAAGGGAAACAAAGAACACAATGGGGACTCTATCAACTATCGATAGATAAGGTCAGTCAATCGGGGGGGGGTGGGAGCATTCTATGGTTTTTCCTGGAATGTCCCGGGGCAACAGTTCTCTAAGAACAGGAAATTCTTTCTTAGCAGAAGGTCAGATTCTCCCAAAAGAGACAGTTTCTCATAAAGCCAATTCATTAAGCAACTTTGTTAGCTGGGATGGTGTCCAGGGTCCCCAATAAGAATCAGTAATTCTGGAGGTAAGCTAGAGAAACTGTTCATTGTTCCCTACAAGTTTCTTGGCCCTTCTGAAGATGTTATTCTCAAAGAGAACCAGCCATTTCAAAATCTTATATACATATACATATACATATACATATACATATACATATACATATA
>NW_021604634.1:6497417-6645977 GCF_004785775.1 Grammomys surdaster | reverse complement strand
ATATACATATACATATACATATACATATACATATACATATACATATACATATATATATATATATATATATATCAGTCTGTTTCAGAAACCTAGCTAATAAGATAGATGAATGATATCAGAAATTTCTGTATCATTTCATTTATTAAATGGCAGTTGGAGGAAAAAGAGAGTGATAGGAATCCTTATGTATCTAACCTTCATGACTGATATATATTTTACTATCTCCTTTAATTTAGAAATGAGCCATATCCAGTGGGCTTACTATGCTCAATTTCATGTATTTCATTAATAAATTTTCTTCTATTGACTTGTAAATATCCTTTGATTTTGGGAAGATTCTAACTATAGCCTAAGAAGTTTGAACATCACTGAGGTTCTCAATTACTAATAATCATGAAAAATAGTTTTTATTGCTATTCTAAGTTAATTCAAATACATCTTCTTTCCTACCTACACTGAGACAACAATACATAAAACAGTATTGCATTTCTGAGTCATCTTATACCCTGCATTTAATTAGTATTGTAGGGCTTTTAAAATACTCTGGAAGAGTAGATCAGATTATCTCCCTATAAATGAAAGATAAATATCTTTCTTTAAATTAATGTCATTGATTTATTACTGCAAAGTTAAAATTGAATTAAGTAATGTGCTTCTCAGTTATCACAGGTATAAAACAGCAGTAAATATTTTTTTAAAAAAACAATAACATCTATCAGATTTGATTGACTTAGTTCAGTATGCAGTAGGGGTTGGAATTGCCCAGTTAGGATCTCCCTATGGAATCTTGTCTGGCTACTTTTACAGGAGGCATGACACAGCTGCGTTGCTTATGGCAATGACTGAGTGTCTGCTTCCCCACATAGGATTAGGTATGTTACCTTTTGCAGCCACTTTGATGTGTGTCCAAACCTAGATCCTTTCTATGGTGTTGTATCCTGTAGCACTCTGGGGAGGCAATCAATGGCTTGTACTGTAACTGACTTTGTGTGAACCACTGCTGAATAGACCTAGCTGTCTCTAGAACTGCTACAGCTACCCCTGTGCAGAGATAGTCTTTATATTTTAGTGGAATAAGAGTCATAAGACTGAAGTCTCCCTTTCATTCCAACTACTTCCTAATGGGATTTTTAAAGCACGAAAGTCCATGTTGTCTAGACATGACAGATACAACACCAAGGCAAGATGTTATTATCAGAAGCACTTTCTAATAAGACTTCTGTACATTCTATGTCATTTTGATATATACAATTTAGAATGATGTAATTTTTGCTTTCTCTTATACCATCCAAAAATCCTAAAAACGGAGAGTTTCGCAGTAAAAGAATAAGTTCTGCAAATCAGACATGTGATTTTTTACTGGGGCCTCCCACTCATATTAATAAAGGAAATACATTGCATGAAATAGTTCATCAGTTAGAGGACTCTCCTGGGAAAGGAAATGAATTTGCTCCACAGTTTAACTTATATATTTTTAAATTATTTAACATTATTTACTTTTTCTGATGCTGTGGAAATAAATGTCCTGTGCATAGGAAAAAAAAAAACTTCAAGGAAAGATTGCTGACTCAAAGTTTCTGAGACATCAGTCTACATGTCACTTGTGACTCAGCAAAAACATCAGGGAGGTGCAGACACGTGGTACACTGGCTACTTTAGTTTACTTTAGTTTACTTTGTTTGCTGTGATCAGGAAACCACAAAAGAAGAACCTGGCTATAGGGAAATGTAAAATCCCTAAAAAATTCCATCCAGAGAAGTATTCCCTCTCAGTAGGCTGTTTGTCCTAACTGGCCACAAAACTTAAAAATAGCCCTCAGCAATTGAGGAAAAAGTATTAAACATGAGAATTTATTGATAGACATTCCACACTCAATCCATAAAAAACATCACACAATTAGCTATTTTTCAAAAAAAAAAATCCAATGACGAATAACTCTGAATCAACCTTTAGCAGATCATAGGGGTTAGTAAATACTTGGGTTTATAAATTCAAATGACTGACAGCATTTTTTTTTGATAAAGCACAACTCACAGCTACATTTTTAATGGAATGTAGTGTTTAAATTTAAATAATTACTCAGAAAATGCTATATCATAAAAAATGTACGAGTGAACTTCACCCCTAAAAGCACAATAGCCCTTGGCTCCAAATGCAGTAACTACTTGTCTTCTCCATGTTACAGAGTAAGCATGGAATAATAGTTTTAATTTGCATTCTGTTGCTCCTGGCAGCTTAAGCTCTAAATATAAAATTAGTTGCTGCATTCAGTATTTCATACTGAATTATTAGTGAATATGAACTTTTGATCCATGATAATGTACATTTTACAGAATATTCTAAAAGTTAGGAACATGCCTCTTAAAAACCTGAAGAATTATCTCAGAGTTCCCTGACCCACAGTATCAACCTGCTACATTCACAATATTAACTGTCTTTATTGCTCTTCTCAAATGGTTATTAGTGAAAAATAGAAAAACATCAATTTTGAACTTTAATGCCACTAAATTATTATTAGGTAGGGACTGAGTCTCACATGGATTGGTGTTTCAACCTGAATAAGGGAAAGATGGACTGAAGAATGAATCAGATGCCAAGACACACAGAAAAGCTGGTATCCATTAGGGTATACACACTCAGATGGAGTGCTCTAACTACTGCAACAACACAGAACCTCAACCTGTTAGTTACACAGATTGGTATAAGTGAGCACTTTCAGCCTCTAAACAGACAGGAGGAGAAACCTTGGTTAGTTTTGAAGTACACTACCAACATTCATGATGAGACCACAGGAAAGCTTTGCCAATTCTGAGCCTAACCTATATGGGGAAGGCTTTGCTAATTCCCAAAAGGCCTAAAACATTGGTCCTTGACATGGCCTTTCCCATGTCAGTAATATAAATCCACTGTGGACTCTATCTGCTACTTACACATTAAGTCAGGGCTTTCTCAGCTCCCTTAAGGTACTGATGAGACTTCATTTGTCAACTGCCATTGATAAAATTAGTGGGCTGCCTTTTATAACTTTTAGTATTTAGATGACTTTAATTAATGTGACATTGAAAGCTCATTAGGTTTTTATATCTAAAACTGTACTTGATTCCTTATCTTGTTTTATTATTAAGTACTTGCTCTGGAGGGCTTCTTTATTTTGTTACTGTTGTTATGACAATGGGGAATAATGGCTGATTCTTTTTCAGTTCTATGTGTTTAATATCATCTTTTACAAAAAATACAGCTCCCTTGTCTTATAACTTTCCACATGGCTTTATAATTTGAGTGTTTCTGAATACTTGCAAAACATTAGTTGGTACCACACATACTTATGTTGAGTCTGACTATAGCTACACTGTGGCAGACTGAGAAGTTTCTATGTGCTATAGATATATCAATAAAAGAAACAACTAACTTTTGTGCTGTATGAATAGATGTTCCCTACAGTTGAAATGACTACTGCTATTATGAAGAAAACCCAAATAAGGTCTGGCTGATTAACATCCTCTTTATGAAAATGAGTACCGTATAGGGCTCACTATGCTCAGGAAAGCTAAAAGCATCCATCTCCATCCTTGGAAAATGTGAAGTCTTGGCTAAGTTTCTGATTTCTTCCTTCAGTAGGGTAGGTTTTGCTTGTCCACGAGTCTATGGGTGGAATTTTCAGTGCTGTAGCTGATTCTTAATTATTTGAGTGACTTCACTGTGGTATGTCTGCCTTTGATTAACCCATGTTTTTGTAATTAACCCTATCAAAATCATTAGTTTACCAAGGTGCTCATTGTGGACCTGGGCAGTATACTTTCTTTAATGTTTCTGTCTATATGTGGGGCTATTTTATCTGTGATAATTAACATTTGTGTACATACCCTCTAAAAATTCTGTAATGCCCTTTTTTCATTAGATTCTAACAATAAGGAGATAGTAGTTATCAATAATAAATTAATGTCAATTATCTTGCTAGAATGTGATCAACATCTTGTGACAATGGAAAAACAGAAAAGAAAAAAATGAAGAAAGAAAAGATTCCAAATGCATATGTTGGTTAGACTCTTAAGTGAAGATGAGGAAAGCTTATTAACAAGACAAGACTTGAGCAAAATGTGTCTTCCCGCCAACTTATAAAAAATAATGCCTCCAAAAGACTCTTAGAACTGATGATGAACATATTGAGCAAAATGAAAGGATACAATTTAATATATTAAATTGACAGGTTGTACTGGCTGGTTTTGTGTATCAACTTGATACAAGCTAGCATCATCAGAGAAGGAGCCCCAGCTGAAGAAATTCTTTCATGAGATTCAGCTGTAAGGGTTTTTCTCAATTAGTGATCAATTAGTGAGGGCCCTGCTCATGATGTGTGGTGCCATCATTGGGCTGGTGATTTGGGTTTGAAAAGAAAGGAGGCCAGCCAAGCCATGAGGAGAAAGCCATAAAGCAGTAACCCTCCATGGCTTCTTTATCAGCTCCTGCCTCTAGGATGTTGCCCTGTTTGTGTTCCTGTCCTGACTTCCTTCAGTGATGAACAATATGGAAGTGTAAACCAAGTAAATTCCTTTCTCCTCATCTTCCTTTTTGGTCACTGGTGTTTTGTTACAACAGAACAAACCCTAACTAAGGCACAGGGCATATACATAATAAGAAAGCCACTAAGATTGCAAGTCTGAGAAAAATTACTGGGGCATCGCAATGCCTGCTTTCAAAATATACTATAAAACCATAGTTTTAAAAAACCCACACAATATTAGCACTGAGAGAAAGTTCATTACTAGAGGAACACAACAGAAGATCCAGAAATAAGTCCAGGCAAGTACAGCCATGTCATTCTTGATAAATGTACCAAAGGTACAACTGTGGAAAAGAGATCCTTTTCAATAAAAGATAGAAGAATAAAATTTAATCCTTATTGATCTGTACAAAAGTCAACACAAGGGACTGGAGAGATGACTCTGCAGTTGAGTGCTTGTTACTAACTGGGCTTGGTTGCACATGCCTTTCATTCTAGCACTTAAAGGGCAGAGGTATGCAATACCTCTGAGTTCCAGACCAGTCTGCTCCACAGAACAAGTGCCAAGATAGTCAAGGTTACACATAACTCTTGCCTTTAAAAACAAAACATATAAAGAGTGCCTAATGTTCTTCTAGAGGACAACTCTCTTCTCCCACATCATGTACAGTAACTTGTAAATCCAGTTCCAGGGCATTCGAAGCACTCTTCTAACTCCACGGCATACCTACACATGTGTTATACACATATACACGCACATAAGCACATATTTTAAAAGACAATTAAAGTGGATAAAGTGACTCAATGAGAATATGGAAAATGAGCCATGTAAAACACCAAAAAAAAAAAAAAAAACCAGGCAGATGTTTCCTTAATACAGCTCTAAAAACTCAGGAAATGTAAGAATTTTAAAATCAAACTGTATCATATTATAAATCCTCTGAGTGACAATTATTAAAGGGAAGAGACAACCTAAAGAACAGAAGAATGTCTCTTGTATACAGAACAGAGTTAATATGAAAAATACACAAATGAGTTAGTAAAAAATGAATGATTTAAATCAATGATTTAAACTGAATATCGGTTTTTAAAATATTTATTAATTTTTAACTTATGTGTATCGGTATGTGTGTTTTGTTTTGTGTGTGTGTGTGTGTGTGTGTGTGTGTGTGTGTGTGTGTATGTGTGTGTGTGTGTGACTACATGTGGATAGTGCCCAAAAGAGAGTCTCAGAACTCCTGAGACTAAGAATACAGCTGTTTTTGATTGACATGTGTGTGCTAGGATCTGAATTCAGATCCCTAGGAAACAGTAGCAAGTACTCTCAATGGTTGAGACACATCTCCACCCCTAGTAAATACCCCTTTGATCTGCAGAAACAGATTTCCACAAAATAATTGCACCTATACAATAAAAGTAATGTTTGTGATTGGTGCAATTTTTTTCTTGCTGTTTGTTTTTGTTTATTTTGAGACAGGTTCACTGCATGAGTCATTGTGAATGAGTTTACTTCTTACTTCATCTAACACTTTGGGCAGATACTATTTGTTACTGTTACTGTTACCCCCCCCCCAAAGATGGCACCATCTATTACCTGATTGAGGAATCAAACAATAAACGACAAATATAGAAATGTTTCCATAACTCAAACTGATATAATAAAGATAGATAATTCTTAATTGTTGGAACTAATCCATTTTTTATTCAGAAGTGTTTTCTATGCATCACACTATCGGACTGGAAATGAGTTGGTAAATAATGTAGTCTCCCTGAACTTGTAACCATTTTTATGCTTCCTAGTGTCTGTGGGTTTTTTTTTTTTTTGAGCTAGTCACATACTCAGTATTTCTTGATCACCGAGTTACTATTTGATCTTGTTGACACAGAAGGCATCATCAGTGCCATATCCAACATTATTTCTGCGTTCTTCACTCTCCATCAGTACAAATCATTTTCATTGTCTTCAAGCTGAGGTGGTTTGAGTGGAGCACAGCAGCACTGGTGCAGGGGAAAGGGAAGCTTTTTATACTCTAAGGCTTATGTGCTCTTTGTGATTTCAAAATCTCTGGACTAATCACATCAGATATCATAATATATCTCGTATTTCACTCAACTCAAATATGAATAGTTATTAAATTGCAGAAATGCTCTGTGGCTAAGTATCACCCAACCTCAATTTAAAACCCATAGCTGTGAAATAGTAACATATGGCTGAATAACGAGATATGGTCCATTCATGAAAGTCTAACACTGTTAAAGTTACCTCTACACTAATACATCTATAAATTAGAAAAAAATGCCCCAAATCCACTATCTGTTTTGGGTAGAAATTTAGATGGCAACTATAAAAATAATATTCAAAACACATTAAATAAACAAACCAACTGAAAAATGAGACAAAGTTAAAAGTAAAAATGGTTTTACTTCAGGAAAACAAATAAGGAACAATGGAGAAGATGCAATGTCTTATAGTCAGACACTTAAGGGCCAAAGTAAGTTGGAATTTCTGAATCCAACTCATCTAATCCAGACGTAACAAACTTTATTTAGCCAAGAATTAATACCATACACAGTATATTTTACTAAGAACACTGATACTTTATGCATAAAATAAATATTATCAATAGTTCACATCAATATAAATTTACACAAAAATTAATATAGCTGAAAATAAAACTATAAAAACTATTTTTGAATGACACTTTATGTTTATATGTGCTTTACCTGTACACAGTACCCGCAGAGGCTAGAATAATGTGTCAGATCTGCTGAGAAGGAAGACTGTGAGCTGCTATTTAGATCTGCAAATCAAACCTGGGTCTTCTAAAAGAGCAGCCACTGCTCTCCTTCATCATGTTATGTTTCTAGACACTGACAAATATTTCTTAAAAATAGTATTAAAATCATGAATGCTTACAGAGAGGACAGAGTATGTTATACTCCATGAAAACAAAATGTCTTGTTATTAGGAATAATACAATTTTATTACATTATAGTGTAATAAACTTATTTTTTTTTTGGCTTTCAAAATTATACAAATAATTTTAGAATAAACTTATTTTTAATTAAAAATTTAATGAAAATTTTTAAATTTTTTCATTAAAATTAAATGAAAAAAGATATACTAAAGATGGGAAGAAAAACATTGTAACCTAAATATGATCATTTAAAATCTGGAGTGTGTAAAACTCTCTAGAAACTAATTAGGGAGTTCATCCCTAGGGAAGACTAATTCTCTCTTTCTCAGAAGTTCTTAATTGCCTAAAGTCATTCTCATAACAAGTTGTCAGCTTTAAAAGCATAGGCATACCAGCAAGAGTAAATGGACTCCGCAGGTAATATTGACAAGTGTGTGTGATTATTTGTGATGTGTGTGTGATGTGTGTGTGTAACAATAATGGTTAAAAGACGAGGCCATGAATTAGAGAAGAGAAGGGGATTTGAAAGGAATTAGAGAGAGGGAAGAGGGTAGTAATGTGACTACATGTCAACAAATGTAATTCATTAATAAGAGCAAGATCAATTATAAAACAGGCATATAATTATTGACTGTTATTTTATCAGAAATGTACAAATAACAGATAAGCATAGGAAATTTTGACTCACTGACATTAATGACCAAAGGGATGGAAATTAAAACCTCAAAAGAGACTATTATATTTAATTAGAAGAACTAATATCAAAGATATATATATATTTTACTAAACATTAGCAAGAATATAGGGGATAGAAATACATGTGCACCTTTGAGAATGTAAAGTGTGAATGTTTTTTAGGAAATTTCTTTAAGTTGTTAAATGCCAATAAATCAAACACTCCAGTACTATCTGCTTTAGAATATTGATAGCATGTGACTTATACAAGCTTCATGTACATGTTCAGACAGGCTTATATACAATAGTGAATCTTGAAACAACATAAACAAACAACACAATGTAGACACGCTCCACAACAAAACAGTATTTAGAGGCAGTCAGTAATAAGTACTTCAGTGTTTCACATAGAATCATGATGAATGTCAAAATGATTATGTTCTAAGAAAGATGTCAAACAAAAATATGAACCTTACAACTCTTTACATGAATTTTTCAGGATGGAATGTCATCTGTGCTGAGGTGACATATGCTTATTTTCTGAAGGAGTAGGGAAGGAGAATCAAGCATGTGCATGCCTTGAGAGTAGTTTGAGGTGATCACTAATTACATTTGTTCTAAGTGCATGCTTGTTTCTGTAATGCTAATTAGACTTCAGAACAACTATTCCAAACTTAAATAAAAAACTAAGAATTGAAGGTTTCAATGTGAGTTAACACATTTTTGTTCAAAACGTTTACTTCTAATATAGAAATTACCTATTACAAATGGCTTAGGTTAATTGAATTTTCCAAAACAATTATCTTAATTTCACAGAAAAAAAATTTATCCATAATTTTATTAAAAATTCTAATTTCTTTTCTGATTTTTGGCATTTTACTTGCTTGATTAGCATATATTGAGAATACAGAGGAGATATTTTATTATTATGTTCCCATATGTGTATGTCATATCATTTGATTAAACATCAAAGAGGGTTTTCTTTTCTCACTGATATGATGAAAAACTCAGAATAAACAATTTAAGGAAATTGAATTTGAAGTTGCAGTGGAAGTCATGGCTGTAGGAGAACAGGTGTTTGGTTTGTTGTGTTCACAATCACAGAAATAAATGCTGGTAGCTCACTTTTTCTCTCTTTTTTTTTTTAAGTCTGGGGCTCCAACCCATGCCATGGTGCCATGACATTGAGTGTGTGTTGTCCCTATGATTAACCCAATCTAGAAATTCACTGTGTGGGAGTCATGTTCCATTCATGGTTCTGAATCCCATCAACCTGGTGAAATAGGCATTATTCAGGATCAGCTGATAAAACTGAGAAGTAACTGAGTACGGTTAAATTTTGGTAAACAGGTTTCCATTCAAGAGAGTACAAACATTCTGGACAGCCCTCTAGATATGTTGCAAGTCAGTCTCTTTCAGACATCAGTAAGTATATTCATTTACAAATGTTTTATTAAAAATACAAGTAGGAGCCCAGAAACACAGCTCAATGTTATGAACACTTACTGCTCTTGGAACGGCCCAGGGTTTAGTTTACAGTAGCCACAAACAGATCACAGGGGATTCAACTCCTTCTTCTAGCTACCATGGGAACCAAGAAAACATGTACTGGACATACATAATTGCAGGTACTCACATATTCAAATAGCAATATAGGTAGGTCTTCAAAAATGAATTTATGTGCACTATAAATGATCATTTGTTGTTATTTTCTGCCTTGGTGTCCCTGAAAAGCCACTAATGCAGACAATAAAATAGTGACATCTTTCATGATGTGACACTTGTATTCACTAATCACTAAACACATTAATCTTCTGTTGGTTTTTTCTTTGTATGAAAACTAGCTGATTGTTGTGATAAAAATACTAGCTTCTTTCTTTCACACATTCATTTCATAGTCATTATTTGAAATATATACTCTGGCAATGATGAAAATTTTTTCTGTATCAATGTACTTGCAATTGGAAGTAGGGGAAGTGTTACATTCCTTTCTTAACGTGACACCTCGAATCCTAAAGAAGAATCATGCATGTCAAAATAAGGAAGCAAAGCCAACACATTTCCTGAATCACCTCATATCTTATACATATAGCTGTTCTTGCAGAAATTAATTTTAGATAAATGACTAATTCTGTCAAGTGATTGTGTCATATGTAAAAGGAGCAATAATAAATACATAAAGAGAAAAGGAAATATCACCAGTACTCTTTCAATAAAAACGAATATTTCAGCACTTTTCTATCAGTTCTCATTTTCCAATGAAAGAGTTGCTAAGGAAACCTCATGCTAAACAAAACCTGCTGTCAAATGCCATCATTAGAGTGAGCAAACATTACCCATGAGACCCCTCTCTTGGAGGCTCTGTTCATTATTTCCTAAATCTGTAAAGCTATCATTTCCAGGGTTTCTTTTGAGTACTGACATAAAAAGAAACAATCATGATTTGTAAGAGTATCATTGAGAAACACTCTCTTCTCATTCCCAAAGTGTAGATTGCAAAGAAGGAAAACTAATGTCAATCTCCTGCTGCTTGCCTGGGAACCTAAACCTTGTTTGGTAGCTTATGATTCCGAATCGAAAGAAAAGAAAACATTTTGTAACTACATTCAAGTAATCACTTTCATCACTAAAAGCCAGAATTATCAGCTGGTAGGTAACAAAGTGAAGGATTCAAGACAGAGAAATTTCTTCTCATTTCCTTATTTGCTTCTATGGTCTGAATTATCTGACAAAAATGCTGATCCTTCAGAAAACTATAAACTTCCACTTTCAGCAAACTGAGATATGGAACTGTCCAGAGTGACTCCAAAGCAAAGCTTGGAACCCAGAAGAGAGGAGTCAAGGAAGAACAGACCTTTTCCTGCCTTTGATCTATTGTTCTATTGTTTGGAAATTGGCTACATAAATGGAGGGGGTAAAAGGCTACTGAGGGCATGAAAAAGGACATTGTCCAGACACAGGCTTTGAAGTCAGATTCAAAGTTCATGTTGCCCGGCTCTTACTTCCTATAGCACTTTAAATGTCAGTTAATGTTGCTCTTTTCATGTAATTTTTATTGTTATCTTAGTTTCAATCCAAGGTAGTCTGAGGGTGGCAGTTTACAAGGACTATCATATCTCCTGGGAGCCTGTGGCAAAAGACCATTGAGACTGAGGCAGCCTAGGCTATGTATGTCTGTCTCTTAAAAAGATTAAACAAAACAATAACAAAATCAAAACTAAGGCTAATAGAGTGCTGGGTTGCCTTCTGCAAAGCCCTGGATTCAATTTCAAGGATGACAAAAATAATAATCATGACAATTATAAATGTATTTAGCAGCATTGCTGGACATTAAACTTATTGCAAGTTTACATGATAGTTCTAACCTAAACATTACTAAACAATTAGCAACTGCTATACCATTGATAAACTTTACCTTAGTCAGAGGAAAGATTGTTAAAGTATCCCTGTTACATCTTAATTAGTTAATCTTTTAAATGTTAAAGCATTTTAAACAATGAAAGAACTCCACTCCTTTTTGCAATTTGTCTTCTCTGTAGTGAAAACACTGAAGTTAATGTCAACTTAAATAAAACTGGTACTTTCTGGTAAGAGATGAAGACTCTGCAGAAACGTGAACATGTTATAAAGAATCAGTGCATTAGCATATCCTTAGGATCATTTTTTCTGATTACTGATACTGGAAATATTAATGCAGAAGTGCTTCAGAACATAGGGAATCATACAGATGCTAAAGTCATTCTTCTACACAAAGACACTTACTACACACAGACATCTAGTGCTGCTTCTTACTTTAGTGTTTCCACTGTCGCTTCACATTCTCAAGTGTGTCTTGCCCACCCAGCACTCAAAAAGAGAGTTCTCTACTTTACTTGAAAGTGGGAAAATTAAAACTCTTTTAGTTTTAATATAATTATTTTAAAGTGGAAACGTGCAAAAAAATGGTGAATGAGAGAGCTGTGAATTATGAGAATAAATCTTCATAAAGAAATCATAAGCTACCAAGAAATCTTGGAAGCGTTCAAGAGAGTGAGAGGTTGAGAGGGTCCCAAACCCATTTGCATGTGTAGACATCAAAATGTCAACTATTCTTGTGAAAGGTTTAAGAATACACATAGAGGAGCCATGGGGATAAGTCAGTCACGAATTTGCCTGGTGCCTGCTGTAGAAGCACAAGGAACAAACTCAGATCCCCAGCACCATGTCGAAAACCAGATGCTGGGGTTTGCATCCGCACTTTCAGCACAGAAGAGGGGAAAAGAAGAGAATCCTTAGCACAAGGAGCTCCTTAGCCAGCCAGTCTTGTCCAGCTTTTCAGTTCTGTATTCGGTGAGGAAACTCCTACAGAGAAGACTGACAGTGGAGACACCTCCTAGCAGATCTTGCTCCTAGAAGACAGAGGTGGTCTTCCATTCATGACCAGTTTTTCTATTTCAGTCTTGGCAGTGTTTTAAAGATTGTTGTGAGTCAAACTGGAGCACACAGATTATCTAATTTAGGTCAATAAAGGAGTCATTGATGGAGAAAATATCCAAATTGATGATCATCCTGGTGACTCAGCAACAAATATGGCTGGTGACTCAGCAACAAATATGGCCAAATGCATTCATTGTCACTGTCATCCTTATTATTAGGGACAAGCTAGCCCTGTATGAGAAGACCCAGCTATGTCTAGAATGGGGATATAGTGGGCCCAAATATTCTTTATTGTATTTATTTCAGACATGCTTTAGATTTTTCCAAATATTTATAATATTCAGAGGAAACTATACTTTTATAGGGTTTATTTTAAAAGTCTTAGTTATTTCAACTGAGTTAAATATCAATTTAGAAGGAGAATATATTGTGTAAAAGATGGAGAGTTATATAAAGTAGTAGTCAAAAGCAACCAAATTTTACTATCTACTAAAATTATCTGCTTTCTTCTTTTGAATATATTTCCAAATATGATCTTACCAAAAACATTTTCTTATTGAAATCCAACTTCTATTTAGGCAGAATAAAAAGACTGTCATAAAGCATAAAATACAATGCAACTGTTTGAAATTATGCCAGTGTGTATATAGGTATTTTGCTAAGAGAAAAAAAAGTCAGTGGTTATGACCAACTCTTTGCAATACTTTCATTTAAAAATCACCTTCCTGATAATTGTATTTGAATCCAACAAACAAAGAGAAAGAAAGTATCTCTTTGGCTTATGTTTTGTTTTACCACCTTCCAGTATCAATTAATTCCATAGCTGCATTAAATCACTGTGTATAAGAGCAAATCAATGTCACCTGTGTTTTTGATCTTAGCCATTCTGACTGGTGACCTATCCCCTAAACCTTCACCCAGCCGATACCCGGTTCTAGTTCTGAAAGATATCTGTATTCCCCCTGAACACCCACACTCCAGTGTCATCCCCTTCCCCACATCCTGCCTTTTTGTGTTTATAACCCCTGTGTGAATGAATTATGATTTGAGAAAAAATAAATAAATTATTTTTAAAAAAGGAAAGAAAATCAGTGAATATAATCACTATGTAAATATACTGAAAGAAAACATCACATGATCATCTCATTAGATGTTGAATTTGAGAGGGGTTGATTATGGGAATGTGAAGAGTTGAAATAAGGAAAGGGAGGAGGAAATGATATAATTATATTTTAACTGAAAACAATAACAAAACTAATAAAATTTTACAGCTTTTCTGCCTGGTGATATGACCAAATCATTATATATATTTGATAGGAATGATTTGGTCATTTCTATCTATCTATATATTCTACCAGATATAAACACAAATAGACTCATGCCTCTCTGACCCATTTCCCTGCCACACAAACATAAGAATTCACCAGGGGTATCTTCAAGCACTAATTTAGTATGAAAGTAATATGGTTTTTTACTTTGTCATTTTGTGATCATAGTCTTCTTGTTGATCTCAGTAGATTCAACAATAAGAAGAAAGACCTCTCCAACTCCGAGTGAAAAATATAATTTTTTCACATGAATTTCAAAGTGTATTGAGATTGAATAATCATAATAATGATGATTTTTGTACATACTTATTGTGAGAGTTCTAATTCTTTATCATAATAAGTTGTAATATTAGACTTAAAATAATTTTTATAATTTGTGGTTATTTTTCATTTGGCATTTTACAACTATTGTTTATATACCTAGAAAATCTATTTGGAACAATTCATAATTTTCTGGGACACATTTTTGGCATACAAAATGATTTTACACTTAGAAAACATTTTATTAATAGTCATGCATCTAAACATATATATATATGACTAATGTAACTCTGAATTTTTTTCACATTTAGTATTTGATCAAGTTTTAAACTGGAATTTAGATTATCTTTGTATTGTCATTTAATGTTGGTTTTGGGACAATTTGCGGAAAATTTATATCATTGCATTCTAATTATGGTACATGAAGGGATGGTTTAAATGATTATATATTACATTGTATGCAGATAAGATATAATTGTTTTACTTTGATTCTTTTGCTTTGCATGCTTTGTTTATGCATGTGAGTGTAATCACTGTCATGTGCTGAATCACTCAATGTAGTCTTAAGTTGCAAATTTCTTGACAATGTATTCTGTACACATCAACAATATTTTCTAAGACAGTTTACTCTAGTGTATTATCAAAATTTATTTAAATAAGATAGATTAAAATAGGTACAATGATGTCATATAATTACTTATTAAAATGTGTCAAATGTTTCAAACTACTTTTTACAGTGATCGTATATTGATTTAGGATTATGAATTGTATCCGGTCATCATACTTTAGCCTCCTTTACTGTGAGATTATATTTCAGATTTTTATTATATTATGACACTGGCATTTTATAATAAATATTTACAGACAATCAAAAAAAAGAGCAAATCAAACATAGCAATGTGTAACCTGATCTCAGGTAGTAATAGAATTGCTGGAATTATTATTGAATTTATTCATTGGTATATTTATATCCTTATAGCCTTGGCTTTGATATGTCAAATTTGTCAAAATCATGTAAAAAGCTACTGTTTGTTTTGTGGGGGTTTCAAATAAACAATGATTATAAAGATATTTGCTAATTGTGTACCTTTTAAAGTTAATATAAACTATTTCTGTATTTATTCCCTGACTTGAGATTTTATTTGTCTAGGCTTTCAATTTTGAGATTCTTGTCTAAGCATTGGATTTGAGTATTAGGCTGGGCAATGGTAAAATTATATTAAATTGGAAAAAGCAGTTAAAGATGGGTCTGAACTCTTTTATTGTGTTTTTATCTACATAGAAATTAGGGAGTCAAACAATGCTAGAAATAAATTTTAACTAGAAACTGAAAATATTTATCATAGAAAGATCAGCCCATGGCCATGTGATGAGAACATGTGGATTAAAGTAAGAAAGGTTGAAAAGAAAATTTGCAGTTAGTAATGACAATGGTCTATGAGTTTGAAGCAGGTAAGCAAACACATAAAGAAGTTGATTATCTTAGGCAAAGGGCGTGGGATGTATGTCTGAGACAACTGTTAAGTGGGGCATAATGAAAAACCGTTGCTCTTCCCTGGGGAAGAATTTTTCTCCAGCTCTTGATGTTTCTTAGTTATCTGCAATTCTTTGCATAGAGTTGAAGCCTAGTACGATTACTCTCTTCCACTTTGCCATGTCTGTAGTAGTTGTCCATCTTCAACTCATATTTAGAAGTCATAATAATGAAAGTTTGTGCTTGCAGCTTCTGTCATTCCTGGGTTAAAGAGTCTTGAAGAGTCTCCCTGAGCCTCTGGCTCTTACATCTTTCCATGCCTTCCTTTGCACTGATACCTCAGCTGTAGCTAGAAGAGTTGTTTTGTAGATGTAAATATTGGGACTGGACTGGAATGGGGAAACGAAATAATTATATTATAATCTCCAAACAAAAGAAATAATTGACATTAAAAATAAAAGGAGAACAAAAGAAATAGGGTTTACAGAGGTTGAGAAAGCCTAAGAACCAAGACCAGGAGAGATCATGTTTGGTCTTTGATCAATGTGTAAGGAGAATTATCAAGTATTTTTTCTGTCTTTTTAACAAAATAAAGCCCAGGGTTTGAAAACAGCTTCACCTCAAGCAATTTGGAAAAGCATGCTATCCAAAACTCTGGCAGGTTCAGACTTTCTGGACTTTGAGATGAACAGATGTACACCCTGAATTGGTGCTGTCTCCAGTTTAGACTGAATTGCTTTCAAACTTAAGTAGCTTAAGAATGAGGTCATGATACATTTAAAATGTACAGAAGAGGGGAAAATGCACATAATAAAAAAAATTTGTCTAAGTTGAAGTGAGGAATTGATGGTAGGTGAAGCTATCAATTCCTCTCAAACATACTCTCCACACAGAAACTATCGGAAAGTCTGTCTCAAGATGTTCATCTGCTAAATTGTGTTTCTGTGGGTTTGACCCAAGTCACAGCAGTACAATAATAGAAGTCTCTCTTCTACAACTCCTCCCTAGACTGTTTCTTTTGCGTCTCATTGCCTTATCTGTTTTGAGATATAAAACTTTTAATTATTTCAATCTAAATGCAAACTCTCTTTTCAAAGAAAATTGAATCAAAATGAAAAAGTATGAATTAAAAATCAATAACTGAAGGGTATTTTGAATACAGAAAAAGGAAGGAAATGCTGTTGTGCCCAGGTGTTGTCAGACTTTAGACTCAGGGCTGTACCAGACTGGAGTAATACAAGAGTATCATTGGGGGCGTGGTGCACATGAGTGGAATCCACATATGATCTTGGCTGAAGACACAACAGTGTGTGATTTATTCTCAGCAAACGCAGCTACTGTTTAAACCAATTTGTTCCTGTAAGGAACTCAGGCAACGCCAAGCCAGTTATTATAAATTACCAACCTTATTTACTTTTGTTTTTTGGTTTTCTTTTTGTTAGATCTTTTAAAGACACATTGTCATGGAACCCAAGATGTCTCAAACCTGGCTTATATAACCCTGATAGGCCTTGACCATATCCTCATGTACCCACATTCTAAGTGTTGGTATTACAGGTATATGCCTGACTTTCCAAACTGTCATTTGAAAGTTAACTTTGTGATTTTTATTTTTCTGTTTTAAAGCTTAGTAGTTTTTTAGAACCTGCTTTTGTACCTAATAAATACTGGTAATATAAATGTTGGGCTTCTTGATATTTTATGTAGGAAATGATGACATGCTCTAAGGTAAATCATTATTCACTATTTTATGTCCATTTCTGTGTTTATTAGACAGTATTGAGGTTTTAGTTTTAAATTTTGCTTTATTTTGATCTTCCCAGAATATGTCTCATGTAGAATATTGTGGGGCAGTGGGCTATGAGAAAAGGCCAGAAAGCTTGGTAGAAAGCTCTAGAAGCCCCGGCACCCTGGTCTGAAGAAGGCCATTAGGACCGGAGGCGCTTCGAGCTTCCCAAAGTCATCTGGCTCTCTTAGCTTCAGCTCCCCACAGCCCCTCCCACGGAGAGGTCCATGGCCAGTGATCATGTAGGAGTAGCACCTTCATGCAGATGAGGCATTCCCAAGCTCTAAGACCAAGCCAATAGGGGTTACCTGCTGCCACCCCAAAAACTGTATATATTGGCCAAGCTCAAAAATAAATGTGTGTGAGATCCTTCCCGCTGTTGGAGAACTTTTGTCTCAGACCAACCTGCGCACTTCAAAGAGCTGTAATACTTCTCCCCTCTCCAGCACCGCTGTCTCTGAGGCTCTGAGATGAGGTTGGTGGCAAGGCAGCAGGGAGCTATAACACTTCTCTCTGCTGCCTCAGAGGTGCTGAGACATGGTTTAAGGCAGGGAGGGCAGCAGCGAACTCTCCCTGCCTGCTTACCACCCATCCTAGGCTGCCCGCGGACAGCCGCCGATAGCGCCCTGTCCTCAGCCCGGCCAGAGATCCTCATTGGGCCCATCTGGAAACTGTCCCACAGAATATGCTGTGTTAAAATTGGCTGTATATCTGAGGATGGTCTAACTCCTCTGACTGAATGTTTGTAGTAAATTATTATTTAAGTTTAATATGTTTGGCTTATGAGTAGAGCTTATTGTTAGGTACTTTGTTTTATGTGTCTTCAGGACGCATGTGTGGTTTTTTTTTCCTCTTTGGAAGAATTCCTCTATTAACTTCCATAAATGAAAATATCTTATAATTTTCAAAATGTAGTGGGATCTAATGGTTTTACCAGTATTTTCTAAAATGGATAGTGATTTTTTTAAAAAATTGAATGCATCTGGTGTGTGTGGAGTGGAGTAAGCAATGTGCATGTATGTATGTATAGATATACTTGTCCCTCTGTGCAGTTGTGAAATCTAGAAGTCAACATCTAATGGACAACATCCAAGTACATATAAAATGTACTAGGCCAAAATCAGTTATTTATGTTGCTTAATAGCTGATTTTTCATAATTAAACTCACATTTACACAAATCAAGTGAATTCTCTTGGGAGATGAAATGTCTCATATTTACAGTTATAAATCATTAATAAAATATTAAGTCATATTTAAAGATTCTAAAATAATTATGCAATTAATATAAATAGCTTAATTGAAGTGAGGCTTTTTCAAATTAATTACAGTGTATTTAAAATAAAATACACAAATATCTAGCTAGGAGTTCATTGCTTGGATATGAATTGATCTCCTGTGTCTTCACTCAGTCTTTGCTCTTGGTGAACAAAACAAAACAAAAAATAAAATAAAACAAACAAAAAAAAAACATTTTGTACTTTCAAAGTGTATAACACTACCTAAACTTTTATCAGGTTAAGTTATTCTGTGTCAAAACTGTTTTTTTTTAATTAGTTGAGAGGCAAAATATGTGTTTGTACCACAGTGGGTGATATTTAAGTAGATTATGAAATCTAATAATTAAACATCAGTTTGTTTAGTTTTATTTTTTCTCATGAGTACACTTAACATTATTTCCATTTTTTGAATACAATATATTGTCAATGTCACTAAGTATTATCATGCAATAAATATTTAATAGGCTAGCACACACACTCAAATACACACAAACATACACATATTCACATACACACACAAGTACACACACACACACACACATTTCCCTGTGTCTTCTCTCATTATCTCAAACTCCTCAGTCTCTGTTCCTCCTTATCATATTTTCTACTCTGTTAGATCTGTAAGTTTTCTGTTGGCTCTTCTATTGCACATGTGAGTACTTGTAGTACTTGCTTTTATGTGTCTAGTTAATCTCACTTAATATAAAGATCTCTAGAATCATGCCTGTTGTTACAAATGACAAGGTTTGATATTTCAAATGGTTGTGCACTTAATTGGTGTTCTATAAAAATATATAATATACTAACATGAATATAATGCATAATATATAACAACATAATACATAACTATATTATGTATTGTTATGTAATACTTATATATCAAAACATTGAGAATTTGGATAAACAAGACCTTTCAGATCTTACAATTTCTGTATTAATAACTTTCTCCAGAAATAATGTCATTCTCGAAGATAAAAGAATAACAGTGAGCCAGGCGGTGCTAGCACACACCTTTAATCCCAGCACTTGGGAGGCAGAGGCAGGCGGATTTCTGAGTTCGAGGCCAGCCTGGTATACAAAGTGAGTTCTAGGACAGCCAGGACTACACAGAGAAACCCTGTCTCGAAAAAACAAAAAACAAAACAAACAAACAAACAAACAAAAGAATAACAGTGTTCTTTCACTTTTCACACTTTTCAAATCTATTGACTTACAAGTTATGCTTATTTTCAAATTCAGCTAATAAACCAGGGCAGCAAAGCTCATTCACAACTTTTTAATAGGCAATTGTTTATTACTGAGGAAGGCATATGCCATGGAATGCACAAAGAGATCTCGGCATAATCTTGGGATGTACAGTCTCTATTGTACCATATGTCCAGAGTATTAAACTCAGGTTACCAGGCATGTGTGACAAGACTCTTTACAAGCAGAGCCATGTCACCAGTGATTTAGAATCTAAATAAAATATAAGTTAATGTGGAAGTGGAGATTAGTCTTATAAAAGCTAAGAGCATTTCCTCACCTCCACCTCCCTTCCCCTTATCTAGATTTTGTACTGTACACTGTGTACACTGTGTACACTGTACAGTGTGTACACTGTGTACAATCTGTTCTCTTGTGGTCTTCATGGAAAGCTGAAGTGTTAAAGGAAGGTTTATGAAGGCCCAATCTTTCCAAAGAAGAGTTATCACATTTTCCTGATGCCCTCTGATAGTAGGAATTGACTTTCCTTACTGTGTGTGTGTGTGTATGTGTGTGTGTATGTGTGTGTGTGTGTGTGTGTGTGTGTGTGTATGTGTGTGTTTTCTTTTCTTTTGAAATGTACTTTTCTTTTTGCCAGCTGTAAATGGAATTCAAACCCTAGGGAGCAAAAACTCATTTCTAGGTTTGGAATCTACATTATTCTACTGTGTTTGAGATATTCAAAAATTATTTCCTCTACAGCTCAGGGATGTCTACAAGGCTCCCAAATCAGGCAAAAGAAAGATGATTGCCAAGGATAGAAAAGTTTCTAAACACTTCATTACTGTTATTCTTTCTGCTTTATTAGTCATCTGTGGTCTCAGAGCCTTGAAAGATTTTTTTTAGCACCTCAGAGTCTACGGTGTATTTTTAATGATTTTTTTTTCTTTGTCAAAATCCATTTTAAATCTTCACTAAGAGAAAATATACTTCTTTTAAATTCAGTTTTACATGTAAAAATTTCAAGAATTTGTTAAAAGTAGTACTTCACATTTTGACAAATATTGGTAGCTTTAACATTATAATTATTTTTGATGTTTAAGTTCAAATGGGATTAAATTTTATTCCATCAAGTCATCAGAGTTGTGGAGGGTTGCCCGAGAAGGGCCACCATAAACTCATGTTTCAATGCTTTCTCTTCAGCTTGTTAGCATAGTTTGAAAGGATTAGGATGTATGACCTTGGTGAAGAAAATGTGTCCTTAGGAAGAGCTTTAGGTTTGAAATGACTGCACCATTCCTGGCATTTTTCTTTCTCTGCCTTCTAGTCTTATCTTTTTGTTTATTTGTTAGTTTTTGTATTTTGTCTTGTTTTGTTTTGTTTTGTTTACTGTATTCAGCGTCTTTTAAAAACTTTTTTAGTTTTTATTGGATATTTTATTTACATTTCAGATATTATCCCCTTACCCCATTCCCACCCCTCCCAGGAAGCCCAGATCCCACCTCCCCTCTTGCATCTATGAGGATGTGCTCCCACCTACTCCCCCATTCCCACCTCCCCACCCTCGAATTCCCCACCACTGGGTGTCCAGCCTTCACGGGACCAAGGATCTCCTTTCCCACCTACGCTGACAAGGCCATCCTTCCCTACATAGACGGCTGGAGTCATGGGTCTCTTCCTATGTGCTTCCAGCTGGTGGTTTAGAAACTTGGAGCTCTGGTTGGTTGGTATTGTTGCTCTCCTCATGGGGCCACAAACCTTTTCAGCTCCTTCAGTCTTCTCTCTAACTCCTCCATTGGGAACCCCTTGATCAGTCTGATGGTTAGCTCTGAGTATCTGCCTCTGAATATGTCAAACTCTGGCAGACTTCTAAGGAGACAGCTATGTCAGGCTCCTATCAGCATGTACTTCCTGACATCCACATCAGTGTCTACCTTTGGTTACTGCACATGGGATAGATACTCAGGTGGAATGGTCTTCAGATGGCCCCTCCTTCAGTTTATGTCCAACACTTTTTCTCCATATTTGCTCCCTTGAGTATTTTGTTACTTTTTCTAAGAAGGACCGAATCACCCAAACTTGGTCTTCCTTCTCCAGGAGCTTCATGTGGTCTGTAAATTGACTCTTGGGCATTTCAAGCTTCCAGGCGAATATCCAATTATCAGTGTGTGAATGCCATGTGTGTTCTTTTGTGATTGGGTTACCCCACTCAGGATGATATTTTCTAGTTCCATCCGTATACCTAAGAATTTCTCAAATTAGTTGTTTTTAATAGCTGAGTCTTACCTTAAGATAGAAGCTCTCAGCTATGACCCCAGTCACAGGCCTGCCTGCCTCCTGTGGCGTTGTACACTATGATCTTCATGTTCTCATTCTCTGCAACTACAATCCCCCCAATGAACTCTGTCTTCTCTCTGCTGCTGAGGTCATGGTATCTTATTGCATCAATGGAACATTAAATAAGTCAGAAGCACGTATTAAGGTAAATATTATCAGTGTTGTCTGCAAATATAAGGGAATGGTCTATAAATAAACATTCCTGAGAAGAAGCAGAAATCACCTTTAAAATGTGCACAAAAGTTAATTCAGATTTTGTGAAATATTTACGAAGACTTGAAGAAAATCAAGCCTGCATAGGAACTCGGAGTCCTAGCACATGTTAAGCCATTCTGTGTCCTCAGGTCTCCTTACCCAGCAGGGGCACTGAGGAGATGACAGAAATGGAAGAATTTGTTCAATCTTCCCAAGCCCTCATGCCCAGGCAACTGCCACTGGGTCTTGAGCAGGCAGCTTCGGGAAAATACCACTCACTGCCTTCTCTCTATTTGACCTGACTCATAGGTTACTCAGAGCAAGCAAAAAAAAGGCCTTTACCAGGACCATTTAGGCAGCATCAATTATCTAACGTCATAGGTGATAAAGGCTGTGAGTCACCATCATCCACAAACTGTTAAGACACTCAGTTTAAATTTTCGTTGCCGCTGTGATTTTTGTTGGTTTTGTTTTGATTTTTAATTTCTTCACACAGGTCTTATTATATAACTAGGGCAACCTTTGAACTCACCTGAGTAGCATGGTCTTGTCTAACACTGATGGCAATCCTTCTGCCTCAGCTCCCCAGGAGATAAAAATCACAGATCTAAAGCCCCATGCCCATATAGATGTTGATAATTTTAATTTTATAGTTTTATTCATAATTTACTTGATTAACCTGTTTGAAAACCAATAATTTAGTCTTGCCTTTCCCTCTATATGATTATTACATCTTTAACACTTTCATAGTTTCATTAGCCATATTTCCATTGTGTAAAGTTCTTCATACATTTCATTCCAATGATCTATTTACATTGATTTAATTAGCCTTAGCTTCTGCTGCCAATTATTTTCTGCCATATTTTTTAGTTGTTTTATCAAATATAATTCTTCATTTGAGTATTTTATATCTAGTATTGTTTATTTCCACATTCAGAAGAAAGCATTGTTTCACCATAAGAAAATCATTTTAAATAAAATAATTTATTAAATAAAAAAGGCCATTGTTTTCGAGAAAGAGTGAATGGAGACAAGGGAACAGTTGGGGGGGTGATATAATTGTACTTTGATTTTAAAATTGTAAAAAATAAAGGGAAATTTAATGGTGAAATTTTGTGAAAAATTAAATCTCCAAAGAAAATGTCTCAATGCGTAGGTAAATGAAACCAATCTATTCTTTTAACTTCCTTTCATCTTTACAAATGCAAATCCCCTCTGAGATCTAAAACTAGCATGTGGGTAAATCCTTTATCTGCAAACACATTCCTTTGTATTTGGTGAATTTCATCTAGTGACCTGTTCACATATTCAACAGGTTCATCCACACATTTGCTCAACCTCATTACTCATTTGTTTAAAACAAATGATTTTTTCAAAATTGATTTATAAGCAAAGTACATAATTTCATAATGTTGATTGCTGACTTTTTCTAGTAGTGTTATGGAAGTCTACTGAACAGAAAGTATGTTTTACAAATGGCAATACCAATTAAAAATCTGTTTGCCTTTTGATGTAACCCAGGAACAACTGCCTCATCTGAAACAGTCAGTTAGGATTCCTCAATTGAGATTGCCTCTTTCCACAAATGTCTAGGTCTGTGTCAAGTAGACAAAAACTACCTAGCACATTGCCAAGTTACCATTAAGGAGATTACTCATTCATAATAGGCTGATTAATTAAAACCTTCTAATTTAACAACTAATCATTTGATTTCTTCAAAAGAATGGAGAGCTGTATAAACTATAGTATTATCTTGAGGAGTTGGCTTTTGGATGTCATCGGTACTTGTGAGAACTCTCTTTTTTATGCTCTCTGTCAGTCTTCTCCATTTTCTTCCCTGCCTCCCTACTAGAGTTTAGTTTTCTGATTTTTTAAACCCTATGCTAGATGTACACATTTCTTCCATGATGGTGCCACTTGCTTTATAAAGAAGGAAGTATGTAATATGTCAAATTTTATATGTTAACATATCAGTTTAAAATTATTTAAAAAGAATGTTCTACTTGTAGGCCTTTCCAAATACCTTAATTTTAATATATTTTAGGTAGCCATTTTCAGGCAAATGTTTATCATTTTCCTATGCCATAACTGTCTTATGGTTTTACTGCTGTGAATAGATACCATGACCAAAGCAACTTTTAGAAAAAACATTTAATTTGGGCTGGCTTACAGGTTCAGAGGTTTAGTCCATTATCATCAAGGGAAGAGCATGGCAGTGTCCAGACAGAAGTTGGGCTGGTGTAGTTGAGAGTTCAACCTCATGTTCCAAAAGCAGCTAGGAGAAAACCTGCTACTAGGAAGCTAGGAGGAGGGCCTTAAAGCCCATGCCCACAATGACACACTTACTCTAACAAGGTCACTCTCTGGGCCAAGCATATTTAATCCACCACAATAATTTATAGTCATGAGCCATTTTCTCTCTTAATATAGACCATCCAAAATGTTGATCTGAACTGAAACACCTAAGCAATGTTTTAAGTATTTTAAAAACTGACGATCTGAATTCTTGCTTAGGCTGTGCAGCTAAGCACCGCAAGGGAATATAAATAAAAGTTAAAAATATTTCTCTGGGTTACCTGAGGGACAAACCTGACTGCGTAGGGGTTGATGTCAAAAGTATCCCCTCTCCAGGAAAACGTCATCGGGATGGGTATGGCCCTCATGCCTCACTGGACAACCACAGGGGACCAGAGCCATTACAAAGTCCCCTTCAACCTTGTCTAGTCCCTGATCTTAGTGGGATTGCTTCAAGTTTCTCTCCATTTAGCTTGATGTTGGCTACTGGTTTGCTGTAAATTGCTTTTACTATGTTTAGGTAGGGGCCTTGAATTCCTGATCTTTCCAAGACTTTTATCATGAAGGGATGTTGAATTTTGTCAAATGCTTTCTCAGCATCTAGTGAGATGATCATGTGGTTTTTTTCTTTAAGTTTGTTTATATAGTGGATTACATTGATGGATTTCCGAATATTGAACCATCCCTGCATTCCTGGGATAAAACCTACTTGATCATGATGGATGATTGTTTTGATGTGGTCTTGGATTCGGTTTGCTAGAATTTTATTGAGTATTTTTGCATCGATGTTCATAAGGGAGATTGGTCTGAAGTTCTCTTTCTTTGTCGGGTCCTTGTGGGGTTTGGGTATGAGTGTAATTGTAGCTTCATAGAACGAATTGGGTAGTGTTCCTTCTGTCTCTGTTTTGTGGAATAGTTTGAAGAGAATTGGTATTAGGTCTTCCTTGAAGGTCTGATAGAATTCAGCACTAAAACCATCTGGTCCTGGGCTTTTTTTAGTGGGGAGGCTTTTATGTTCATAGCAGCCTTATTTATAATAGCCAGGAGCTGGAAAGAACCCAGATGTCCTTCAACTGAGGAATGGATTCAAAAAATGTGGTATATTTACACAATGGAGTATTACTCAGCTATTAAAAACAATGAATTCGAGAGGTTCCTAGGTAAATGGATGGAACTAGAAATTATCATCCTGAGTGAGGTAAGCCAATCACAAAAGAACACACATGGTATTCACTCACTGATTATTGGATATTAGCCTAGAACCTTGAAATGCCCAAGATGCAACTCACAGGCCACATGAAGCCCATAAAGAAGGAAGACCAAGTGAGGGTGATTCGGTCCTTCTTAGAAGGAGCAACAAAATACTCAAGGGAGCAAATATGGAGACAAAGTGAGGGACAGAAACTGAAGGAGGGGCCGTCTCAAGACCACCCCACCTGAGTATCTATCCCATGTGAAATCACCAAAGGTAGATGCTGATGTGGAAGACAGGAAGTGCATGCTGATAAGAGCCTGATATGGATATCTCCTCAGAGGCCTTCAAGAGTCAGACATATTCAGAGGCAGATGCTCACAACTAGCCATTGAACTGATCATGGGGTTCTCAATAGAGGAGTTAGAGTGAAGACTGAAGGAGCTGAAAGGATTTGTGGCCCCATGAGGAGAGCAACAATACCAACCAACCACAGCTCCCAGGGTCTAAACCACCAGCCTGGGAGCACTTAGGGGGGGATCCAGGGCTTCAGCTGAATATGTAAAAGTGGAGGGCCCTGCTGGGCATAGGTGGAAGAAGAGAACCTTGACCTCATGAAGGCTGGATGCCCCAGGGGGTGGGAATTTTGAGGGTGGGGAGGTGGGAGTAGGGGGGGTAGATAGAGGTTACATCCACAGAGAAGAAGGAGGAGGGGCGAGGGGATTGGGGGTTCCGAGGGGGTGGTGGGGAATGGGGTAAGGGGACAACATAGGAAATGTAAATAAATCATCCAATAAAAAAAAAAAAAAAAACAAAGTCCCCTTCAATTACTGGAGGTCAGGCCTCTTTCCCCACTTTTGCAAGATTAGAATTGCCACAACCCTTCTATACTTAGAGAAGGGAGGAGATGTTAGGGGCAGCCCTGCTTATACACCGAAGGCCTAACATCAGCCATAGGCCTGTCATACATGTATACTAACACCAAGTCTTGGGTCTCTGTGGAAAAACATTGAAACAGATGACTATAAGCTATTGTAGACAGGCAGCCTTTGTGGAAATTTACCAGCCTGAGTAGTCATAGACCTTGTAAATAGATAGCCTTGGTGGATAATACCAACATAGATAAGGACAAGTGAATCATAAGCAGAGTCACAGTGACTTTGTCCCCTGAACCTTCACCCAGCCAGTACCCTGTTCTGAACGATATCTGTATTCCCCCTGAAAACCCATGCTCCGGTGTCATCCCCTTCCCCATGTCCTGCCTTTTTGTGTTTATAACCCCTGTGTGAATAAGTAAAAATTACGATTTGATTTAAAATAATAGATAAATAAATAAATACAAAAAAGCTAAAAAAATAAAAAAGAAATTATGTCACTATAATTCCTAGAATAGACACCAGTGACTGACTCAAACCATACTTCCCAATATTTTAAAATTAAGTTTTCTATAAATACAAGTGAGACAAATATTCTCAGAATGCTTTTATGCAGACTGTTAATTGTACAATGAATTTCAGTCATCATGTTAACTTTTGAACATATCTAATTAAGTAATTTCATGAGTATTTGTATGTTTGAAGGCATGTGGTCGAGGTGAGAGGATAACTTGCAAGAGATGTCTCTCACATTTGGATAGAGTTGAAATGCAGGTGTTTGGCAAGACCAAGATGGTATCGACTGAGTACTCTTGGATGAATAAAAAAATGAATTTCCAGAGAAGAAGAATGTGAAAACATGGGGTTTGTTGAAACGAACAGGTTAGGGTTTTATAAAGTAAGGCTTCTAACTGGCAGAGTGGACACTTTCCATCTCCTCAGTAGAAGCTACTGCACCTCTCTTTTGTTCTTTGATACCTTTGTCATTATTATGCTTGTGGTCTTAATGAGATTAAATCCTATATCACACATTACACTCACTTAATAAATGCTACACAGTTACATTTAGTAAGTGGAGTAAGGCAAATGTCAGCACAATCAATTTGAGAATATTTCATCAAATATTTAAAAAAAATAACATCCCATACTCCTTAGCAGCATAGCACCTTCAGTCTTCTTACGACAGCCAGTCCTGCCCTACTTTACAATCCAGCCCTTCTAACTCCAGGCAATTTGAAATCTATGAATTTATGTCTTATGGACATTTCCTGTAAATTAAATATATAATAAATAACATTTTCCTGGATTATTTTATTCTGAATAGTGTTTCCAAAGTTTATCCGTGGTATATTTTGTCCTATTTTAGTTTTTCCAAGACTGAATGACTTTTTTTTTCTTTCAATGATATATTACATTTTGTTTAGCCATTCAAAGGTTGTATGACAGTAGTATATTCTTTGTGCTAGATGTCATTGCCAGGGTTCTATTGTAAATAGAAACCATGACCAGTGTAACTCTTATCAAAAATAACAATAACACATAAAAGCATTTAACTGATGCTAGCTTACAGTCAAGAGGTTTAATCCATTGTCATCTTATTGGCAAGCACGGTGGCATACAGGTAGTCATGGTGCTAGAGGAGTATCTGAGATTTCCAAATCTAGATCCACAGGTAGCAGAAAGAGCAAAACGTCTTGGCCAGGCTTGAACTTGAAGTCATCCTCCATTGATCAACTACCTTCAACATGGCCACAGTTCCTAATCTTTCCAACAATTGCTACTCTCTGATGACTAAGCATTCACATCTATGAGCCTAGATGGTGGTTCTTATTTAAACCGCCACAATGTAGATAGATAGCACTTCTATGAAGTGTCCTGTTAACATTTTTGTGTTAACTTACATTTTAAATTCTCTTGGAATGGCTGGGTCACAGGATGAACATTATATTCAATATAGCACTTCAAGTTCTATATTGAATAAATATGGAGAGAGTGGGCAGCCTTATAACTGCTCTCAGATTTAAATCATAAAAAGAAAACATATGATATACAGCAACCACAATAGGAAGAAGAGAAGAAGAGCAGCAGTCTGCTATACAAAGCTCACAAAAAAACAAACAAATAAAAAAAAACCAACAACAACAACTCAGGCAGAAAATTTAGAGTATTCTATTAACTCTAAGGAAATTACAAATTGAAACACAGTATATGTGTAAAATGAAACATCCAAACAGCAACCTGGAGATGAGAGTATCACTGGAAAAGAGGGTTGTTAAAACTCTCATAGTATACAATAGGCACAGAAAGCCACCAGTGCATTGCTCCTGCTTTCTCTAGCCCTCAGTAGATGGGAGGTCATCCCATTACATGGAAATATGACATAAGTGAGAGATTCCCTTCAACAAAAAACTTAAACGACCTATCTAATTTCTAAATTTTCTAAGAAAAATTTTTATTGGATATTTTATTTCTTTACATTTCAGATGCCATCCCCTTGCCACATTCCCCCTGCCCAGAACCCCCTATCCCATCACTCCTCCTCCTTTCTGCTTTTATACCATTTTCATTACATGCAAGTATTAAGGTCAGTTTTAGGCTGAGGAACTAGCAATACAATAGATGCAAATAGTCAAAGAACAAGGGAGATAATAAACACAGATAATCAAAGATCAAGCAAGGCAATAAACAAAGTTCTGTGATGACTCCCATGACCACTATTTCTAAGGAGCATTTTATTCCAATTGTAACCCATGAAAACTTAGTGTTATCTCAAAACACATAATGTGTTGGAAAAATAACTTCCCAATGTGTAATTCCTGCTTAAAGCATTTTTTTTTTTTTTGGATGCTACTAAGTTTACAATTTGACTTCAGAGTATAAGTTCTTCTCATTGTAATCAAGACAATTTTGCTCTATTTTTAAATCATGTTTTCTATCACATTTTAGCTATTTCTACTTTTTATTTCCCTGATCCTAAGGCCTTGCTTTAATAGAAAAAACATTATTAATTTTAAGATAGGAAAAATGAAAGCTACTTTTTAGGCTGAGGATGCACACTTTCTGTTAAAGCCAGAAAATAATAGTTAATTTAGGTTTTGTAAGTGATGAAACTTAATGCTTATCTCCTGGCTCTTCAAATGGTTTAGAATAATTAGTGTTGCAATACTTCTAGTTGTGTTCTTGTGGGACTCCCAACAATGGGAATGAAAGAGTGTCTCTGATCCTGGCCTGCACTGGGGAAGCTTTTCCTCCTATTGGATTGCCAGGTCCAGCCAATATATGGGAGTTTGTGCCCAGTCTTATAGTATCATGTTATGCCATGTTCAGTGGGTATCGCTGAGAGGAGTGTTGTTTGTTTGAGGAAGAAGTGGGAAAACAGAGGAAGAAAGGGAAAAGGAGATGGAGAAAGAGACTGAGAGAAAAGAAAGGAAGAGAAGTTGTGGTTAGGATATAATGTATGAGAGAACAAAAGTTAAAAAATAATAATTTGTGGCAATTGTTTCTGTGTTTTTCCTATTTTCCATCATTACCATATAATACCAGATTCTGACTGAAGTGCAAAGTAATTGAGATTATTAATAATTTTAACATCATTTATAAAATGCCCTTCAGAAAAATCACAAAGTATTACAATATGATTAAAATAATTTTTGCTAATTTGGTTTAGCATTATTTTATTCATAGCAATATAATCTTTCATAAAGTAGAACATGAGAATATAGCATATGTTTATGAAGTGCTACACTTACTAATCTTCTCACACACCCAGACTTAATGTGAATGGCATTTCCTTTTAGCGTGATTCATCTGTCAAATGCCTGAAACAATATTGAGAGATCATTGTTGACTAAATACTCTGGTTTTCTTTCTGTTTCTCCTTATGCTCACTTAAATTTTTTTGGATCTGTTTTGAAGTCTAGCTTTTCAATATCACATTTCTTTTAGTTGTCATATCTCTGAATCCTCATGATTTTGGCTCAAATTTTGCTTGGTTTTGAGAGTCTTCATTTCCAATATTAGTTCTAAATTGTTTGTAATTACTCTTTTTACTATGATTTTTGAAATATTTTTACATAATGGAATGTTTAAATCTCTCGACTTAGCATACATATTTCCTTACATTACTGCTTTACTTTTATCTTCAAATGATGTTCTTAATAATCTTGATGATTTTGGAAAGAACTATTTAGACAGTTTATGAAATGTTTGACAAATGTTGAGCATTTGATGTCTCTCATATTATTGTTGTTCAGGGCACAATGACAGAAAATTAGTATCACTCCTAATATCCTATGCCCAGAAATGATCTCATAGGCTTCTGTGTTCCTATACTTAGTCCCCAAATCCAATATGGTAAGACTTTGGAATCTTAGGAATTAGAGCCTTACGGAAGGAAGTGGGTCATGGAGGTAGAGGCTTGAAGATTTACTGCAAGGCACCACTTCAAGTTCATTCTGCTTCCTGACTGCAAATGGAACTTGACCAGAAATCTGCTCCAGCTTTCAAGCCTTCTTGACCATATTTCCATAAGAAAGCCAACTTAACTTCTCACTGCCTACATTGTTTATGTTCGGATATTGAGTCATATCAATAAGAAAAGTAGTTGAAGCACAAAGGAAGCCAAATCTTACTGAGCACTATCACAGTTTTTTACAGGTGCCAACAACAGGGATCAACTTAAACTGACCATTTCTTCTGTTACTTCTCATTCCAATTAAGAAAACTGCCAGCCCCAATTTTATGATCATGCTTTTTTTTCCTCTGCTCAATTCTACTTTACATATATATAAAAATAATAATAAGTGTTAGCCCACATCCATAGAGTATTTTTGCAAGTTACTGCACTATATTGCAAGGTTTCATTTGTATTTGGTCTTATGAATTTGACAAAGTTGTGCAGGTGGCCAGCTGTTTTCCACTTCCTTTATTTCTCTCCAATTCATTGATTACTCAGTAAAGTTGCCTGTGAACGTTCTCCTTTCTCCCCTAAGATTATCTAAGCTATTCAAGTTTTTCATAATATTTGCATATATTAAGATTTATTTTTAATAACTTACAGATGACTACAGAATACTTTCTCTCTCTGCTTTCTATCAATCCATTCTTCTACCTCACCTCTAAGTTCCTGACACCCACAAATTATCTTCTTCCTGTTTTAATGGTTGCCTTTTCTAAAAAGTAAATTTATGCAATTCTAGTTGTATCAACCTTTGGGCTGAATTCCTTCACTGAACAGTGTCTAAGAGTCTCCTGAGCATATATAGCTCTTCAGTTTATTATTTTTATTTGTGGTCAATAACAAATATCATGGACATTCTGAAATCTGTGAGTCCACTAATTTACTTTCAGTATTCATCAAGTATAAGTAAAATTACAGTAACTATATGTTCTTATACAAATTTATTTTAAAATCATTGGTGAAAATATACAATGCTGAGATGGTTAGAGTTTTCTGTTTAGCATGAAACTCCCTACCTGACTTCCACAATTTCGACTTAGTTTTACATCCCTAAAAATAATGAATGAAAGCTTCTGTGACTCTGTACCCATGAGTGATTGTCACTGCCAATTCTTCTGTCTCAGCTGTTCTGATGGATATAGCATAACATCTCAATCATATTCCTATTATAACATTTTTCTAATCATGAATAATGTTAAACATCTTCCTATGGGCTTCTCTAGAATAAGTATGTATGTATTCTCTGGCAAAAGAATAATCTCTTTGGAGCTTGAGCCTAATTTTAAACTTAATTTCTTTTAATGTTGAGTTCCAAGAATTTTTCTAGTATATATGAAATCTAGTCAGTAATGTATCTTTCAGCTCAGTAGTAGGAAGAGGAACCAACACAGTGCTTAATGGCTAAGCTGCTTGATCTGAATGCCATTTGTGGTTCACACACGAAACAATGTATTTTGCATGTTTCTAGCTCTCCACTTTATACTTAACAGCACCTTTTTCAACACTCTTGAGCAGGAACAAACAGAGAGACTTTTACAAAGGATATAGCTCAGGAGATACTGTGTACAAAAAAGTTAGAGAACTCAGAAGAGGTGCCGCATATATTGTAAGTTTTTTTCAAGTTATAAAATTATTCTGTATTTTCCTTATTCAAAATGTGGTTTGATCTTGGTGCAAAACAAAGATAGTTTCATAACATTATCTCTAACGGTCACCTTTAAATTCACAACTCTACTTACCCATTACCTTTGTAATTTTTCCCTCGATGTTATTCATCTTGATTGGTACCCAATCCAAAGCTCAAATGGAATTCTAGTATATCATACTCTCAAACATATGCTTATACTTTAATATTTACAGTTAAACTAGGCATTGTGAAATGAAAAAGTGTAGTTTTCTCATCAGAAGTAAGCATACTACTTAACACTACTGAAGAGTAGACCGTATGGCAGGTTATAAATTCATTCTCCTTGTTTCTTGTGGAGAAGGAAACATTTCATAAATCTAATGGTAACCTTGTCTATGTGGAAGTGTTTGCCAACAACAACAACAAAAAAATCCCACTTGCCTCATTCATTTCTCCTGCTTAGAAAAATAACTTCTTTATGCTTGTTGTTTTCTTACCAAAGGTTACCTGTCATTTGCTCACATAATAATGTTTAAAATAGAATACTAAAAAGTAAAATAAAACTCAATAATTTATAAGAAAAGGTTAACACAGCTAGAAAATGCCATTTTTATTCTTTTCTGCCAAAGCACTGTTTCATATTTTCCTCTGATACATAAATATTTTTATATCTGAAATTGTACTCAACATTTAATAGCATATAATGGACACTATAACTCTAGCAACTAAGCTAAATATAGACTATTTGTTGGCATGCACAACCCTAGTCTTGAATGGAATGGTAAGACACTAAGTAAAGAAAAATAACTAAATGTTATATTTTTTCAATTATAAAAAATATCATCATTTTGATGAAAATACAAGATTATAAACACAGCTCTGCCATGTTATAAATTTTTGTCAAATAAGGGGCAACTGGGAGGAAGGGGGTCTGATATTGGGATGTAAATGAAAATTTAAAAAGGACACAAACTAGGAGAGAAATATATTGGAGGGTTTGGAAGTAGAAAAGTGAAGGAAAGCCAGTTACACACCTCATAATGCTGTTAGTTTTAAACCATCTCACAGGACTCTACATAAAACTCTTCTCAGAAATTCATGGGGATAGTTCACCAAGACATATATATATATATATATATATATATATATATATATATATATATATATTTGCATCTGTTGTACTGGCAGGTACTGTGACCAAACCAACGTAGAGAATAAAGGATGTGTTTTGCTTGTATTTCTCCATGAAAGACCATCTTAGGTTTCAGGGTAGAAACCTAAGAAGCCTAAAATAGAAACATATTTTTCTAATGCTACCTGGGGCTTGCTTTGCTGGCAGGCTCAATCTCAGCAAGCATTTTCATAGAGTAGCACCACCTGCTTAGGCGATGCACATACCTACAGTGTGTTGTGTTTTGTATCTAAGTTAACAATCAATACAGTTCTTTACAGAAGTGCTCATTTTTAAATTTGACGTGGGCAAGTCATCTGTAGAGACTTACTTTTAAAGAGATTCTACGCTGTGTCTTGACAAAGCTCTCTAGACATTAATGTTATGTGTATACTATTTATTACTAGAAATATTGAAAATTGCCCAATTTTAGAGAAGTAAATGGAGATATTGACATAAATAAGGCAATACACCAATATACCGGAATAATAACATTTTGTGTTAAATCTGTAACAAATGCCCAAGCCTCCCCTGAGGTTTATGGGCAGTGTCTGGACCACTGGGGAATGGAGGTGGGGGTGCTACTGACACCTAGTGGACAGAGGCCGTAGCTGCTGCTGAATATTACGCTGTATGGGAAACTACCCACAAGTAATTACCCAGCCCTGTTGGTGCACTGTTGGGGTTAAGAAATACTAACTCAAACACAAGGATCACAACCACATCGCATCATAGCGAAAAGCAGTCTCTGAGGAAGTGATCATAAAATGAAACAAAATGTATCAATGAAAGAAGTATAGAACAAAATGGGACTTTGGTATCTAAGAGAGAAAACCATCTAGAGCGCTGGCTCTGGTGAAATTCTGAACTACATTAAACAAGAGTTAGAAATCCCTTGACAGTTCTTAAAGAGAGAGATTATCTGATTAAGTATTCATTTAAATAAAATCACCATGCTTAATATGCTTTTAATGCAACGTGAAATAAAAAGGCAGCACAGTTTTACTTAACGAGCTGAGTGACTGGGAGGGAGCTACTTGGGTGCTCAGAGCTGAAACAGGAGCAAACTGACGAACTTTTTGTAGATGTTTGTGAGGAAAACTGTAAGACTTAGTCATTGATTTGGATGCAGTGCTTATACAGATAAATCAAGTTACCGCATACATTTGTAATGTATTTACTGTGTGATAGTTTAATTTTGGGAAATCTAAAGGATATGTCAGACACTCAGACATCGCGAACCTTACATGATAAATGTCAAAGGTGCAAATGAAAACCCTGAAGTTTGTTGTAGAGAACTTTCGAGAGCAGGAGCCGCTTGACATCATGAGAACAGATGTGATCACATAGGACAGGGTCTGATGAAAAGACAGATGTCTACAACGAAGTCCTTAAAATTTTCAGCAATAGTGGTTCTTAGAGGGTGGACAAAATGTGGGAAATATCTGAATCAAAGACAGTATGTGGAAGAGTCTGTGGCCTTCAAGGCAATGAAACAAAACGAGTATATTACAAAGAGACAAACGCACACACTTCTGACCTAACCCGAGAGCTGGCGTAATTATTAAACTCTTACAGCAAAATTGTTGTGATTTAGAGCTGTGGCTCATTCATACAGTACCTGCCTAGAAAATCTGTATTTGTTTCGTTAGAGAATAGGTTTATTTATAATATGACTTGTGAAGATTTCCCGGGTGAGACAATATGCCAGACAAATGAAAAAGCTCCATAGGCGTGTAATATTAATGCAGAGATTATGTTTAAGGGACACTGGAGAACATCTGTAAGTTGATCCATCATGTCAGGCAGACTTGGTTGTTCCAACACAGATCTACAATCAGAATTCTAAAACATGAATTGGAAACAGTGTATAAGACCAGTTCTGACAGGACAGATGCAGTTTTGAAAAGACCTCGCTGTTCAAACAGAAGAGGTTCATTTATTTGTTTATGACGGAGGGTTTCTGAGGTGACTGAAGGAGAAAGGGAGGAAGCCGATCTTGATGACACCTGCACCTGAGCTGATCTGTATCTAGCTTGAATGCAGAAAATATCAAACCTTTGCTGCATAGAAACAGCCTGTATTTTTTGCTCCAGGATTTCCATACATCAAGAGAAAAATTATGTGAATTTCTATGTATCATCATCAAACACATGAATAACACATTTATAATAGATGGATGTCAACAGAAAAACATTGATAGAGTCTAGAAACACCAAGACACAGAAATTATTTCTGGTAATTGCCTTTATAAATATCTGCATGTATTAAAAATTAAAAAAAAACTTTTGAAAAGAGATTTTAAAGTGATCATTCTTATTTGACAACATAAAGTCTAGACCTTTAAATTAGATTCTTCAAGAAAAAGTTGACACTTGAAAATTCAAAAACAAATTTGCTTGATCTAAATTCAACATGAAAGCAGGGAATTGAAGAACAAAGAGAAGGGAGGTTTATAGAGTGTTTTGCAGAAGTACATTATTGCAGTGAGATTATATTTTCAGTCGGTAGCATTAGTATGTGTTCCATTAAATTACTCTAACAGATATATAATATATATGTTCAAAAAGTCAGTACATAAAGAATTAATTATTGAACATTTCAGAGCAGATGAAAAGTAAGAGGCTAAGGTGCCAGCAAGGGCAGTAGTTCCAGAGTAATGAAACTGCAAAAATCCCAAAGTCCTCTGACATTTCTAGGTGGTACAATGTCATATTTATGTATTTAGCAACACACATACCCACCCACCCACACACAGTTAAATGGAATAAAACCAGTCATAAATTTGAAAGAGAAGAAAGAGGTTGATTAGAAGGGATTGGAGAAGGAAAAGCGAAGAGAGAAATAAAGCAACTGTATTACAATCTCAAAATATAAAATAATAATTAAAGAGAAATAAAGTTACATACAGGTACACTGTGCTGAAATTATGAGACGCTGATACAAAGGTGAATTTTATAGAAATCAAATATCATCAAAACAGTGGCTCACTTCTCAGTAACAGTGAAAGCCAAGAGGCAAAGCAATAATTCTACGACGGTTCAGGACATAAACAACTGTTGGCCTAGAACTGCTCAGCCAGAGAAATTATCTTTATAAAGTTAAGATGAAATAAAGACATTCCTGAAGAAGAAAAACTGAGAAGGCTTAACATGATTCTATTTTCATTGAAGGAACTCATAAAGGTTTGTTTTGCTGTGAAGGAATATAACTCCAGTAAATGTCTCAGTGCAAGATGGATGACTACACAGTGTAAGTCTCAGGGTAAATACAAATTAACAATGTACTTTTTAATGGAAATAATGCTTTTCTAATGAAATTACACTTATTCTTGTGAAATGCTTTAGTAAATATAATCTCAGGGAGAAGAAATAGTTATATTGCCAGGACATGGAAACAGTGATTGCTGCAATTTTATGAGGTTTTTTTTTTTAAAGAGGTTGATTCCTCCGGGGGAAGAATAAGTATGTACACATTAAAGTCATGCTATGTCAAAAGTGGCTGATGATATTTAAGCTATTAAAAAAATACACTATACACAAATCAAAAATTATAGATAAAAGTAGCTAAGGAAACTAGCATGCAGACAGTGCATCCATCTACAGGTTCCAATGGAAATGGAGCCATAATAACTAGAAGTAATGTTTTAGAAACAAATAAAAGCTATAACAATCAAGGTATTCACTGAATGTTCCATCAAGGTTCATTACAAGTTCTTTCTATACCACCAGCAAGTAGGCCAATTTCCACCCTTTAGATAACGCTATTTCCCTAGCCCCTGCCATTTGGGGAGGATAGGGAGGCTTATAGAACAGTCCAGCTTCTTCCTTATCTCCCTCCACTTATATCCCCTTGTTTCCATAAGTAGTGATTAATGATAAAACTTTTCTAGTGAAAATGATGACTCACTGTTGCATTCTCTAAAGCTCATCTGACATGAGTCTAGAAAACAGTTGCTGGAGGTCAGTTACCAAAACCTTCATCCATGAAGACAGGCATCCTTGATGCTCTCTGGCCATAATGTGAAATATTATTGCTCAAACCTAACATATGGTAAAGCAGAATGACAAGGTCTGAAGGAATGTCTGCAGCAAGACAAATGCTGGTTCAAGACTGTGAAGATCTTAGGAGGAAAACAGAAGGAAGGAATAGAAAGTATTAGGATAAAATACTTATTAAGCATATGTGTGTGTGTGCGTGTGCGTGTGTGTGTGTATTAATTGAAAATAATTTTTCCATGCAACATATTTTTTTCAATTCTCCTCTCCTAGCTTCCCCATTCATCCAACTCCATGTGCTTTAATTCTCTCTCTCTCTCTCTCTCTCTCTCTCTCTCTCTCTCTCTCTCTCTCTCTTTTCTCTCTCTCTCTCCAATTAATAATCAAATGAATAAAAAACAAAAATTTTAAAAAGAACAAGAACAAGAAACATATACAAGAATACAAACAAACTCCATAAATACACAAAATCTGAAGCTACAATATGCAAGCAAAATCAAAACAAAACAACAAATTCAAACAAACGAACCAGTAAGACAATAAATGCCCAAACATAGCCATGTGAAATAAAAATATCATGGAGTTTATTTTGTTTTGACCATTGACTGCCGGACATGGGTCCTACCCTTAAGTTTGTTAATAAACCAGTGAGAATCATTGGAGAAACTAATTGTTTTCTTTGAAAATGAGTTTCAGTTGCATATAACTGCTTGCTTGAGAATGAGAACTTGTGTTCACCTTCCCCTCTCTGAACTAGGATCACCTCCGTCTTGAACCTGTACAGGATATGTGCAAACTGACGCATTTTATGTGATTTCATATGGGTGTCAGTTCAGTTCTGATTTGAAGACACTGGCCTTGATGTTAATCATCCCCTCTGACTCTACCTATCTCCACCTCATTTTCTGCATAGCTACCTGAGCTCCTGGGGAAGTGTTTCCTAAAGATATCCTATTTCAGAGACTTGTTTCACAGTCTCTCACTCTCTGCTTACTCTCCAGCTAGGGCTCTGTGTTAGTTACTTTCTTTAGTAAACATTATTGATGTTTGTCATGAAGAAAAGGACCAAGGACAGGAAGCAATAATGAAAGCCAGGGGAATGTGGCTGCTGCAGAGCTACATCCTCTAGAAAGAATGAGCAGAGTAAATCCCAGGAGTCAACCCTAACAATGGTCTCCACATCCTGACAATATAAACTCAAATTGTACACAAAAGCAAAGAACATTTATTCAACTGAATTTCTTACATGTAGGGGTCTCCCCATTCATGAATGGAGACCTCTAGTGGACTCGGAGAACCAACTTTTAACCTCAGTTAGGCAAATTCCAGGGAGGGGTATGTGCCCTTTTACCTTGATTGGTTAGCTTTATCTCTAGGGGTCTGACTGACTGTACAATTGGTTAGGCTCTGGAGACTTCCCAGGAGGTTGCTTACTCATTCTAGCTACCTATTTTTACTTTAGGCTAGATGACAACATTTCCTCAGATTGCCTGTCTGCAGCTATGGTTGGCTGACCACAAGTTCCTGGATCCTAGTTTAGGAGAAACTTAAGCCTAGTCTCCCAAATTGGCCATTTACAGCCTGTCATAGAGTCAACCTGAATCTGGCAAACTCAAATGTCTCAAAACTAGTGCCAGCGAATGAAGCATTCTGATTGGATAAGAACTGAGAGGCTATTTTAAGAAATTCATGTATCTGAACAGATAAAACTATTACTTAACTCATCAGTATCTCCTCAACCTTTCAAACTTGGAGAAATAGTTTATAGTTGCTTTTTCAAAAAGTCATCATTCTGGTGTCAGGGGAAAAATGACGAATTTTTTTTCTGGGACAATTATAGACTGATCCAAATTCAACATCAAACAAAACTTGGCTCCACCTACAAATACACTTTGATCTGGCATACTGGCTAATGTAGACTAGTGTGAAGAAGCTGTAGAATGATCAATGACTCTGTAATGGATTCTGTTTACTTCAGTCTGGAAAGGGGATCAGAAATTGTGTAAAGGCATGGAAAAGGTTATACTACACATTTATAGTTGCCCATGTGACAACTCTCATGGATAGAGCCAGAAAACAAATAGGTATTTTGTTGTGCATGCCAGTTTGTTAAATCCTGATTCTGATCTTATATACTTACTGAGAAAGAAAAAAAGCAAATGCTGAAATGGATCTCTCATGATTAAATGAAGATCGAAGTAGACACACAAGAGGCAATTAGAATGGAGAACTTGAAGACAAGGCAAGGAGTTCTACAAGCCTAGACCGGAACATGTCTAACAATTTTGTTGGTTTCAGGGATCAGACATTGTTTTAGAAAACTCTGGTAGAAATTTCCTGCCTAGTGTATTTGCAGCAGAGCCCTGTCATTGGATAGGGAAGAGGGAGGAGGAGCTAGGAGTTGGGAGGCTAGAGAAACTTAGGGAGAGAGGAGGAGGAGGAAAAGGAAAGGGAGGCAAGACTTACGTGTGTCTAGCAGTCTCGAGTAGATATGCATATCAAAAGGTTAGATAATTGGAATAACTATTCAAATTGTGGGGGCATCATATGTATTGAGTATTTGCTGATATATAAATTCATTGGTTAATCTTAAGCTTTATAGTTTTGATTTACTGGATAACTGGAAGGTAAGTCCACCAACAACTGGGTGGTTATGGCTATGAAGGAACTAGCAGTTCCTGGGACCAGTGAACCAGAGCTGGAAGCACAGCGACTGGTCACTAAGGGGGCAAGTCATCAAGTTAGAGAGAGCAGCCCTGTGGAAGCAGCTCAGGAGCTTCAGCCCTGCTGGAGAGCTTGCGGAGATAAATGGGCTTAGAGCAGGAACATGTCAGCCAAGCCAGGAGCTAGCAGGACGCTCCATTTTTCCTAATATCTCCCGCAACAGAAAAGTAACAATAACTGTCTTACTTCCTCCATGATAGGAGGTGTCATACGAATCTAGGAATAATTTTTAGTCCATATGTTAACATTTATTGAGAAAAAATTAAAGATTGAGTTACAATAAGTAACAAGGAAATAAGTTGGAAAACTGGACATTAAAAGAACAAGAAAATGATACAAAATAGTTTTAAAGTAAACAAGAGATATTTGATACCATTTAGGTGAAATTTGAAATCACAGTGGGAATTGTGTGATTGTTTCATTTAAACTGAATTATGTCTATGGCACATACAAATTTTGAACAAAAGTGCCCTCACCTTTGATTGCCTCGCTTACAAAAAGTGGAATAAAACTAGAAACAAATGTTGACACAAGTGTAATGATAGGGCTTATCTATAAAATAAACATTTTCTATTAAATAACAAGAAAAATTGAAGTGAATGTTGCAATTTTCAGGGTTAGAAAAGAGAAACCAGGGGCTGGAGAGAAGGCTCGGTATTCTATCGCATTCTGCTCTTGCAGTAGACTACAGTTGAACATCAGTAACTGCATCCTGTAGGTAACAGCCACAAGTGACTTCAGCTCCATGGGATCGGATGCCTCCTCTCCATTGGCACTTGCACGCATGTGCAAATACCCACACAGAGATACACAGAAACATAGGTGTGCACTTAATTAAAAAGAAAACAGAAAACGAAATGTTTGAGGATGTAGTTATGGTGGAGTGTGTACTTTTTAGGCTGCAGTAAGTCCTAGCTTCAGTCTCCAAAACTGTATGAATCTGAGCGTAGAAGAACGAACCTGTAATTCTTGTACCAAGAAGTAGCAGCACAATAATCAGAAGTACAGTATCATCCCCTGATTGATAATGAGTGGAGGTGCACTTTCATAAAAATAGGTTCTCAAAAATCCAAGGAAATGATGTATGTGTATATATATATATATATATATATATATATATATATATATATGCGTGTATGTGTGTGTGTATAAACAATTAAATGGTTTGTTTGCCATTAAAAATAGATAATGAATAAAAATATAAAATCATGAAAATATTTCAATTACAACATCTAATGATATCTTGGTTGAAATGGTATTTGAAATGGTATTAAATGGCATTTTATTAACATTTAGTAACATTTTATATTTATTACCTGTTAAATATATCCTCTCATATATTTTATTATGACTACAGTTTCCCCTTCTTTCTCTCCTCACAGTTTTCCCCTCATCTGTCATCTCCCCCTCAATCCTCTACTCCTCCATTTTCCTTCAAAAAAAACACAAGCCTCCCGGGATATCAACTAAACATGGCATAACAATTTTCAATGCCTCCCCTCATATTAAGGCTGGATAAGGCAGTCCAGAGGGAGCTAAAGAGTCCCAAAAGCATGCAAGAAAATCAGAAACAGCCCTACTTCCACTCCTAGGAGCCCCACAAGAAAATCAAGCTACACAAGCATAATATTTATGCAGAGAACCTAGGTCAGACTCACACAGGTTCCCTGGTTGGCAGTTCAGTCTCTGTGATTCCTTATGAACCCTGGTTAGTTGATTCTGTGGATTTTCTTGTGATGTCCTTAACCCTTCTGGGTCCTACAATTCATCCTTCCCTTCTTCCGTAGGATTCTCCAAGCTCCAACTCATGTTTGCCTGTGGGTCTCTGCATCTGTTTCCATCAATTGCTGGATGGAGTTTCTCTGATGGTGATAATTCTGGGCTCCAGTTTATGAGTATATCAGAATATCATTAAAATTAATAACTATTAAAAGAGCATGTAGATCTATGATAGCCATCACTAGTATTAGAGGATGAATGAAGAGATCCTACTAAAATCTCTAAACATGAAAATCTGGACCCATAATTGGATTTAAAATGACCAAGTACCCCAAAGTCTAACAAGACTTAAAATTTGCCCAGTATATAATGTGAATAGTTGTAGAACTAGTACTTAATGAGATAAATTTAGTTTGAATTTTTCTAAAACCTACATTATGAGCCTACATAATGTTACAAAACATTTGCTAGTGAAGAGTTTAAGAATGCCCCCTTATATTCACAACCTCTTCCAGTCAACAGAACACATGATGTTTTGCAGTTGTTTATGGGAGGTAAATTATGAGGTCAGCATTATTCTGTGCATAAGTCAATACTCTAAAAATGGAAATCAATAGGTTAAACTGTATGAAATCTCTAAAAGCCTTGTAGAAATTGTCTCATGTGATTTATAGAATAAGATGTCTTTGATAAGTTGCCTATCCAAGAAGGCTAAGAGTTTAATTTAGTTCCAGTATAAAGGCTTCTTATGCTGGATCTTGAATTTCTGAAGAGAAGACAGGCATTCTAACTAGAGGGCAGAGAAATAATAAGTCATTCATTGTACTAGCAGTTTCCATGAATTGGGTGACAACCCTGCCATTCTAATAAGAATCAATCTTAACATAGTCTACCAATTTGTGTGCTAATACTTTGCATAAGTACCTTCAACAATTCCCAGAAATGATATCTTAAGAGTTTTTGAGGGTCTTTTATCTCTCTAAAGTAACACATAAACTTAATCATCATACACCAATTTGAAACCCATGTTCAATAAAAATGGGGCAAATATTTTTCAAGAGCATGATAAAAATTCAATGAATTAATAGATATAATTTACCCATGTTTAATAAAATCATATGCTACAACCAATTACATTATATCTCAAAATAACAGACTTTCTATTCAGAGTTAATCAGTTCAATTTATTTTATTAGTAGTAAAATCCACGTGACTTCATTCATCAATATGAAAGAATACCATTTGATATTTTAATACCCATTAATGATAAAAGTCCTTCAGCACATAGCTATAGAAAAGAAATTCTTCAGAGTAACACAAAGCATTAATCAAAGTACAGGCAATCTGGTACTTAATGGGGAATGACTGGATGACTTTACCATGTGAAACTAAGTCAAGGTTGTTCCATTTCATCACTGTGTTCTCCTGAGATGGAAAGGTCACACAGTGAAGTAGGGCCTGAAAAAGATATAAAAGATGTACTAATTATAAATGAAGTGCTAACATTGTTCATATTTGAAGACAAAGTTGTGTATGTAAAATATTCAAACCACCTATAACAATATCATAAAACTAATAACTGAACTTGTAAATCATTCAGGATACATACAAGGTCAGCATACAAAAATCAATTATATATCTGCATATTAGAAGTAAGCTATTAATACTTAATTTACAAAAGCAGTATCATTTATAATCACTTGAAGGAAAATGGAATAATTGAGTTCCTTCCCAACAAAACTCATACAGGATCTATGTCCTGGAATACTTACAAAATTCTGATGAAATAAATTGCATAAAGCTTATGTAATTAGAGATACCTTCAGGGTCATGAGTTATAAGATTCAGCACAGAAACCCTCAAAACCACACTTGAGGCAATAAATTTAATTACTATCAAAATTCTAGCATAAAAATGTTTGTAGCTTTAGTCAAATAGTTTTAAATTTTATATAGTTGGAAAGGGTAATCAGAATAACTAAGAAAATTTTCAAATGGAGAATTAAATTCAGGGTTCTCATTGTCCAATATTAAGGTTTTCTCTGAAGCTATTGTAACCCAGCCATTGTGAAGCTGGAGAAGGATGGACAGACAAATTAATAACACAGAACATAATCCAAAATAGACTCACAGATATGGCTGAGAGCTTCCTGGAAAGTTGACAATATCATTTCAATGTGGAAAGGATACATGTTTCAATTTACACTTTACAAAAATATAAGCACTTATCTACCAAAACATTATAACCAAAACTTAAATGGCACTCTCCTCTGGCAAAAAATTACCTCAAGATAGATTAAAATAAGAGTTAAACTGTTATGCTTTTGAATAAAGCAGTAATGAAAAACCATTACAGAGTGATATAGGTAAAATATTTTTAGATTTGAAAAGCAGTGTGGGACTCAAACATGTAAAATACATTTCAAATGGGGTTTTATTAACCTTAAAAACATTTGGTGAATCTTAAGATATAAGATTAAAAAGATGAATGCTTGATTTAGGCATTTTAAAGACATATTTGCAAAGTGCACATTGAAAGTAATCATAGACATAGATAAGCTAAAAAGTTAGTGCTAGTGAAGAGGCCACATTAAAAGAGTATTAAAAATTTGACTAAACATCATGACTAAGAAGATAGAGACAGCAAGTGAGACATGATGATTGTGTCTGGAGTGATGGATCAGGTCTAAGAATACTTCCGGCTCTTACTCTTGCTCAGTACTCAGACCCTATTTAGAAACACTCACAAACATTTTTAATACAAACTTGAGGGAAGTGACTCTCTTGTTTGCCTCCTACTGGCACACATACACCCATGGCAAATGATCACACAGATGCATTTCCATGTACATAAATAAAAGCAAATAAATATTAATTAGAATCCAGATTAAACATGCTAAAACTCTACTGCAAGCTATACAATGCAATTAAAATAACAGACAAATTCCAAGAGCAGACAGTAGTGTGTTATCAAAGAAACTTTTAGAAAACTGGCCAGGATGGGGAAAACTAGATTACCCTGTAACATTATTTAGCTAGGATTGATTAGATTATGGAAAACATAAGCTACCATATAAGACAATAAACACTCTGGTGGGTATATATTCACATGCAGCAAAAACTGCCCATGAAAATACATATATCACTATTTGCTGAAGGTCTAGTCATAGCCACTGATTTTGAACAGGACACTAATGTCTTTCAATCTAGGGCTGGCTCACAAAACTGTGGTATGTCCATGAACTAGAATATTCCTCAGTTATTAATAGAATCTCTTTTTAGGTCTTTACATGGTAATGACATTCAACAAAGATGACTTTGTGTGTATACACACAATATGGATGGATCTAAAAAATATTAGATGGAAAGGAAAAAGCAAGTTTTGAAAACCTATACCTCCCCAGAGCTTCCAGGGACTAAACCACCAATGAAAGAGTACACATTGAGGGACTCATGGCTACAGCCACATATGTAGCAGAGGATGGCCTTGTTGGACATCAATTGGAGGAGAGGCCCGTGGTTCTGGGAGGGCTCTATGCCCCAGTTTAGGAGAATGACACGATGAGGAGGTCGGAGTGGGTGGGTGGGTGAGGGAGCACCAACATACAAACAGGGGAACAGAAGACGGGATGGGGGTTTCCGCAGGGGAAACTGGTAAACAGGATAACATTTGAAATGTAAATAAATAAAAATAAAAATCCAATAAAAATAAAAGGGAAACAAAAAGAAAACCTATACCTCTTGTCCTTCAATTTAGATTCAATTCTCAAAAAATTAACGGTGGCAGTGTTATAAAATACAGAGTACCAGAATGTACTGAAATGAGAAGGAATAGATGTATATTGAGTTGATGGAACTGTTCTGGATCATTAACTGTAAACGTCCCTATAAAGATCTTTGGTCATTTTAATATGTGTATGGATGTTTAAAAGTCCACCTTACTGTAATTTAAAATATAATGAAGTTGCTCATGCAAATGAACTTTAACAGTAATTGTTTTTTACTGTCAGATTTGCTTAACATTCTGTGATATCGTTAATACTTATTCATGACACTAGACATGACTGGAGATCCTTAGTGATTAAAGTTGAATGACATTCTTTTATAAACATGCCATCCTTTCTCTACCCATCTATCTACCTATAAACATTCCAGAAATAGAGCATGGAATGGCAGTCTTGAAGAGCTAGGGCCCCTTGTCATCTCCCCATTTACCTCCTAGTTTTTCAATTAGGATAAAGGTTCAGTTTAACAAATTATTAAGATCTAGAGAGCTGTTGTACAAGGTAGCACTGATCATTATACAAATTGTAAGATATACATAAAAATTCATGAAAAGAGGACTCAAAAGTCAGGTAAGTTGTTAAAATACCTTACTTCTAAGCATGTGGACCTAAGTTCAGCCCTCAGAAGTTACCATAGGCGGACAGATTTTTCTGAGTTCAAGGCCAGTATAGTCTACGTAGTGTGCCTCAGCTGACTGTCATTTATTGTCCCAGTAAAACAAATGTTTACTTCCATAGATTTTTAGTTTAAGAGCACCATATGAGCAGCCACACAGAGTCTTTGCTATCTCTGGAATTTCACAAGCCAGGCCTCCACTGTCTGAATTTTTTTAGGTCTTCATATCAACTAAGTCCCATAGAATCACCGTCATTTTCCACTTACACAAAGTTCCAAATAGTTACACAATTCTCCTCTGATTCAATATTATCATTTCCTTCACAGTGATAACCCAAAATTTGGTACCCATTTCTGTCCCAGCTTTTTTTTTTCTGTTTATGCTAAACAATGACTAAAAGCAGTTTGGTGGGGCTAAAAGTTTATTTGGCTTACAAATGACAGTCCATCTTTGAGAGAAACCACAACAGGAACTAAATTGGAAACCAGGGAAAATTACTGCTTCCTGGATTGTTTTCCAGGGATTCTTGAGCTTTCCTTCTTATACAGCCCAGGCAAATGTGGCTAGGGACAGTTCCAGTCAAAGAGGGCTTGAGTCATTGATTGTATAATGTATATGTATGTGTATGTATATATGTATATATCAACTAGTGACCAAGAGAATGCCCTGAAGACATGATGCCTGAAGGTCAACATGAGGCAATTACTCAATGAGGGTCCCTCTTCACGGGTGTGTCATATTGTCAAACAAGATTAGTCTTCACAAGTTCCTAGCACCAATGTCATTCACTTCACAATCACATGTGTTTCCTATTACAGCTCTCTCATCTGGCCTCCGTGAATACCTGTGCTTTGTGGCACTCATAAATTCAAGAAGGCACACACACACACACACACACACACACACCAAGTTAAAAAAAAGACTTTGTTTTAAATAAAAAAAATCAGTGTTTGAACTTTTATTTTGCTCTTTGAATTTGTAATCACTGGGGTTTTCAAATATCCTATTAAATAAACCACCACTTGCTAATTACAAGACACCAATGATTAAAATACATTTTGTAACAATGTGTGATGACACAGGTGGTAAGGCAGGTGTAAGAGCTCTCAGAATGAGATATAGGCTGAGGCAGGAGGATGGCCATGAACTGAAAGGCAGAATGGGGTATGGAGTGGGTTCCAGGATAGTCTTGGCTATAGAATAACCCATAGTTATGTTTATTTTTAAAAAATAAACAAACATAACTATTTGGAAAATAGTAGAACTCTTGTTACCTTCTTATCGTTTGTTTTTTTCTGAAAGATGCAGAAAGTCTCACAATGACTGCCTCTATTATCTCATACTGACCAATGGAAACCTAAAACTAACTGAAAAGTAGTTTCAGGAAGTCTGTTTCTTTGAAAAAATTTGAACATGAAATGCATTTTGATCTGCACAGGTTTTTATTTTTTTCCCCTCATTTTCCATTTCAAACATTTCAGATGCCTTTTCATGTTCCATCCCCATAGCGGGCAGCCTCAGATGTGTTCCATTTTAGAATTGTGAGGCTCTTTGAATGCCATTATTCAAAGTAAAACGGAATGAATTTGAGAGTTATCAACTAGCATGAGGTGAAAAAAAGTATTTCAGAGGAAAGCCTGTGATGACTTTTTTTCCTCAAAAATTTATTGAAAGATGTCTCAAGTGACTTGCTCCCTCTATTCACGGGAGGCAGTCTCGGGGATGTGAACCTGTAACCCCGCAGGGCTCTTGAGCTCTACAGTGTTGATTTGTATTTTATAAATGGGGACAAAACTATATCAGGCTCTTTCCTCTTCTAACAAAACACAATTGTTCTGACAGGCAGGGTGGGATGAGTACAATTGCTACAAAATAGCCTACAGGGAGGAATTCATTCACAATCCTGCATATATGTCTAGGTTCATTTCTAACTCTCAGAGTACATCAGTATAAAGCACTGTGCATTATGGTAGACAGACACCTCCACCACAACATGCATTTGGCTGCCAAAATAGTAGGACTCCTGTGTGTGTGTGTGTGTGTGTGTGTGTGTGTGTGTGTGTGTATGTGTGTATGTATGTTGAAGGGCCACCCTTGCTTGTTCTGTTCTAGAATACATACCACTAAAAGTTACAGGTATATTCATATATATATATATGTTAATTTTATATATGTGTATGTATGCAGGTGAGAGAGATTTTATTATTTGTTGTTTTGTGGGTTTTTATTTTACTTTGTTAGTCTACAAATATTATGTTTATTTACAATGGGAATTTTCCAATTTGATTAACCAGGAAACAAAATGATCTTCTTTCACTGTTCCATACTCTTCATTCCTTTCCAGTGCCTCCAGAACCATTCCCTTTGTGTGATTATAAAGAAGACCTGTACTGCATTTACATCTCTGTGTCATTTATTAAAGTTAAAACTCTAGGGAAATCATTTATATGAGCTTCACAATTGTAATATATAAAATGTAACAAAAATGAGGCTAATAATATAAAGCATTAGAACAGTATCTTGGAACTAAAGTTTGCTATTTTATGTTTTAGAATAAAAATTCCTCCCCGATGCATGCCTATACTTTTAATGTTTTGTTGTGTCAAATTATTAATGTGAGATTCCTTTACTATTATAATATTATCAGTATCAGCCACAGTGTTATTGTTATGTAAGGAAAAGCAATAACCTTACATAACATAGACCTTCAGACATTCTCAATAACAACACACTTTTCATTGAAGTGAACATCTCCAGAGCTCTGTCACCATTAAAGCTAAAGTTAGAATATTTCATTTTTCTTACAAATGACATCTAACTGATTCAGAGTTTTTCTTTACACCTATCCCTTTTGTGAAAAATCAGTGAATTTCAATGAGAATTCTAATAATTCCTAAGTATTGTTATTAGATTTGCTTTGTTACATGTTTAGTGTGCCTTTGAATGGTCTGGAAGAAAGAATATGTGAAAAGATACTGATCATGTATTCTTCAGAATTTGAACCATATTGAGAATTTGATTTACTACTGACATTAATGTATGGAGTGTTTTTCAGGTAATATTATGTAAAACTATAAATAGCTTCCAATTTTCCTAATTCACGCAGATATTTCATAGTGCTTTGTAATCTCTTGAATGATCAGTTTGATAGGAGAACAAATAAGACTGAAATAATCATGTAATAGTATCATTAAAATATTTATGTAATCACACCACTAAGATCCTGATCACATATCATTAAAACTATAGACCATGGTGGTTCAATATTAGCATTACTTTCCCTAATTTATAATTAGAACAAGTAGATGTCATTTAAAGAGTTACTTAAAACTACTGAAGGAAAAGGAACAATGCACTACCATAATGTCCATTCTTTTAAGTATAAAAAAACTGCATTACTTTGTAAGAAATATGTGTATTTTAATATGACAATAGGAAAAATCACAATGCATAATGTTTAAATTTTGACAGGAAATAGTAATTTGAATGTATTTGGGAGTCAATATTATTTAAATGGACTAAACGCTTATAAAGGAAAATAATCAAATTAATAGCAAGCAACCTAATTTATGTTGAAACACAAATATTTATCATTATAGTAATACTCCACTAGAAATAGTGATATATCTTAAACCGAGGTAGAATAATATCAAACATAGTGAAGGAAAGAAAGCTACCCTGGACTTTACTTCTCATTTACAATTTTAGGCAAGCTGTTGCTTAGTGGTATTATTAAGGAAAAGCATTTATGTTCATGTGTAGTATAGTTCTTAATCACAAATTGTAGAGTGTTAGGCTAAGATAGATGTAAAGTTTAAGTTGCCTAATTTTGCTATTCCTTTTCTGCACAAGTGTGAAGTTTAAAACATAATATCCTTTTGTAGGACTACAAGCAATATTTTCACTTTTCTACATTATGGCTAGATGCAAGTACTGGGAAGAGCCTTAATTCCCTTACCTAATGAAGACATGTATATTGAGGGTAATGGTAGAGTTTATGCACAAAGGTTTAGTTTACACTGCTAGTAACTGAAGGAAGTAAAGGAGATAATGCAAATCATGATGATTTTGACAAATGTTGCTTTTAGATCTGTCTACAGTTGTCAATGATCTGTCTACAGTTGTCAATGAGGTGATCACTCACAGATACTGAAACATATGCATATGCAGAAACTTGTTTTAAAATATTTTCGTGTGTGATGATATTTATCCACTGTTAGGTAACCAGTGCCTCCATGAAACTTCCAATGTTTATCATTGTCAGAGAAGCATCTGATTGTCAGTGTCTATCATTGAAAGTGTGAATGATTTTTTTTACTTTTTCTTATAATAAAAAAATTGACTATCAAAGTCATAGTGCAGTTAGTAGTTAGTCATACTGCTTTTTATTCATTCATTCATTCATTCGTTCATTCGTTCATTCATTTTACATCTTGAAAGCTGACCCCTCCTCCCAAATCTCCCTCACATAGTTCCTGGCCCCATCACCCCATCCCCTTCTTCTCAGAGAAGGCAGAGGTCTCCCTTTCATATCCCTCCACCCTGGCACATCAAGTCTCTTCAAATACAGGTGTATCCTCCCACTGTGGCCATATCATAACCTTAACCCTAACCCCTTAACCCTAACTCTAACACTAATACTAACACTAATCCTGAATCTAAACCTAACCCTTAAATCACACATCAGACCCTACACATTAATAGCAGGAAACCTTAACACTCCACTCTCAACAACTGACAGAAAATCAAAACAGCAATTAGACAGAAAAATAATGAGACTAACAGAGGTTGTGAACCAAAAATATCTAACAAATATCTACAGAATATTTCACCCAAATGTGAAAGATACACTTTCTTCTTACTACCTTATGGAACCTTCTCCAAAACTGACCATGGAATGTGCCACAAAGCAAGACTCAACAGATACAACTCATTGCATTTTATCAGATCACCAGAGATTAAAACTGGAGTTCAACAACAACATAAACAAAAGAAAACCTACATACACATGGGAACTGAACAACTCTCTACTCAATGACCAGTTTGTCAAAGAAGAAATACAGAAAGAAATCAAAGACTTTCTAGAATTGAATGAAAATTAATACCATGCTGACTCCTGGTAGTTTGGGAGACTAAGTCCAAGTTTCTGTTTCCCAGAATTGGAAAATTTCAAAACAAGTCATCTCTAGAACTTAAAACAGTGGTGAAGTTCAAATATAATGTAAGAACATCTTAATTTGCAGACAATAAACAATATGGGAAGGTCTCATGCATACTTTGTCTTAGATGAAAGAGATCACATTACCACAGAAGCCAGAAAAAGCAAGTATACATCCTTCAGTCTTCATCTAAGAATGTGTAAAGATGAAAACTTACCTTTGATGCCAGGACAGACTGAGCTGAGTGCTGGGGACTCAGAGTAACGGAGTATGGAGTAATAACTGCAAAGGACACAAGAAAAAAAAATGTGGCGAAGAAATATGCTTTACCTGGGTCGGAACTAAAATAGTGTGTGTTTGACAAATCTTATAGAAGTGATGACTTGAGGGAAAGCTTTTATCAATATAAATTTTAACTCAGTTAATACAAATAAAATAGTAGATACTGGACAGGTCAATACCAACATGCTTTGCAATATAAGTCAAGTGCTCAAAAATAATCAAATTACAATGCAGTTTTTTTATCTTTCACTGAAAATATTTAAATTACTGTTCTTATGTGATCTACAGACACAAGCCCCATTAATCTTTCTGTTTTTCAAGATTTGTATTGGACTTTTTGTCATAGGTAATATCACAGTAATGTGACTTTATATTAGACCTTCTATGTCAGAGTTCATATTAAAATAATGTGTGATGAGTTAATTAAATGCTTCCTAGTTATCAGAACTAAATAAATCATGCACCAGAAAGACTTTCACAGAATGATTATAGTTCTCTAAGATGTTTGCCATTTTGTTTTGGGTAGTAAAGTCACACACTCACAAAAATAGTATAATCATTAAACTTTTAAGAAAATTATTTTGTAATAAAGTATAAATAGAATAAAGATGAATATAGGTATTATTTTTATCATAGGACAATAGATGACTACATATTTTTTGTGCTCAAGTAGATAAAATGTATTTTAGTAACACACTTTTTTTTACTTATGTGCAATTATTCATAAATTTATATGTGAACAATTTGTGATAATTTGTATTAAAGAAAGTGCTAAAAAACTAAATTTCTAAAGAAAACACGTTGACTTTTTAGATGTAGCTGCAGGTGAAATGTAAAATTCAACACAAATAAGCCAAAACCCAGGAACCGTATGTCCATATGTTATATAGGAATGCATAATTTACTGCTCACTTGGTCTTACCTTAAATATGGCATTTTCTAGACTTTATTTTTCTTGTTCCATTGCTAAAAGCAATTCTCCTATTAGTCAACACACTTATTTTAATTTTCACCAAAAACTCTCATAAGTCAAAAAAAGTTTGTACTTTATTCTTCTTAATTCTAAAGCAGCTCAATATAAAATGTTCATTGAATCCTTCTTGTTCCATTGTAGTAAGAATTAGAGCATATGGTGTTGTCTAGTATGTTCATTGCCCTTGACATGCTTTGAATAAATACTACAGTACAGTAGGTTAATGATGATTAAGTAGAATAGAAATGGGCAGTTCAATGTTGAGATGAAAATTTAATTTTCTTCAGATATTTATTAAATAATAAAATTGATGTTCCTCTTATGATTATCAGTTAAATATGACTCCCCAGGTTATCTTGATGTCACCAGGAAATCCTATGAGAGGAGCAAAGTGGGTTATGGAAAGTTTATTCTTTGACAGCAGAACTATTGTGTTTAATACTGCCTATACTTAAGAGACTTGTGTGATGGTTAACCAGTTATTTTACCTTCCTAGGTCTCAGTTTCTGTAGCTGTTAAAAATGAGTGACAATACTATGTTAGACATCACTTTTATATTTCAAGTTCAAGGAAATACTGAATGCACAATGGTTTAGGTGAAATTATTTTAGGTGTTTCTAAAAGGCATTGTTGAAATGTGATTAATTTTCTAAGCATCAGGGCCTTGTAATATGAAAAGACGTCATGTTCTCCCTGGAAATCCTTAGAACAGGAAGATTTAGGTCTTCTCCAGAAAAAAAGGGGCGGGCAAAGGGGAGTCTATTCTTCAGGAATAATAGGCAAGGCCAAAATCTCCATAGACTATCCTTATTCTCAGGTCATCATACTCTGAATCATGGATCTCCACATTTGCCTGAGTATATGTTTGTGAGGATACAAATATTGTATTAGTTTTCTCCTAAAAATAGTTTAGTACTGTGTGCAGGTGGAGGATACTGCGCACATACGAGTGTACAAGTATGCATACACAGAGAGAGACAGAAAGGAGTGTGGGGAGAGAGGTAGAGAGAATGAAAAAGATACAGACAGACAGGCAGACAGACAGATGATACAAATGTGGTCTAATGTAGAAGTATAGAAGTCAGAGGAAAACTTTATGTAATCAGTACTTACCATTAAGAGAGGCTCAGTGATTGGATACTTGTGTCCAGGCCTTAAAGAGAACAAGAAGCTCCTTCAGCTGAGCCATCAGTGGCAGCCCTGTTGTCTGTTGTTTGTATGGTTTTTGTTGTGTGCTTGCTTGTTTGAATTTTTCTAATGTAGAACTTTGACTAATACAACTACCCACCTCATATGTTTCATATATAAAATGTTAAATATACATGATGATAAATAAAAATCATCACTGCTTGCAATCATCCTGCATGCCTTGTGATGGGAAGTATACTATCAGAGATATCTAGATAGTAATAGATCAGCAGAAAATTTTTTGTTAGGCAACAATATATATTCCTGATCAGTGTTCTCTTGTGAATTGACATCATGAATTTTATGAAAGAAAACAATTAATTCAAAGGTTTAGACCATTATCATCATGGTGGGGTGCATGGCCTGAATGAAGAAACTGAAGCAGCAGCTAAGCACTATATCCTGTTCTGCAGACAGACAGACAAACAGACACACACACACACACACACACACACACACACACACACAGAGGGGGGGGAAAGACGCAGACATGCAGTGCAGAAAAGTGATGTATATTTCAGATTTAACACGAAATAGCCCTGTAAGATGGTATTTTCTCATTTATGTCATCATAGTCTGGTAGCATTTTATGCATGTGGTATAAGCATTTAGTATTATGGTTTACTTCAATTTGTAACCTCCCTCTTCTTCAAACTTAAATCTGGTACCCAGTTTCTTCTTTGCTCTGGGTTTTGTAACTCTTATGATGTCATGAAAATCATCTGGTTGGTTTTGGTGGTTGTTGTTGGTGACCTGCAGTGCATGTACTTCTACTCAATTTATGTCTCTTCAATTATAATGTCTTATATATCATTCTGTGGTTTTTTTCTTGTTCATTATGACCCATATTCAGGTATGTGGATATTGCTTAAAAAGTATCACTTATCAGCATATATGAATATCATCACATTCAGATAGATAGACAATAGATGGATAGATGATTGATAGATAGATAGATGATAGATAGATAGATAGATAGATAGATAGATAGATAGATAGATAGATAGTGGTGATGATGGGTTTAGTAGTTACTATTTTTGTTGTAGTTTATTTTGTTGGTAATTGTTAATCTGACATAAAAATAAAATGTGGTTTAACATATATGACCAGCATGCCATAAAAACATCAAGGTGTAGTTTAGGATGTAAGAAGGAAAATTGAAAGAGCATAGTTATGAAAAATAAATATAAAACATCCAAAGCATGGTGAGGCCCTGGAACCTAGAAGAGAATCTACTACAGCCATTGTTCTTAATCAGTTTGATATCTGCATTGTTAATATTCATCCTTGAATCCAGATATATATGTATATCTCACTTATTATCAAAGTGCCTTCTGTTTTCCATCACAGGGAAACAATTACAGAAACCCATCAATTGTCAAAATATTGGGAACTACTAGTTAGGAGATGCTCAGTACTAGTTGATACATATAAACAGAACCCCTATACCTAAGGCTTGGGGAAAATCATGGAAGAGGGGTAAGGGCATAATTTTTTTGCACATATTTTGAATAAGGGTTCAACCTCTCCTCTAGACAAGCACTCAGCAATGGTAGTAGAAGGGAAAAGTTATTAGCATATGGGTGAAATGGTCTTGATCAGCAATGGTTCTTTGGGGGAGAGTTCAATCTTTTTTGGTAGCAGCTCAATACCATAGCAAACACAAAATATGGCTCAACAGCTTCAGACCAATCTACTAGGCAGCCAGACACCAGGCAGCTGTAGTTTAGTCCTGAAGAAACTCCCAGGCTTGCCAACTGGCCTAACGTGAGGCTGTGAAAGTGGCAAGCTGCTGCAGGAACCTCTTGGGCAAGTTTCTCTCAGTGTGGGAGTTATCACAAGTTGAGCTCAACAACGCTATGTAAGGCGAACAAATACATGAGTGTCCTTAGCAAAGAATAAAGAGGCAGACCAAATCAAGCCAAGGCTCAGTGCTCATCTCCCACTGTTTGTTTATTTATACTCCTTCATCAAGCATCTTGTCATGTGTTTTCTATACCCAAACATCTATTCACCTGTGTCTGCTTCAGTAAAACAGTCTTTCATGTGTTTGCTTTAGCAAGACATCCTTTTACTTGTGTGCCCCAGAAAAACGTAATTTGACAAAACTTTCCAAAAAAAACTAGAAGTTTCTACTTCAGAGGGACAGAAATATTGTGATGACCAAAGGTCAGGACATGTGGTATGAGATTGTCTTCTGTATATGAAAGGGATGCTGCACACATGAATTCAAAATAGACATGATTGCATAAACAAGAGCCACACAATGACACTTGTAACATACCATTATGGATTGGGTAATATCATAAGGCCCCAACACTAGGTGAAGAGCTAAAGGCAATGACTGACTTGAAGAGTGGCAGAATTAGGGACACATGTCTTCCCCAGGGATGAGCCCCTTATTGCATATTCAGTGTTGTGGTCAGCCCTAAAAACATAAATATTCAAGCAGCACTAACTAGATTCAGCAGGCTATATTTTTACACACACACACACACAATCTTTAAAGATATGAATTCAAGTGCAGGAAGGCAACGTGGACAGGCTGAAAAGAGGGGAAAAATATATATAGTAGCCATATATGAAATTCAATTTTTAAAAATAAAAATATCAAAAAGGAGAAATAAAACCATAAGTATATACCTAGTAAACATACAAAAATTCTTAACAAATAGGAGTAAAATATTCATGTTAGTTGCAATCATTGTTTTTATAAATGATCTTGTATCCTTCATTGGTATTTGAAACTCCATTTCTCCAACACTCATTCTATATTTCCTCTACCCTCAAAAGCATTTCAATGAGTTTCAGTTCTTTACTTTGATGAGTCGCTCTTACCTTCATTTTTGAAGGACCTAGAACATTTTTCATCCTTCCTGGATAACATTGTTAAACTTCCATTAACCAACTCAGTCACATGAGTTGTTAATAGCAAGGGATTCCCAAAGGACTAACAACATTCTAGGCATACTCTTTCTTACTTCTTCTGTACAGAACACCTCCATTTGGATCAATCACAACTTCTAAGACTGTTACTTCTTCCTTACCCATTTTACTCATGGGGAACAGGAACTCAAGAAGGGCAGGAGGAAGTCTGACAACTAAGGAATGTTTATTGTGCCTCCAGGCAGAAACATTTCTCATTCTGGAACTAAAACTTCTAGGCTTACACAGAACAGATTGGGGCAACAGGAAGCAAGATTTTTTTGGGTGGGTCACTACAGCAGATAGTTAGTGATACCATTACTATTTCTACTCCTTTGATTCCTGGGACCCTGAATCTTGGCTATAGGAGAACCAAGCCATTTATTGGACACTGATTCAAAGGATATAAAGCCTTATGGAGAGCCTTGCATCCTCAATCTATTGCCACCAAACCACTGTCTTAGTTGTATCTTTAAATGGACATTCTACTCTTTTGTCTGTCAAGCTTGCTGCTTTTAGGGACTATAAGGTACATGCTAAGACCAAAACTTACAATACCAGAATCCCACTGTCACAGTTCTTTAACTGTGAATTGTGTTCCTTCATCAGAAACAATGCTATGTGGAAGATCTGGATGATGCATAGTTGTTGCTAAACTTCTTTCCTAGGAAAAGACATAAGTGATGTCTACTCATTCTTTTAAGATGGAGATAACAAATGAGCAGCATTCTGTAAAAATTATGGGGAGCCAATGAGTTCATTGGGCTTCCTTGCAATGCATAGTTAAGTTACTTAACAGGTTATGGACAATTCTCAACCCAGATAAAACTAAAAAGTTTACCCAGCATGGGTAAGGTTTCTCTGTATCCACAAGGATGGAGCACCCATTTACACACATACACTCTCTCTTTACGGACACACACACACACACACACACACACACACACACACACACTGTATTCCCTCTGCCAAGACATATACAGTATTGGTTAGAATCAGTTATCTATTACAAAAGGAAATGGTAGGTGTATAAACTGTCAACAAGCCCAGCCAGGATGGTCTGTTGAAGGAAAACACAAGTGAATGCACTAAGACAGCAGTTGCTTGCCTCAGAGGACAGTAACTCAATATAAAAAGGAATTCTGTCAGTCATTGTCAATGATGATGGTTTCAGCAGAAGCATTGCAGACTGGAAAGCCAAACTTCTAGCCAGAAAAAGTATCCATTTCAGTACAGATGAAGTGTTGTCCCCTTAACGATGGAAGTTTTCTGTTATAAACAATCTTAAAACAGGTTGCTAGGTGAGGAATTGTGCCATGTCTGGGATCAGTATTACTCTTTTATGCAGGCAAATTTGACACTCAGAAGTAGCTGTTGCCAAGTTATCCTTAGTAAGTGGAAGTCCCTGAGCAATTGAGAGTGTTTTAGGTCAGTATGCATTCTGATTAATAGAAATGCCTTGCTAGACTGGACTGGATTGCTCTTTTGCTTCTTGTGTGTTCTGGGAAGTCCCAACACTAGGAGATACCAGTAGCAAAATGTATTGTGTAACTAAGCTCCATATCCTTTCCTGAATAAGCTGAAAATTTTAACCAATTCAAGAATGAGAAACATTCGTACTACTTACCATTTAGAATACTACCTACCATTAAATCAATACCTTCAGGTTTTCCATTAAAATTCAAGTCATTTAGACTGTTTTGGCAAAAGATCACATCTAAAAACCTTCTGGGTCTGTGTGATCCAGCTGGAATACAGACATGCTTTTAATACCAAGAGGCAAGAAGATCTCTTGAGTTCAAGGCCAGCCTGGTAGAGAACCAGTTTCTGGTAAAGGAAAGATTAGGAGGCATGGTGGTACACACCTTTAATCTCAGCACTCAAGATACAGAAGCATGTAGATCTTTAAATTCTAGTCAGTTCTGTTGAGGGAATTCAGTTTTTTTTGTTTTGTTTGGTTTCTTTTCTCTCTTCCTCCAAGATGACCTCCTTAAGGTTTCTAAGCATTTTTCCTGCAAATGTAGCTTTTTATATGTTTAAAATATGAGTATTCCTAGAAGCATCTTGACTGACTCATAAGCTACAACTTTCTTTAATACTAGGAGATGATGTCTTTGAAATGTAATTATTAGGGGAAAAAAGCCTTGCTTTTTAACTGCTGTTAGAATGAGCCATCCTTTTGATGGTTTTTATACATACATCAAGCTATAAACTGTCTTTTGTTTGCAAGTTAGGAAAAATGTTTGCAGGTAAAATTTCATGATGTAGTTACTGTTGCTGTATTTATTTTTTCTGTTTTTTTTTTTTCGATGACAAAATACCTGACAGAAGTATACAGGTTGAAGGATTTGTGTTGGATAGTCTCACAATGTGCAGTCCATGGTTGCTTGGTGCCAGTTTTTTAGATATAACATCATGGTAGAAGTTTCCTGCAACAGAGGTTCATTCCCTCATGTGAGATGGAAGAACATAGGAAGGAGAAATCAGACACAAAGGAACACATGTGTAAAAACACCCATAATCATTTCCATTAATATTGGCACTCATTAGTATCACACAGCTGATTAGAGCCCAGTTGCTCATCAAAAAAAGCTTATAAAAATATGTCATACTAAAAGTTCATGGCTTCCAGTGCCTTAAAAGGCTCACCAACTCCCAAAACATACAATATTCCACATCCAAAGAGTCCTCTTACACACACACACACACACACACACAAGCTATAAACCTGTAAAGCATAAAAATATAGGGGCTATAGAGTTAGTTCAGTGTTTAGGAGTACTTTCTAGTTACTAGAAGACCAGAGTTAAATTTCTAGTACTCACAGGTCACTCACAACTTCTATTGAAAGGATATAAAAATTCATAGAGAAGCTTGAGACCCCCACCATCTGAATTAAGGTTGGTAGGTTCACAGGCCTAGGTTCCAGGAACTAGCTGGCCACCTGAAGAAAGAGCTAGCCAGGGGGGCAAGTAAGCCAATTCGTTCTGACAAAGAATAGCAGAACTAATAATACAGGTTGGCCAAGTCACTCCGGGAAGTGACTGACCATGAGGTAAATGACTAGGTTGAGGTCACATTCTCAAAAAAAAAAAAAAAAAAGTATACAGGATGTTATTCACTCCCCACCCTGGTCTGTGACTAGCTGAAACTTTCTGTGTACAGGATGTTTCCCACTCCCCACCCTGGTTTATGATGTGGGTTGGGATTTCCTGCTGTTCTCTCTTGGTTTCCCCCTTCACCCCACTGGTTTGCGGGTTTTCTCCTTTAAATACCCCTTGCTCCCGAGCCTCGAGGTTGACACTCCTCTCAGGAGTCCAGGCCTCAGTCGACTGATATCCCAAAATCCGGAAAAAAAGCCTTTTGCAGTTTGCAGCAAGTTCGGTCTCTCGGGTGATTCTGAGTAGTTGAAATCTCCTGTGGCTTGAGTGCGGGTCTCCCTACTCCGAGGGCCTTACACTATAATTCCATAACAAGGGGATATAATGCCCCATTCTAGCCCTGCACAGAGATGTCATACACAGACACACATAAATACTAAAGAAAAAACTCTTTAAAATATTATGTAAATCTAATATATGAGGGTACTAAGTAAATTCTCAATTACAACAGTGACAAATGGGGGCATGAGAAAGAGAGATGATCCCAAGCTAAGATTCAAACCCTAAATGAGAAAGCATTGATCTCTCTTGATCCACAACCTGTCCATTGTGCATGGCATTTTCATGTGAACAGTACATAAGCCTGGACATTTGTACTGCAATGTTCATTCCATTTGTATCTCAAATATCTTCCTTCTTGCATCTATCCTGTTTGTTGCCTGATACATACCGTATCAGAATGAGCTGTGTTCTTGGCATTTTCAACATTATGGATCTCAAGAGCAGTTTAGGCTTCCCTGGAAGAGCTTCATACATTACTCTCTTATGGGCTGCCTCATGGATTTTTACTTTATATTGTACTTCATAGCATCCCCAGCTACTCTTTGAGATCTAGACAGAAGATGAGATGACCCTTTATTTTTTGCACTTAAAATTCCTCAAAATATAAGTGTCCTACTAAGACTAATAATAAAATTTCAAGAGCTGCTTCTAGCTCAACTAACAGCCGGGCCCTTTTGTAACATGGGTGTATTGCCTTCTAAGCATCTATAGTGAAGTAGTATATCTAGGGAAACAACTTATTTGATTAAATTTTCTGAGAAAGAAACTATGGAAGTCCTTCTATTCAAGATGGAAATCTGTAAAATGTGTTTAGTCTTTGTTTTTCTGTTTCTGTTTTACATTTCTTTAAAATGTGTTTACCATTATCTCCAACAATATGCTATATTACTTTGGAGCGTCTTTGGCTGCCCTTGTGGGGAAAATTTAAAAAGGCCACCACAGCAGCGAGGGGCTTCCACCACCGTGGCGGGTCCCACATTAGGGAAGAAGTCCTATGGTTCCAGTGGCCTGAGGGCCTTAGCGGCCGGCAGGCCCCAGTAACACGAGGAAGTCCTTGGTTCCAAAAAGGTTTATTGTCATGGCAGATAATAGATGGATCTAGGCATACCCCCCAAAAAAGTCAGGGCAGTCCCGAGTTATATAGGGAGGGAAAAAGGGGGAGGATTGGGGGAGGATCTGGGGGAGGCATGTTTAATTTGCTCTGCCCTCTGGCCTTCATTAGTATGTAAATCCCTAGGGCCTGAGGCCTATAGCCTGGCCTATGTGACTCTATGGAGATGTGACTGCTTTTCAGGATCCTGGATGATGGGGGGGACCGAACTCCTGCCGGTTCTCATGCAGAATTCCACGCAGAATCTCGGGGTTCTTGGCACCTGCTCAACCATGACCCAGGATACCCTTACGCAGTCCCACATGCCCTGACCATCAACTCAAAGAGCAATTTGAATTACCTGGCACTGGAGATTTTGTTAGATAGTTTGTAGTTATTTGAGGGACCATTAACACTATAAGTGGTAGAAATTAACTGTACATGGCAGAAGATCACTACACACACACACACTCAAACACACTCACACACACATATACACACATACATAAACACACACACACCCTGATATAGATAGATTGTAGATAGCAACATACATATATAGATAAATGGATAGATAGATAGACACATAGATAGATGATAGATGGATGGATAGATAAATAAATAGAGATAGATGATAGGTGGATGAGATAAATAGTAAATAGATGATATATAAATTGATAGATTAGAGATAGATAAAAATCAATATAGATATAGGTAGTACACATATATCCATAGACATTATATATGTGTGTTTTAAGGAAGTATAAAATATCTTCTTTTCTTATGGCTTTCTAAAACATTCAGAGTGTTATTTATCCCTCTTTCATCTTTGTTGTCCTCTTTCTCCTCCAGTTAAATCTCTCTTATTTTTTTTTATTTCCTGCTTCATGGATGCCTTTCTAGAGGTTCTTTCCTGTGCTTTTACATTCCTTGTTGCTGCAGTTTCTCCAGGTTACAAACATGTCTAAAGTTCAATAGCCAGCATCCACACATAGGAGAGAAAAAAAGAATTTGTCTTTTTATTGTTGGCTATCTTGATCAGTAAAATATCTTTTACTTCTATAAATTTACTTTCAAAATTTTAAGAAGAAAATTAAAGTGAGAAGTTTGTAGTTACTGAGTGTTGTATTTTCCTTGTTTAATACACGTGTATTCAGGTCTTATCAAATTCAGGAAAAATTCTACACTCAGAAGTGACTCTAAATCATTATATATACAGAGGTTAAGCTTAGTGTAAGAATGCTTGAGAAAGTAAGAGATGTATTGTTTCTTACAGTTAGAAATAAACTGATCTAGTAAATTCATTTCTGATTATGTAAGCCACCCAAATCAGTTCTATTATAGAAGTCCTACAGTAATCTTACAGGGTCTTCTAAGAGTAGACAAATTAAAGAGAATGATAGAGATAAAGAGATAACTCAAAAGTTAAGAACATGTGTTGCTGGACTGAGGACCCACATGGGTGACTCATAACTGTCTGTAATTCAGGGGGATCTACCTCATTCTTCTGACATCCATCAGCACTTGTGCATATGTGACATATATATATATATATATATATATATATATATATATATATATGTATGTGTATATGTATATATATATATGCATATATATGTAGTGCATGTGCACATGTACATACATATATTGTTAAAAACTTAGTAAATAATGACAATTATTTGTAGAACCATATGCTTGATTACATCAAGATTATAAAGAGATTAATTTTTTGTTTTGTTTTGTTTTTTGTAAAACATGAAAAAGCACCAACAGTCATGGAAAAGACTCATTCTTTGAACTTAAACAAGTGGATGTTGCTTCTCCAATTTGCCTTCCTGGGCATTTGCAGGACAGGGAGCACCACAGATACATTAATATTTTAAGGGAACAGTTATTATCTATGAGTTATCACCACACCTTCCTGGTAAAATAAAGCAGGATTGTCTCACTGCTGCTTCTGCCGCTGTGGTTTTGCGTTTCCTACAAAGCAAAGCTTCAGATCCTCCTGTTATTGCATTTTATCTAAATTTATACTTTATATCTCAAAGGGCAGTCTTATTTCTCTTTTTTCTAAGGAAACAGAAAATACTTTTCCAGATCTGTAAGTGCTGATATTAAATTCCTTTCTAACAGGAGTCTTGATGTTTAAAAGAAAACTATTGATTTTTTTTTTTTTCGGAGAAATAGAGAAAGTTTCTGTTCCCATCCTTTGAGACAATTTTGGATATATTGTCAAATGTGCCTCCATTTCAAGAAACAGTGCATATTTTGGAAATAACAAGTTACCAAACATGTAATTCCCCACCTTGACATTATTGGAAATTAGGCAATACCCTGCCCATAAACACTTATATTTGTCAAGGAATATTGACATGTAAGTTGACTTTCACACTGTACTTTAGATATTTAAAGAATTCTCCTATATTTTCAGACAGAGAATGTAGCAAACATATATTTAAATTACCCAACTCTTTTTCAACCAGAAGAAGTAATGAGAACAGAAGTAGAAGAGAAGCTCTCAGCTCTGATGTGTTCTCCAGATAAACAGTCTCCATGACAACGTGAGATGAATCTGTAGAAAGACTGAAAGACAAACAAAAAAATAAACTGTCTAAATTCATATCATATATTTTGATACTTGGGTGAACAATTTTTATAGTAAGTTAACATTAAAGTTATATGAAAGTCTATTTCTTTTAGATTTGTGAGTTATTTTTATCTTTTAAGGACATACTATGATCAGACTTGATTAATTTCCTAAGACCACTCTGTAGCATAATTTCAGATTTACACAGTTCTAAGGAAACTTTTAAACTCATCTAAGAAGACAGAGTGGAGAAATCTTTTGCCTTTTTTGCCACCCTTTCAACTCTGGGGAAACTCTCCACTAAGGAGGAATTCTGAATACTGACACCACTGGGAGCCACTCATCATTTTTATTTAAGAATTAAATTCTGATTTTGAATATTCATAATGCAAAGCTAATTTTTAAATTTTCCTAACCTCTTTGTAGGGTTATAAATCCATGTCAATATTTACTCATAGAGTATTATTTGTCACTGTTTGGGGAAGAACACAAGTCATACACAGCACTACAGGCTGTATTGGGTATTGTATTTTGCTTTCTAGATGGCAATCCTCAGCAACAGATCAGTTCCCTCATCATTAGGAGACTGAAATGATCAGCAGGTTTTGTCCCTGTGAAATATATAGGGCAACAACAGCTAGTGTGAGCTCTCTGGGTTTGCCATACTAAAACTCATTAATATTATCCTCATAAGATGAATACATCTTTATCTTTAAATAAATTTTTAATTTTAAAAGTGAGGAGAGGAATAAAAGGGTGCTTGAAGAATCTTTAGGAAGTTCCAGACACCGGGTTGGTATAGGCTACAAGGAGTCAATGGGGAGACTTTAGCTGAGATGCCTAACAATGGAAACATGGATCCTGAAAAGATTCTTCTGTAGCCAGGCAGGACCCCCAGTGGAGGGATAAGGACACCAACCCACCCACCAAACTTTTGACACAAAATTTGTTCTGTCTAAAAGAAATGCAGGGATAAAAATAGAGCAGAGACTGAAGTAATGGCCAGACAATAAAAGGCCCAACTTGAAACCCATACATGTTCAAGCACCAACCCCTGACACTATTAATGATACTGTTATGCTTACAGAATGGAGCCTAGCATAACTGTCTTCTGGTCTTCTGAGAAGCTCTACCCAGGAGTTGACTGGAACAGATGTGGATACCCACAGCCCAACACTGGACAGTGATCAGAAATCATTATGGAAGAGTTGGGAGAAGCATAGAAGGCACTGAAGGGGATAGGAACACCACACGAAGATCAACAGTGTCAACTAATCTGGACCTCTGAGAGTACTCAGAAACTGAGCCACCACTAACAAAGGCGCATACTAGGGCTGAACCAAGGCCTTGACACATGTTAAAAATGATTGTTGAGGGAGATACTTAAAATGGCAGCATTCAATCTGACTTTTCTTAATCAGCTGCCAAATTCCCCACTAGCCTAGACCTGCGGCCACAAGTGAGCAGCTTAAGTGTGTTCTCACTGCTGCTGTGGCTCAGGCGGCTAGAGATACTGACTCTGATACCCATGAGATGGCAGTGTGGGAGATGGTTCTGCCAATCTTCCACACTGTCTCTACAAGGCTGGGCAGTGCCCAGACCATCCTGCCATCCATGTGGGCCCGGTAGGAATGAGATTCTAATGCTTAGATTATCCAAAGGCTTTATATATTTGGTAATGCTCAATAACAAGATGCCCACACAATCAGAGGTGTAACCTAATAACCAACCTAGATGTATCAACTACTTTTGACTGTTAGAGACAGGCGGACATCTGCTTCCATGTTCCCTTCTACCTCTTCCTTCTCCTATTCCTCTTCTGACTACTCCTCTTCCTCTCCTTACTCCTCTCACCTTAGCTCCTCCCAACTTGCAGGGAAAATATCCCGCTACAGATGATAGACACATAGATGATGATGATGAGAGAGAGAGAGAGAGAGAGAGAGAGAGAGAGAGAGAGAGAGATAGAGAGATAGAGAGATAGAGAGATGATAGACAGATAGAGGATAAATAGAAGATAGATAGATATGCAGATAGATGGATGGTTAGATGATAATTGGAAATAAAAAATTGATCTGAAGCTGGGCAGTGGTGGTGTACTCCTTTAATCCCAGTACTTGGGAGGCAGAGGCAGCGGATTTCTGAGTTCCAGGCCCTCCTGGTCTACAGTGCGAGTTCTAGGACAGCTAGAGCTCCTCAAAGGAATCCTGTCTCAGAAAAAAAAAATCTGAGGAAAATTTAGTAAGAGAATTATCGAGAAAAAGGAGTAAATTCCATGTAACTTTGTCTTCATGGTCAAATGTAAGTCCAAATGCATTAGAATAAAAAAATGCCAGTGGGAAGCTACCAGTCTGGTTTGAAGACCGAAGATACTGCAAGCCCTTGATGGGAATCTTGGAGTTCAGAAACAGGAGAACTCAGTGTTCTGACTTCCAAGGAGAGAGAAAAGACATTCTAGTTTCATCAGAGATCAAGATTTCCTGTTGCTGTTCTGCCTGCTGATAGGACAAGGCTAATAATTTCCTCTCAGTCTCTTGACTTATAGAACATTTCCTCTGATAACAGTCCATTGACAGTCTTTCTAGCACAGTCTTTTTAATAAAAAGTAAAACCATTTGAGTTTCTATTTTAGCAGACAGAGTAGAGGCTCTGTGGATCAAAAAAAAAACACTGAAAATAATGAATATAATAATTGAGAATAAGTAGTGTTTTACTAGGTGAATGTACCCAAATTCAACCAAACCCATACCCAGAGGTACACTAACACTTAACACACCCACAAAATTTTAGTTTGCATTGTATAATCTTACTAGCTGCTGTAGAAAAGATACCCTTCTTCTTCACACCTAGAACAAATTTAGTTTTAACATTTGTTCTTTAGTTTTAATTAATTAGTCAAACCAACCTCAGTAGACATGATCATCTACTTACACTGCTAGAGTATTTCACAAGTATTCAAAACTTAATAGTCATTTATGGACAGCTCACTGGAAATATATAAACAAATACAAAAAGAACTTTGCCTAATGTGAATTCAGGCCATAGGACAATAACTTTACAGTAATATGATTAAATTCAGCTTGTTACTGAATTATCACTTCACTGTCATCTCTATGAATTATTGTTTAACCCTCTGTTACATCCTTGAAGGACAGAGGGGATACCTGCACAGTCAGAAGATCTGAAACTGAAGGATGTGTGCACTCTTCATTTCGATTCAGAAACTGATATAAGAACGTAACAAATGAAGCAGAAACAGGCATGCTTTCCAAAACAACATTCTATTAGAATTATAATATATACATTGTGATGTTAATTTACTTAAATTGTATTGCTCACTAGTGTATTTCTCACTAACTTTGGATACTTACAGCATCACTATATTTTTAAAATAATTTTACCACTTTCAAGAAGCATTGTGAAGGTTTTATCAAGGTGAACTCCCAGCCCTAAATAACTAATACTAATAACTAACTAATACTCATTTTCTGTACCTATAATTTTGCCTATGTTGGACACCTTATTTGAATAAAAATCATATAGTGACTACTTTTATGCCAATTTTTTATTATCAATCATAAGAAAACATATGGATAAGATTATGAATATCAATAATCTTCAGGATTGGTACTTTTGGTCTGAATCCACATCTTTGATATGAGTTGCTGAGAAACAACAAAACTTTCAGTACAGGCTGTACTAAGGACTGCAGATATTTCAGTTCACTAATTCTATCAATAAGGGTAAATAAGATTTATTTAGTCAGCTCTAACTACAGAATTTCAGATGGGTCTAAGAACGGTTGATTTCATCATAAAACTAATGTTATTTATAAACAATTAGGCTCCTTCCACTCCCCAAAACACACATAATGGCACACTGATTGAAATCATGACCCAAACTAAAATTATAGATACTTACAAAGAAATGAAATCAAGCAAACAACTAGGTATTCAGAATTGTTATTGTTTGGTAAACTTAATACTTGTTATTTTCTAGCATTGTACTAGATATTTAAAATTAATATTTTAAGTTTAATAGTAAATTAATTAATAATAAAACTTGAGTCCTTCCATATTTAGAATTAGCTTTAGGGTATCAGAGAACAGATGTATATGTGCTCCAGAAACTAAATGCTAGGGTGTTAGTTATCCCTTTCTGTAGCAAATATTGTCAATTCCTTCTAATGTCCACACTGCTCTTTCTATTTCTATGAGGAGACCCTCAAAGGCAGGAAGACACATATCTCCCACCTCCTCCTTTGCAGTAAAATGTGCATTTGGTTGTCATGAGTTTGAGGCCAGCTTGGGGTATCTCAATGAGACATTATAGAAGAACAAAATAATAATAGAAGAGAAAGAGGAAGAAAAGGAAGAGGAAGAGGGAGAGCAAGAGAAAGAAGAAGAAGAAGAAGAAGAAGAAGAAGGAGGAGGAGGAGGAGGAGGAGGAGGAGGAGGAGGAGGAGGAGGAGAAGAAGAAGAAGGAGAAGAAGAAGAAGGAGAAGAAGAAGGAGAAGAAGAAGGAGAAGAAGAAGAAGAAGAAGAAGAAATGGATACCATGGGACACTGCATTTTCTTAGGGCCAGATGCTATGTCAATGAAATTTTAATATTTATAATTAAAGATTAGTGGCAATTCTTATCTCAATACAATTTTTTCCCTCCTTGATTTCTTTGGAAATATACATCTTCTGGAACATATAGTCAATGAGTTCTTACATGTAATCAGCATAAAGGTCCATTTTGATTTTCATTACAGTATATTATACATAAAAATACATTTTATTATGACATTTGACACATGCATTTCATGCACTTTTATCATATCCATCCCATAACACTTTCCTGTCTGCTCCACTCTCATTTCCCATCCTTTCTCTTCCCAGCCTGATTGGCTTCCATTTTCAGGGCTTCTACCTTTTTCTGTTAGGTTCAGTGCTGTTTTATTATGCCTCATTTATTAATTTACAAAATGTACAATTTCTGTATGTGTTCATGGTTTGCTTCAGGTTGGGAAATAGAATCCATTCACAACTACAAGTCCACTTCTATGAACAATACTTTGATGTCCAAATATAATATAATATAATATAATATAATATAATATAATATAATATAATATAATATAATCCAGATGTCCAAAATTGGACTCATGTTTAGCAGATAAGACTTTAAGGAAGTCTGTAGATAAGACTTTAAAGAAAGGAAGCACTTGAGAGAACACTAAAAGCATTTGAAGGAATAAGGAAAAGAAAAGGTAGGATATAATTGATTTGTAGGTAACAAAACCTGGGTTTGGAAAGCTGTATCATGTATACTATTATGGGAACACAATATTAATGCAGAAGATTAAATATTTATGAAGCAGAGAAAAAAATCAGGGAATCTTCAGATAGTTACCAAGTGTTGTTGCTTTTTGCATTTCCATGGTAAGAATTAGGAGTACTCCATGGTTAATGATTAACTAAGAATGGCTCATTCCTGCTTACAAAAGAGGTAAATATGATATCTCCTACCAACTACTGAGCCCCTAAAACCTCTGTGACTCACCAGACAAAATGGAAGAAAATATAAATAACTCATGGCAGATACTTATCAAGAGTGACTGCTGTATCTCCAATCAACAAATCAACTTTGTTACTGACATCTGTGACATATGTAAAATACTGAACAGATACTTCCATCATATCTCTGGTGACATGTTACATAATCTGCTCTCATAGGCAATTTAAATCTCAACTGTTTGTATGTCATGAGCCCTAAAGTAGATCATTGAGATGGAATTATATGATTGAATGATATCTGTAACTTCTAAATTCTCTGATTTTCTTAAAGTCTTGGTTATAAATTATGTACTTACCATTTTATTGCTTTTCTTACAGACAGAAATATTTTCAATAAAAATATTTTTACTTCATGCTATTAAGAATATTTATTTTTCTTTAGAATGGCATGACTTGGGCATTTGTTAGGCAGATGGTACTTAGGCACAACCATCATTAATTCTGTGTTAGAGAATGCAGGGGACAATCTATTTTTGGGTAATTTGTAATGTTTCTATTTTCTTTCCAAAAACTCTCTTTACAGGAGTGTTTGTATATGACAGTTCATTTATTAAATAATAACCATTCATGGATTTCTATATTTATAGTCACAGTTTTATATACATGCGATTTACTCTTCCTGGTGTAGAATAACACAAAGTTTAGATAACAAAGAGATAGAGCTTCACAAATGTGAAAGTAGGAAGGATGATTTACACCATCCTTCATTATTTATACCAATCATCAATTAAGAAATCAAAGCCCTGGGTTGAATCCCTGATATCATAAGAAACTTATCTATAGACTAGCAAGATGGCCCAAAGATAAAATATCTGATTTGTTCTATCATGGATTTGATCCCTAGAATCTACATTGGAAGTAGATAAGAAATTCCACAAAACTGTGCTTTATGACACATGCTACAGTACTCCTATAGACAAAATAATGAAAAATAGAAAAGCTCACACTATGAATGTACATTTACATGTATATGTACATGTATATACAAATATGTATATGTTTGTATGTAGAGAAATAATTTTGTAAGCTAGTTAATTCTCATGCACCTGTCTTGAGATTATGTTGTCTGATGTTAATATAATGATAACAACATTGAATTTAATAATGTCTTTTTAACTTACGTTAATTTATTCGTGTGTGTGTGTGTGTGTGTGTGTGTGTGTGCGTGTGTGTATAACTTGTAGAAGTGGCTGTCACCCACCATGTTGGTGCCAGAAATAAAACTCAGATCATCAGCGTTAGTGGCAGGTGCACTGCTTACATAGCCACCTCACCAGTTCATAACATTTTGTGTTGTTTCAGTTTGGTTTTTACTTAAATTTTCTTTATTTTTGGACTTTTAACCATTTGGTGTAATTTCATTTATTAAAAAGAAAAGTAAGTAGCATCTAGTTTGGGATATAATACAATATTTTTAAAAAGTAGGATCCCTATGACTGCAAATACACAAAATGATCTCCAAGTTGACATATGTCTTTAGGAGGAGTCTTAAATGGGAACCTGTCTCATAACTGCTGTTTCTTGCCTTATTGGTCTAGAAGTATCTAGGACTAGCTAACACCAAAACTTTAAGAAAATTGCAGATTACTAATCTATACTTGTCAAAGTAACTCAGATGTTAAATTTGTGTTTAATTCTAAACTCTTTTGTAGAATTTTTAGGAAATAAATATTTCCAGATGCATCACAAGGACATATGTCAAGTTTAGAGTGTAACGACACCATTCAACAAAAGAAAGCAATGGAGCATCTGACTCAACAATTACCAAAATTACTTCAAATCTAACACTTCTTGCACATTTTGCAGTGAGCAATAAGGCTGAATCAGGATTGATGCTGCATTTGGGGAAAGAGACATAGAATACATTTGAACTGAATTCATAAATTATTAAGCACTGCTTCATACAATAACCTCTGAGATAAGCAAATATATGTGAATTGAACAATGGTGTAATTAAGTAAATTCAGGTATTTTGCTATTCATTCTGCATGTGTTTCACTAACAGTGAAAGTACTGAGCAATGAATATTTATAAATATTAAACTTGAGAAAGAGAGTTGATGTCAGGAAACCAGAAAGGATTATAAAAGGTTCAGAGTAACAGCATAGACTTAATTGTTTTTAATTACCATATACAAATACCAATGTGAAATTAAAAAAATTAAAATATTTTCTGTCTTTATATGAGACTAATTGTCAAATTGTCCAACATTCAAAAGAGAGACTACAATAGACTGTGAGGTTGCATTGAGTCTGTAGTTTTGACATAGAGCAAGAAAATCACAAAGCCTCATAGATTCCAAGAAGAGTTTGCTGACAGGAGCCTAGTATGGCTCTTTTCTGCCAGGTTCTACTAATACCTGACCAATATAGATGTAGATACTCACTGCCATCCATCAGAATGACCCTGGGGATCCCAGTGGAAGAGCTAGGGGAAGGGCGGAAGGAGCTGAAGGGAATTGCAACCCCATAGGAAGGACACTATCAACTCCCCAGATGATCCAAACCTCCCAGAGACTAAGCCATCAACCAAAAATTATACATGAAGGGATTCGTGGCTCCAGAGAATGTGGCCAACTAAAGATTCTTTCAGAATAAGTCTCTTATAATAATCTTTGGACATGAAATTAACTTTCAGGAAGCAGCAGGAAGGAAGGAAAGAGAAGGCAAGTACCAAGTAAAACAAAGAAGCTGATATGATCTCAGAAAATAAACTATTTATGAACTCTAATTTTAAAATAACAAAGAAAAGTCAGTCATAAGTGTTCACATTAACCTTCTCAACACCCAGTTTTTTAAAATGGCACATTAGAAGAAATAATTAAAGTTCACCAATGTTGCAAGGGACTGTACAAAAAAAAAAATGATGTGTTCAATGATAGAAGTGCATGTCACCCCCTTCAGGAGATGACAAAATCAAAGAGGCTACAAAGAGAGTCAAGAGTCAAACAGATCTCCCATTTCTTCCATTGCAAATCAGTGAACCAACAGGTCAGACTTCCTCCAAACATCAAAGTACTTTTAAATTCTGTTCCTTAACTTCAAAGAATACAGGGAGGACACATGGAAGAAAATAAATATAATTTGATTAAGCTGGCAGAGTTTAAGGCTCCACATACTTGACTGAATTTGATCTTAAAAAGTGGAACTAGGTAGAGTATAATCTGGCTGATACTTTTCTCATTGTTAAGATTCTCAGGTTGGTGGTTCATTAATGTTCATACTGATGTGTGCAAAGAAAGCAGTTTATATATAGCACAGAGCAAGGAGAGCAGATGACTCCCAGTTTAATTTTTTGGAAAGCTCTAGTTCTAAATAAATTTGATATATTCTAAGTAGAGGAATTCTAATGCAGTAACAAGGCTGCTCTGGCAAGGAATAACATACATAGTCTTTCTAGATGTATGTGATCTGGCTGGAATGTAGACACAACTTGGACCACAGTATGATCTATACCATTAATACACACTTTGAGTCCCTAACAATGAAGGTAAGGTTAGTTTGTAGGAGGAAGCAGCCATGTTTGAAAGTGACACCTAATTGAGAGGCAGACAAAATGATGAATCAGAGAAAGATTTGTCAGAATAAGTCAGTGATAGGATATGTCCCTTGAGATCAGTACAGGAAGGAGAAGCTACTTTAGAGTGGCATGGGGAGAGAAGTATGTGGAAGTTTTAGTGAGACTATTTTACAACGACAGGTAGCAGAGAGAAAAAGCTAGACATGGGTGAAGATAGAACAAGGCAGAGAATGAGAAGGAGCCAGAAGATTAGATCATATTGCCAAAATTAATATGAGGCCAGGCAAAGGATTTCATTCATTGAGAAGCTGAGAGAAGTCAGATTAAAGCAGTCATCATGGAAGATTACATTTTATGGAGGCTAGAAATTTCCAGGCCTGGGCCACATGATAGAATAGAGGAGGAAACACTTGCTCTCAGCCCAAGCCATGTCTTCAGACAGCTCGTGTATGGCATTCAACACATCCCTCCATCTAAGGAAATAAAAGTGAAATTTACAACATTTAGTGGCAATACACTTCCTTGAAGCCAAGACTTATTGTATAGAATAGCAAATATCAATTTTGAGAAAATTCTGCAAAATAAAACATTATTTTACTATCCTGCTGAATAAGAGAGAGATTTTAAGAAGGACTTGGTAAACAGAGAATAAAGCTACTTGAAGTACTCAAGTATGAAAATCACTGCAGTTACCTGGTGTTCATGAAATACAACAACACTCAAAGCAATCAACACATCATTAGTTGAAAAAAAAGAAAAAAATGTAAAATAATTTGGTGGCTTCCTGAATTAAGGAAGCTAAAATATATTTCATAGATTTTCCTAAGCAAGTTATACTTTATATGTAGTGCCAAATTGCACTAAAATACCCAGAAAGAATTATCCCAAATTAAGAAAAATATAACAAGATTGATGGTCATTTGAAAGCAAAGATAAGAATTCATTACAATTTGAACAAATTCTATAATAAGCAAAGAAACCGTATTTTTTCTTCTTATAAAGTGCTATTAAAGCTTCATTATACTTTTATTTAATCTGTTTTTTGTTGTTTAGATTTCTCAGTTTGGAGTTCAAGGTTTCTTTTTTCATTTTTCTCAATTTATTCTGTCTCTCATTCAGTATATCTGTAACACAGTTTTTCCTTCCTCTGTTCCTCCCAATCCTCCCAACCTTATACCTCCCCTCTCCTCCTCAAGCCATTCGTCCTCCATTTCCACTAAGAAATGCACGGGCCTCTCAGGAATATAAACTGAAGATGGTATAACAGGTTACACCAAGACTAGGTACAAACCCTTATATGCAAGACAAGGCAACCTCCCAAGAGTAGACAAAAATGTCAAAACATTACTCCCAGCCCCACAGGAATACCAACCAAGCTAATTACCACAACATATATGCAGAAGACCTATCTCAAACCTGTGGGGACTCTGTGACTATTGCTTCAGTTTCTGTGAGCTCCTATAAGGAAATCTTTAATTTCATTAGAAACTTGCTTTCCTGGGACAGACTATCCATTCTTTGAAAGCCAATGGCAAAATTTGTTCAACTCCTGACATGTTAATTCTTAACTAGCTTATGTTTCAATATTTGTATTGTAGAATGTGTCCTGAATCATCTTTCTCCACCTGTGAATATAGAAATTATCTAAGCCCAGCCAGAACAATAATTGTGTACATTAAGCCATTTCTTCTATGTATGATTAAAGTCTTTAGCACTAGTGGAGTAAAAGAAAAAAAAACAAACAAGTGGAAAGATGGTTATATATTTGGATAAATAGAAAGTTTTAGGGGAAAAAAACCATGTAATGCAGAGAGGGTGATATAAATATACATAGAGGTCAGTGTTTTTCTTGTCCTTGTCTAAGCTGTAAATCTCTAAGTCGAACACCATTTCACATAGCCGATGAACCAAACTGAAGCACGGTTTGCACTTGTAAGATTTGAGTTTAAGGTTTACCAGAATAAATATTTTCATGAGCATCCATATAAACTTATCTGCTGAATTAAACAAACAAATGCTGATTCATTTCATTGTGACAGAATGCAGATAGTGATTGTGAACTACTCATTAAAATAATTATATCTTAAATTCTACTTCCAAATCCTGTCCCATTGGTTTAATTTTAAGATTGTACTGAAATTAACAGTACTGCTTGACAATTCCCCAGTGCCCTTGAACAATCAATGCTAATGTTTATATTATCAGTGCAGTCCCTGTGCCTTGTGGCTCTCTTTGGCAGAATGTTCCTCTATATGGCATGCAGTTGGCATCAAGCATAGCACATCTACACTGCCAAATTCAATAATCACTGCTGTGTAGATGTTTTATTTAGTTCTAATATTTTATTTTTAGCTATGTGTGTAAACTGTTTATCTTACTCCTGAAGGTAACAGGTGATTGCTACAAGTCTTCAAGTGAATAAGGTGGTCTATGGACCACATTACCATTTTATCAGTACTTTTGATGTTGAAAAGAAGTAGGTTGCAATGGGCTTCAGACTTACTGCCTGGTCTGTGTGTGTGTTTATGCATATGCATACAGATAAATATATTTAAATATATATTATTTTTAAAATAAGTGACTGAATATATTTTTATCTATTCAGTCATTAAAACTAATCATGATCTCAGAAAAATTATTGACACTGATAGTAATCAAACCTTTGTCTGGAACTACCAAGGTAGTTCAGAGGATTAGGCTAATTGTCACCAAGTTGGAAACCTTATCATTACGGTAAATGTAAAAACCCAAAACCACAACATTTGATCTTTGCATTCATGATATAGGACATGTGTCCACAAGTGTGTACATGATATATATACAATACTACTACATAAATTGTTATAATTACATTATTATATATTATTGTTTATACATTAATAGTACTTATTAATTATAAGTAACAAATCATCATTTGAAATGAATTTATTGTACAAATTTGTTTCTCCTGATAATCTAAATTATGTGGTTTTGTGTGTCTTCTATAAAGGAAGAGTTATATTTCATAGAAAAACTTACTAGAAACAGTTGCTAAAATACATCATCAATATATAATTTCCATTTTTGTCTAAAAGAACATAAGGTCTTAGTGTCCTTCAAACTTTTGGAGGGAAATTTTAAGTATCACAGAAATGTTTTTAAGTAAATACTGCCACATGGTACATAAATTTAAAATTCTTGCAAACAAAAGACTCCTAGCCAGTTCATTAGCTTTGTTTATTAATATTATTTTGTTTATATGTTTTTATAAAGAACACAGACAAAAGCATTACTGAATATTAAGTAATTATGTTTGATAACTGACTATGAATTGTGCTAATTTTGTCATTATTGTGATAAAATGCCCAAGTAAAGTTTTAAAGTCAAAGGATTATTTTGACTCATAGTTTCAGTGTATGCGCACAGGTGCTGCTGATTCTGGCTGCAGGAGTCAGGATATCATCGAAGTACTACCAAATAAAGAAGGTGCCCACAGACAGAAAACTAAGAACGCCGTCACAGGAAAAGATCAGGGCAAGATTAGCCAGAATAACTCACAAGCCCAGAGTGACTTGTTTTCTTCAAACCAGCTCTGCACAATTCCACCACCTCAAAATACTATTACAGATTCTGAATCTATTCGTGAATAAATTAATTGATGAAACCAAAACCATCAAGCTCATGAAGCAATTAGTTTGCAAACCCTGTCATGGTTGTCTATATCTTAACATACAGGTACTATGGGAAACATTCCACAGTCAATCCTTAACATGAATTTAAAATCAAAGTCTAATAAAAGAGAATAGGAGAAATATACCAGAGCCTACTGGATTAATTATCTAGGTTTGGAGACTAGATATGGTGTAAGGATTGTACTTGCACATCTTCATCAGTACAAATGGAATGATTTAGTTTTCAAAAACTGGCAGCAAGATATATCATAAGACTTAGCGTAAGTGACTATTTGGCATTAATATTTATCAGTACAAAAGGAAAAAAGAGATTAATGATTGTATAATTGGTATTTATTACCAAAACCAATTGTGTGTGTGTTCAAATCCCAGATGACTTTGGTATCACCTCAGAGATTTTGAATTTTCTTAGGAAAAATGTTTAAGATGCAACTGAGTGGTCACTCATCTTGTTAACAGAGTGTACAAGTCATGAGCTGACAAAAGTACTTAATATCTCTAAAAATCACATTCACACTGTCAACAATAATAGCCTCACATGCTATCATGAATATACAGCGATATTGCATAATATCTCAGAAAATTTTATGATTTAAAAATATCTTTATAAATGTATAATATAATATTTAATGATTTTCTTAACTGTATGATTGCAATAAAAATAGAAATTCCATCTCTTCAAGAATTGCCTAAATAAATTATATACAATTAGCAACTTGAATGATAAGATCAATGTCCACAGAATTTTTGTACCAAGAATAAGTGTGAAAGCTGTCTTACAGTTGACTTTGTCCCAGAATTTCATTTAATTATATTTGGTCTCATTACTCATACCAGAAAGCAAAATCAGCTGCCATGTCCTTACCAGTAATGTGACACTTGAAGATGCTGGATCAGGATGACCCATGTTCTGCAGTTACCTTGGTTTTTTTTTTTCCAGACAGGCAAAGCACACTCTAGTCTGACAGAAAGGAGATCCATTATTAGCCCTCACTATTCTCCGTTAGACACCTTTAAAACTGACAACTAAACTGAAGGAAAATCACGAGGGCAAAAGATCCAGGGAAAATATGCTTTTAGTTTCTGCTGGTGACTAAGTGCTTCTATGACTTGAAAAAATAGAAATTTCTCCAGAATTTATTCTGCAAAGTCTGTATTATAGATTTACATGACAATAGTATATGTCATTGATAAATTCACTTATACTATGCTTCTGGTAAATATATATGTATTTTTCTTTTACAAAACAGAAGTTTCTCTTCCTCCTTTGTGATTTTCTCAAAAGAAAACATCAGTTTGATTACTTTCTCTCAATGGAACTGCAGTAAAAATTGGGTTATATGGTAGATCATGTGGATCATGGCAGCCTTTGACTGGATATAGGTATTGGCCCTTTCTTGTGGTCAGGATGAGATTGTGAGAGTGAACACTTCAGCAGCTTCAGACACTAAAGGTGTGGTTTTTGTCCATCAGTGGAAAAAAGGTAGGGTTGCTTGAAATGGAAGTGGGAGAATTTCTCACCATTCCCTAGAAGATTTCAGCTGAAATTTACTAGATCAAAGACAAGTAATAACATTTCTGTTTCCTGGCCCTACTTCAGGTATAAATGTCGCTTCCTTTCAGTTGACCCTCACGAAAACAATGATGGAAAGTGATGTCACTAACTGCCCATACTCAGGGTTTATAAGAAGCACAAGAAAGTCTCAGTCAGAAGGTGGGTGCCTGTGAACCACCAAGAAGCAGAACTTAAGTTCGTCATAAACCACAGACCATGAAAACTTGTCAAATTCATTATAAAGTACCCTGTCTCTGGAGTGCTCTGACACCCTATCTTTTACAACAGTAATTTGTAGATAGTACTAGACTATCAGTAATTTAATACTGTGATCTGTCCTCTTATGTTGATGGTAACTGCCTGTACTTCTCATGGTCTGACACACATGAAACATATCCCAGAAGAAAACTTCTCTGAATTTTAAATTCAGTCTATTTGTATTATTTGTGCTCAAAATTTAATGCACACAGTGAAAGTAATGACAACGTTCTCATGCAGCTTTGTAGATCTTAGGCTGAAGCAGAAATCCAGCAATGTATTTTGGTATGGCTGTCAATTGCATAACTGTGATTTACGTTATTTAATTTTATTTTTGTGTCTCAGTGTACTGGCCATTCAAAGGAAAATCTAGATGTATCAATTGCGTAGGAGAGCAAGCACATCTGTATATTAGTCACACATTTCTTTATACAACCACTGTTGATCCTGAAGGTAATGAATACCTACAATAACAAGAGCAAATCATCTGGGGCATCAGTTGTAACATCTACTGGGAAGAAAAACTGGAAAAAGCTTCAGAACAAATGCTAATAAAACAGTGGAAACTAAAGATGCATTAACAGAACTGAGAGAAAATGAAAGGCAACACATCTAAGTGGCAATAATATACAAGAGCAAGTAGAAAATACATAAAAGTGAATAGAAGACAAAAATGCAAATATGAAAATGCATTTAGCTGAAAAAAAGAAAGAATATGATTCAAAACACAAATATAGGACAAATGAAAAAGATACAACATACAAGGGCTCTGAATCCCACAGTACTTACACAAATGCAGGCAACAAAGGAAACTTAAGTTATAAAACAAGCAAATGTCTCTAAACTAAAAAGAGACAAATCTATTTTTAAAAGTCACAATTTACTCCATAATATTAACATAAGGTCATGAACAAAACAGAATTATCAGAATTAAACGACTAACCTCCATATATTGATGGGATTGTTTGGGAGTCAGTATTTTAACATAAGAATTTATAGAAATCATGCCTGGTATTATAATTAGTTGTAAATGAAACTTTATTTTTATTTCATTTTTAATGAGTCTTATTCTTACAATTCCAATTGTTCATCGTCGTAATATTAGTACAATCAACACACACACACACACATTACCACCACCAAAACAACCACCACCACCACTACAACTTCTTTTGATTACTTATCATGTCTCTATGCCTAAACACATTCTAACAAAGATCTTAAATGCAATTTATCACAGAAGAAATAAGAAACAAATCCTAAGACAGAAGTGCACTCAGATGCGAGTTTTCAGATATTGTGTAGACATTAAGTATATAAGAAGAAAGCTGAAAGCCTACATGAAGTGATACTGTAAAACATCTATTCAATGTTGCAAATCCTTTACCCTTTCCTCAAATCTTCATTGTGCCCACAAAATCTCTACTGCACAAAATCAATACCAGTATAAAGAATGTGGAAAATCCTACACTCAGAGATCATATTTGCAAACCAAATTTAGCATGCATATCAGAGGGAAACCTTACAAATGTCAAGACTGTGGCAAATCATTTATCACAAGCTCAATCTTCAGACCACAAACAAGATCCATGCAAGAAGCTAAGATGATAGGTCATTAAACTTCTAGTATTCATACAGAATTCCAATATTTACAATGAGAAATGTATTTGTAATAATTTACATAGTGTTGAAATCTTACTCATTATCAGAGAACAACCACAGGAAAACCCTATATTTCATTAGGGATTGCAAATATTTTACCTAAAACCAGCTTATATTCATATTAAATATTTATTTGGAAGAAAAATGCAAAAATATTGTTCACCCAGTATTAATCTGACAACATTAATTAATAATGGTATAGAATTTACGTTCTAACAAACTAAAGCAATAGTATTTTTAAATGTAAGGATTTAATCGAGGATAATATTAATTACTATCCTAATCAAAACCAGTGGCATAGTGTTCTGTATATTTTAATAGGGTAGAATATTGACATTTGTGAGATAAATTTTATGTGAAGATTATTGTTTTGTTAGTCTTTGTGCTTTTTATAGAGTATATATTACAGGTATGTTATAGGTAATTTTAAAACTCAAACTAATCCCTTCTTTGTCAGAGGTATTAATAAATATATTACAACTGTCTTCTATAAAAAATCTATTCAAAATATTAGTTGAAGGTAATGGAAGGCAGAGCCATATATACTACATTGCATAATTATTAAATGTAGAATCATTTAGACATGAACCTAATAATTTTTATCCATTGACCAAATATTTAAAATAGTCTAAACCAATTGATTTGACTTAGCATGATAAATGCAAACTAAACCTCAGGAAATTTAAATTTGAGTCATGAGTTCACAATATATTCATTCCTTTTGTCTATAAAGATTAAACAATTGTAAACTAAAATGCTTACTTACAAAGTTACAAAAAGTTTTACATATTTTCTGCTGTAAATAAAACTACTTTCAAATGATCATTTCCTTTCAACTCTTATGTGGGTACTGGGTATTTTTAGATACAAATTTTATAAGTAATAGTTCTTCTGTGGAAATGTCAGAGAAATGTATTTTCATTACTACAGCATTTGTGTGTTGGACCTTTTGTTTTCCCCAAAGCTATTATACTAAATGGGGGTATTGACGTTACTATCCATGGAGTACAAGTATTATAGCTGCTTAACTTTTAGATATTTTCTATAAATTTCTGCTATATAATGTCACTTCTGGAAACCAGCTGTGCTGTGATATGTCACAATGATGAATCATCACACATGGTAAAAATCTAAAGGACAGTTATATAAAAACCTTTATTAATAAACATAATTTTCACAAGTGCAAAAATGAGCATTTGCGTATGCTCTGAGAATTTGTGTCACATATACTCCAAAGTTTCCAGTATGTGAAAATATTTTAGGATTGTAATGATTTTTGTGTGTTGTGTTTCAATGAAATGAGCTGTCTTAAAATGTACTTAACACTGATTGATACATGAGTGTACATTAGGAACTGACGTCATGGCACAATCTCAGAAATTTACACTTGATTTTCTAATTTGGTTTAAAAATAAAAGGTAGATATATTTCCCTTGTACTTACTGCTAAATAAGTACAATAAATAAACCCAGAAAATATTGAAATAGACAAACAAAGCCCAGCTCCTCCTATGGAAAGAGGAAGCACACTGGTTAGGAACTGTAAGAGTATTGCCAGAGACAAAGCAGCTTAGAGCAGGTCCACAGATAGGTGACCAACAGTTGCCATATCCTGAAATCCTCTTCTGAAAGGCTAGGAGGTAGTATAAGTAGGATAATTGTTCTTGTAGATCACGTGGGAAGTGTGTGATAATTCTAAGAAGGCCTATAACACTAGAAACAACCAGAAACTCGGGGAACAGCTCTGTCCAAACAAGAAGTCAAGTCCTTATTTATAACTCCCCTCCAGGAAACAATAATTCATCTACTTGAAAGATCTGGGTCCAGAAAGCACCTTCAGAGAGGGACACTCATATTTTAGCACCAAGCTATTCATAAACTTGAACAATAAACAAGCAGGCTGGCTGGAGGAAGCTTCTGCTAGCTCCTCATACATCAGAAAAGCCCCTGGGAGAGTCAGCATCTCATGAGAGGAAAGGATAGAGTAAGCTGATTATAATTGTGCCACCATGTCAATGGTAATTAGACTGTTGATATAACCACACCGCACTAGGAAAAGGCCATACTCTGCATGCTAAGCCTCAGAAGAATGAAAAACTCAACAATTCAAGTTAAACCCAGTCTCCTGAAATTGAGTCTTGAGGAACTGAGAAAATTACTCATCACAGCAAATATCAGGATGGCCACAATTGAATAAGAACATAAAGTGGATACCAAAGCTGTAAAAAATCATAAATTAGAATTATGTGAAAAGAATTCCAGTGTGATCATCATTCACTCTATTTAGTCATAAATTGTTTTTTATAACAAATGAAGAGAAAAATTAAAAATTAAAATTATAAAGAAGATTGAAATGATAACTATATAACAAACATTATGTCCTGGGATAGGATTAACATTTGAGTGGTTGTAATAAGAAAAAAAGAGATCAAAGATTAATAGATCAAAATATTTTCCACAATCTGAATTTTTAAAAAAGAAGTTCCCATATGCACACACAGAACATATAGAACAGATAGTAAATGCATAATAATAAACATAAGTTAATTAAGTGAAATTAAAAAAATAACTAAAATTTGTTTTAGGAAAGATTGCTAAGAAAGCTACACAGAGAAACCTTGTCTGGAAAAAAAAAGTTAAGGTGCTAATATTATACCCTTATTTTGTTATTTTGGGAAAGTAAGGTTGCTCTGACAGGTCCCTGAGGGTTTTGATTTGCTTGGTTTTCTTTTGTTTTGTTTTGCTTTGCATTCTTTGTGGCTGCTCATCATTTAATCACTTTAAAGGGGGAATTCTGTGACCACAGATGCTTTTCATAGTGGCTCCTCTCAGTACTAAGAGCAATCACTCTTGCTGATACTGCTACCAGGAACTTCAGAGGGGCAGCTGTGACCACCACTGGGAAATAAAAAATGTCTTCTAAACTTACTTAATTTATACTTACCATTAACCACAAAAGTACACTGTACTTTTCTTGTGCCTAACTTCCAGAAGGAAAGTGGTTGGGAATGGTACCATTTTTTCTGTGGTTTAGTAATAAATCACAGTTTAATTGCCTTTAGTGACTGCTGGGCAGTTTAGAACATTTCCAGTAATGTCTAGATTTACTATGGGACCATGACTTATCATATAAAATGAGCTAACAATAATATAAGGGAAATTGTTTTCTGACACCCTTAAGGAAAAATGTTGAATATCTATTTATAACCTGTTTTTATAATAATTATTTTTAGTGATCCAAGATTCCACCTTTTCTATAACATGTCTACACATTACTGTGAGATTTAAAATAAGACATAGTATCTTCTAAGAAAATGTTTTTATATTTTATTGTTTGAAATCTGTTTTATTTCATGTCTCTTTATTCCAAATTAACAATTATGGTTCTTTCTGTTTGTATTTCTCCCTACCTCTTTTTGCAAAAAAAAAAAAAAAAAAATTGTTGGTCTCAAATTCTATGGAATAAGTAGGGATCTGCTGCCTCTGCCGTGGACTACTTGCTGTCTACCTACCTGATTTGGGGGACTGGAGGAGAGGTGGGGCTGAGTCAATGACAGACTCTGATTGCAGGTGAAAAATGCTGCAGCAAGCTCATCTGAACACTGATGCAAGCTTCTTTAATACCCTTCACCTGTGACCCATTGGGCCTAAAAAAGCATCGCTTCTAAACAGTAGTTCCCGATTAGTTGGCATTGTCTGCACCAGCAATGCTTGGTCTCTCTGGCAAACCTCAGTTAGGTCCTTGAGCAGGAGACACTTTTGGAACTGCGAGGCCCCTGTTGTTTACATAGAGAATGACTCTGCCATTTCTGCTACAGTGATCCTATCTTTAAAATCACTATTCTTCCCTATAAAGAACTGGGTCATTCATCTACTTGGTCACAACATCAGCAGCTTCAGGCTATTTTTTAAGATTTCATAGGAGTAGTTCTCCTAAGAGGCTGTAAACAGTAGTTCCCAGTCAGCATCTGTATCCATCCACTCTGAAGCAGCTGCTACTCTTAGAAGTTAATATTGGGCTTCGAAAATCCACCTTCCTATGGTCAGAGGACAATACAATCTCTCAGATCCTCTTTCCTGCTGTTAAAGGAACATAGATCTCCCTAGAGATTCCTGTTGTTACAGATCAAGTTGGGGTTCCAGAATATTTCCCACTTTCTCTTCTATTAGATTTACTGTATCTGCGTATATGTTGAGATCTTTGATACACTTGTACTTGAGTTTTATTCAGGGTGATAGATATGAATATACTTGCAATCTTCTACATGCAGACATTCAGTTAAACCAATACCATTTGTTGAAGATGCTTTCTCTTTTCCTGCATGGTTTTGGCTCACTTGACAAATACAGGTGTCCATAGGTGTATATGGGTTTATTTCTGGGTCTCTGGTTTGAGTTCATTGATCAACCTGTTAATTTCTATAACAATGCCATGCAAGTTTTATTAGTATTGATCTATAGTACAAGGATGGTGATACATTCTGAGGTTTCTTATTATACAAAATTGTTTTAGCTATCCTGGGATATTGCTTTTTGAATATAAAGTTGAGAATTGTTCTTTCAATGTCTGTAAGGAATTGTGTTGGATCTATAGATTGCTTTTGGTAAGATGACCAGTTTTACAAGGTTAATCCTGCAGATTCATGAGCATGGGAGATGATTCTATCTTCTGATATCTTCTTGAGTTTATTTCTTTAGAAACTTGATGTGCTTGTCTTCTCCTACACTTGCTTGGTTAAAATTACACCAAGATATCTTATATTATTTGCGACTATTGTGAAAGGTGTTGTTTCCCTGATTTCTTTCTCAGCTTGTTTATCATGTGTATAAATTAGGGCTACTATTTTGTTGAGTTAATTTTATACCTAGCCACTTTACTTAAGGTGTTTTTCTGCTGTAGGAGTTCATTGGTAGAGATTTTGTGGTCACTTATGTATACTATCTTATCATTTGTGAATAGCGATACTTTGACTTTTTCCTTTCCCATTTCTATCTCCTTGATTTCTTTTAGTGACATTATTGCTCTAGCCAGGGTTTCAATTACTATATTGAAGAGATAAAGAGAGACTGGGCAGCTTTGCCTTGTCCCTGATTTTAGCTGAATTGCTTTAAGTTTCTCTCCATTTAATTTGATGTCTTTGTTGACTTGCAGTATATTGCCTTTATTGTGTTTAAGTATGTGCCTTGAATTCCTGATCTCTCCAAGACTTTTAACACAAAGGTTTGTTGGATTTTGTCAAAGGCTATTTCTGAGTTTAATGAGATGATCATACGTTTTTTTTCTTTCCATTTGTTTATATGGTAGATTACATTGATGGATTTTCATATACTGAACTACACCTACATCTGAGATGAAGCCTATTTGATCATGGTGGATGATGTTTTTTACGTGTTCTTAAATTCAATTTGTGAGTATTCTATTGAATAGTTTTGCAGCAATGTTCATAAGAAAAATTGGTCTGAATTCTCTTTCTTTAACTGAACAACAATGACTCAGGCACTATGATCAAAAATTAATAAGTGGGATCTCACGAAACTGAAAATCACCTGAAAGGCAAAGGACAATGTCAGTAGTACAAAAAGGAGGCTACAAATTGGGAAAAGATCTTCACCAACCCTATATCCACCAGTAGACTAATATACAAAATATATAAAGAACTCAAGAAGGTAGATGCCAACAAACTAAATAATCTAATTGAAAAATAAAGTACAGAGCTAAATAGACAATTCTTAACAGGAATCTCGAATGGCCTAAAAATACTTAAAGAAATGTTCAATATCATTGGTCTCCAGGAATATGTAAATTAAAATTACCCTGAGATTCCATCTGACAAGCATCAGAATGACTTAAGATGAAAAACTGAAGCAATGGTGCTTGCTGGTAAGGATGTGGAGAAAGTGAATACTCCTCCATTGCTGTTGGGAGTGCAAACATGTACAGCTACTCTAGATATCACTGGAATATTGGGAATAGTTCTAGCTCAAGATCAAGCTATATGACTCATGGGCATATAAACAAAAGATGCATCACCATACCACAAGGACACATTCTCTACCATGTTCATAGCAGCTTTGTTCATAATAGCTAGAAAATGGAAACAACAGAGATGCCCTTCAACCAAAGAATAGATACACAAAAATGTGGTTCATTTATACAATGGAATGCTACCCAGCTATTAGACACAAAAACATCATGAATTTTCCAAGCAAATGGATAGAACTAAAAATTATGTTGAGTGAGATAACCCAGACTCAAGATGACATGTATAGTATATACTCACTAATGAGTGGATATTAGTCAAAAAGTCCAGAATACACATCATACACTGCACACACCTACCTAAAGAAGCTAAATAAGAAGGAATGTCCATGCAAGGATACTTGTATCTCACATAGATGGGGGAATAAAATAGTCATAGGAGGCAGATGGAGGTATGAAACTGTGTGTGGGAGAGGATGAAGAGGGGTATGGGAGGCAGGGTTAGAATCAAGTGTGGAGAGAGACAGGAGAGAAGGCCAGAAGACCAGGGGAATAGATGAAAATCAGTTCTAGCATGGGTGGGCAGATAGATGTGAGGAGCATCTCTAGAATGTGCCAGAGATATGGAATGGGAGAGGTTCCCAGGAGTCTATGGGAGTGACTTTAGCTGAGACTCTTAGCAGTGGAGATATGGAACCTGATGTGGTCATCTCCTGTAGCCAGGCAGGACTCCCCGTACAAGGATAAGAACAATAACCTACCCATAAAACCTTTGACCCAAAATTTGTCTAGTCTACAAAAAATGGTGGGACAAAGATGGAGCAGAGACTGAAGGAATGGCCAATCAATAACTGGCCTAACATGATACCCATCCCAAGAGCAAGCACCAATCCCTAATGCTCTGTTATACTCAAAGAGAGCACTCTAGCATAACTGTCCTCTAAGACACTCCACCCAGCAGCTAACTAAAACATGTAGAGGCACATAGCCAAGGATGTGCTCATGTACTGGATGGAGCTCAGAGAGTTTTATTTGAAGAGTTGGGGAAGGAAGGAGGCCCCTGAGGCGTTAGGAACTACACAGGAAGAGCAGCAGAGTCAACTAACCTGGATCCTTAGGAGCTCTCAGAGACTGAGCTACCAGCCAAATACCATATACAGGGTGGACCTAGGCCCTCCCTCCTATGTAGCAGAGGTGCAGCATTGTTTTTGTACACAGCAGATGTGCAACTCTATCTTCATATGCAGCAGATGTGCACCTATATCTTTATGAGAGAGCTCCCCTCCTTCACTGGAGGTGGGAGTAACACTAAAACTGTTGCCTGTCTGTCCCCTAACTTGGGTGTCTTGTCTGGACTCAGTGGGAGAGGCTCCCCCATGCTCTACAGATATTTGATGTGCCAAGTTGAGGGGATATAGAGGGATGGCCTCTACCCTGTCAGAAGCAAAGTGGGGAGGGAATGGAGGAAGGGATTTGTGAGGGGGTACTGGAAGAAGGAGTGCAGTGATCCAGACATAAAGTTAAGAAATTTCAGTTACTTTACCAAAATTCATTGTCAATTTATTGAGAAATTCTTTTATCAGAATTTTTAAAAATGACAGATTATATAAGGAACATATATGACAACTATATAATAAAAGTAGGTACAATACAGTTTCATAATCTTTAAATTTAAACAGTATTTTGGAAAAAGTAGTTGTCATAAAACAGGTTATTTTCACTGGAAAAATCATGTGACTTCTTTAAAATGTCATGTTACTGAATCATGGTGAGCATTAATTAGAAAGAACTTGAGGATTGATGGCAGAATACTCAAACACAGAGAAGCCATATGTCTCAAATGTAAATGAGAAGAGCCAAAGGACAAGGATATCACATAAAATCTCCAGGCCCTGCTGATTTTAGTGGATGTCTTTGATCAGAACACACGACAAGTTCACTTGGACAAAATAGCAATCTGGTTGCAATAGGTTAAAATACATTTAAGAACTTTAGATTAAACTGGGATGGAAGTCATGTGAGTCAAAACAATGACACCAAGTATTCAAAATACTTGTGAATAATTTTCCTTATTAATGCCTTGCCCGTCCCATCCTCTCATTCTTGTAGATTGTGTGTAAATGCCTAGTATTTACTGACATGTCTGCACATGGTATTTACTATGGACTAAGTTGTATCTGATCCTTCCATTCTTGAGGTGAAGATTCAACATCAAATGCTATAATTATTAGATTCGAAGCCATGAGAAGGATATTTAAAATTAAGTGAGCTCATAGGTTGGGGTTCTGAGTCCATGGGAAGAAAGTGCTTCTAAGCAAACTCATTAGAAAATTCTTTGATTGGAGACACTAAAGGAAACACAGCAAGGTGTTCATGCAGGATTAAGGAAAGAATCTCACCAAGACCCCATCATGCTGAATCCTTGATCTTAGTCAGCAAGCATCAAAACCTAGGAAAGTGTTATTTCTTCAAAAATGTCTGGATGATATTTCTTCAAATCAGCTGGCACGTACTATAAATCAGGAAGTCTGCTAGCCTGTCCAAGGACTCAGCACCACCAGACGCCAGAAATATTGTCACCCACCTTCTCCAGGTATAGCGCATTTAAGTTGTGTATTTTTCTATGTGACACAATCTTTAACAAGTCTACTCTCTCTCTCATCCTCTCTGTCTCTCCTTCTCTCTCTCTCTCTCTCTCTCTCTCTCTCTCTCTCTCTCCCCTTCCCCCGACACTGGACCCCCAAATGCCCTTTTTTCTCCCCTCCCCCAATGAACCTCTTATGTGAGAATATGGGCATTCTCTGAAGTTAATATCTTTGAGGTAGCCTCCTTGAGGTTGGCCCCAACCAGCCCAGGCACCCCTACTGTTAAATCCTAATAGCACCTCTACAACATTTTCTATGTTGTTAGTCATTCACATGCAGACATGAATATTTATGGAAACTTGACCATGGTAGCTGTATCTTCTGATTTAAAAGGTAGATAATTTATATAGTATGCAGTGATTATGACGAGGTCTGAGTTGAAGCTTCTTGAAAGCCCTTGAAGAATCCATTACAAAACATAAGTCTTAGGGAAGGTGATTTATACTTAGCGATCTCCTCAGATGTACTGTAAAATAGGATTTCCATTTACCATCACTGACAAATGGATAACTGGTATTTTCTTCCCTTGAACTAGGGCCATATATTGCTTTTGCTAATATACATGTAATTTTGTGGAAGTAATAAACAAAATACTGAAAAATCCCAGTGAAATTTACATTTTCAAGACACATTTCTATTTTAATATTTTAAATTCCAGTCTGTTGAGCAAATGATAACTAAATGAGAAAGTAGTCAGTTATTATTGATTCTAACAATTTTCTTTTGAAACCAAAGTGTGCCTTGTATTGATTTACATAGTGTTTTCTTTTAAATCTAAACAATATGAGCAATTTACTTTATATCTACCTCAGGTATAGTATCATGTGTATCAAACATTAAAACAATACCAAAATGAATGTGATTCATATTTAAACTTTAACTAAAGAATGTAACATGAAATACATCAATTATAATTGGAAATGTTACTGAGGTGAAAAATTTTTCCTATGTAATGATTTAAATCCACTTTGTTATATAGTCAATACAGTAAATTTTATGAATCATTAAATATAAGTAGTCAATGCATTTCTGTATTTTATTATGTTAATTTTTATCAACTACCAATGCACTTCTGCATTTTATTATGTAAATTTTAACAACTACCACCAAATTAGTATCTTAAAAATAACACAAAGTCTTGACTTCACATTCTCTGTGGATCATCAAGCATTCTGACTCACATTTGGTGATTGAGTCAGTCACCTGGACTCCTAAGGCTGAAAGTCATCAATGTGTCTCTGTCACCAAAATTAAACTGTGTCTTACTGAGGCTCAGATCATTTCTGGCTTCTAATTTAAGATAGACCTTCCAAGTCAGTTCTCCCATGGCCCTGAAAAAAGTTAATTTCTAGGTTCCAACAGGATTCACTTCTTGTAAACAAAAAGGAGCATTTCTAACCTCATTGTTTATGGCATCTGCAAATGAAAGTCTAAGTACTTACTGAGGATTCTTTAAAAACGAATAATCTACTTAATCTGTGTTGCTCATAACAATGTACATCTACCTCATGTGTAGCCTGCCTCTTTATCTGATAATGACAGAAAATTACATTAATTTTTTACAACCTGTTTTTGAACAACTTAAATATTTCCAATTATTCCAGTAATGTGGGACATTATATCTCTTTTTTTTTTTTGATGGGTGCAGAACGTTTATTGATGGTATCTCAGAGAGTAAGGAGGGCTCCCTAGGCCCCTCCTGTTGTTATCGGGGGTCCGGGAAGGAAATTGTGAGGGAGATGCTCAGTGTTGGGGACAGGGACTCCTCAGCAACTGAGGGCCTCTCTCTTGCTCTCAGTGTCCTTGCTGGGGTGGGTGGTCCAGGGTTTCTTACTCCTTGGAGGCCATGTAGGCCATGAGGTCCACGACCCTGTTGCTGTAGCCGTATTCATTGTCATACCAGGAAATGAGCTTTACAAAGTTGTCATTGAGAGCAATACCAGCCCCAGCATCAAAGGTGGAGGAGTGGGAGTTGCTGTTGAAGTCACAGGAGACAACCTGGTCCTCAGTGTAGCCCAGGATGCCCTTCAGTGGGCCCTCAGATGCCTGCTTCACAACCTTCTTGATGTCATCGTACTTGGCAGGTTTCTCCAGGCGGCATGTCAGATCCACAACGGATACATTGGGGGTAGGAACACGGAAGGCCATGCCAGTGAGCTTCCCATTCAGCTCTGGGATGACCTTACCCACAGCCTTGGCAGCACCAGTGGATGCAGGGAAGCCCCACGGCCATCACGCCACAGCTTTCCAGAGGGGCCATCCACAGTCTTCTGAGTGGCAGTGATGGCATGGACTGTGGTCATGAGCCCTTCCACGATGCCAAAGTTGTCATGGATGACCTTGGCCAGGGGGGTTAGGCAGTTGGTGGTGCAGGACGCATTGCTGACAATCTTGAGCGAGTTGTCGTACTTCTCGTGGTTCACACCCATCACAAACATGGGGGCATCAGCAGAAGGGGCAGAGATGATGACCCTTTTGGCCCCACCCTTCAAGTGAGCCCCGGCCTTCTCCATGGTGGTAAAGACGCCAGTGGACTCCACGACATACTCAACACCAGCATCGGCCCATTTGATGTTAGCGGGATCTCGCTCCTGGAAGATGGTGATGGCCTTCCCGTTGATGACAAGCTTCCCATTCTCAGCCTTGACTGTGCCGTTGAACTTGTCATGGGTGGAGTCATACTGGAACATGTAGACCATGTAGTTGAGGTCAATGAAGAGGTCGTTGATGGCAACAATCTCCACTTTGCCACCAGATGGAGAGCAGAAGGCAGCCCTGGTAACCAGGCGCCCAATACGGCCAAATCCGTTCACACCGACCTTCACCATTTTGTCTACGGGATGAGGCTGGCACTGCACAAGAAGATGCGGCGATCTCTGGAACAGGGAGGAGCAGAGAGCGGGACATTATATTTCTAAACTGCTAATAACTTGATAGTGATGCAATAGCAGCTATTGTTCAGTAAGAGTCTAGTCTCAATAAATATATCTACAAAACATACCTGTACCTAATGTTCGAGAACATTGCATATTATAGACAGAAAGATTGTTAAGAGCCCAAGGATAGGGGAATTTGCCATGAGATAATGTCTCTTATTACTGACGTTTTTAAAACAGTGCCCTGACCTGAATGCCCCCTCTCTGATGACCAGTTTTTTTGGTCAGAAGACACCATGAAAGTTTCCAAAGGAAGTAGGCAACCAACCTGCCTATGAAGCTGTGGCTCCTAGGACACACATGAATAACCAGCATGCCACAATAACCCTAAGGATACAGTTGTGACACACATATCTTAGTGGTAACCAACAGCTCTCTAACAGGACTTAAGATCTATTCAACCAGAGGGATACCAGGCCTGATACTGGAACGTAGGTACCTACTCAGTGGTAGAAAAGTTATAGCTATATAGAAAAGTTATTGGAGCAGAATTTACAATCACTAATTTACTAAGCCAGGATAATCCCTAACAGTAATTTGTAAATATTTGTTCTTATACCCACAGATAAGTGTAATCTTCACACCTCCTCAAGGAAACTCCTCTTTGAAATAGATGGGGATTACTACCTAAAACTACAACAAATCAAAACACAGAGTTGTGGAGTCTGGTATCAATGGGTACATCTACAAAACATACCTGTACCTAACGTTCCAGGACATCACAGGTTATAGACAGAAAGATTGTTAAGGAGCCCAATGATAAGGGAATTTGCTGTGTGATAGTTTTTCTTACTAATGGATAATGCTACACCCACATAACCTCATCATCATGACCGCCCATGTGGGTTCTGAGCAAGGATGACAGCAACAGATATAGCAAAGTGAACAGGGAAAGCCCACAATGTCTCAACATTACACAAACACTACAGATTTAGGAAAGCCAGGGACAGGAAATGTGGTCTTCCCCCAGGGAAGAGCACACCAATTGGTTGTCTTGTGCCAAATGGTTAACCCTGAAAACATACATGCAAGTAACATTATATGGGGAGGGTATGGGATGGGGGATTCCGAAGGGGAGACCTGGAAAGTGGGAAACAATTGAAATGTAAATAAAGAAAATATCCAATAAAAAATACAAAAAACCCATTAACATTATATATACTGAACAATTTATTGTTAAGAATATATATCTATATATCCATATGCTTGTAGCAAAATTAGTGAAAAAGAAGCCATGAATTTAAAGGAAAACAGAGGTCAGTGTGTGTGCGTGCGTGCATGTGTGTGTATATTTATTTAAAAATAAAATGTGTTCTAATTAAAAATTTAATGTGTTCTAATATAATTAAAACCTTAAAAAAATTTTAAGTTGTAATAAAATTGAGTTTATATACATATAATAAAGTTCTACAAAGAGAAAAGAGTGTCAGATCTATCTTCTCTAGTAGATGGGTGAGTAGGAAAGCTGGAAACAAGAGATGGAGCAACACAGCACTATCCAAGAAAAACTAGAGGACTTAACTTTGAAGTAATTTATATCCCTACTTACTTAAATAGGAAGAAACTAAAATGATGAATGATGAATATTTTTAGAAAATTACATACTAAATATTTTATTTGCAGTTGGTAAGAATGATTAAATCAGTGAAAAAAGAAATGTTTACAGAAAGAAGGACTAATATGGAATGTGTTTTAGAAATTAAAGTAATTAAACTGAGTAATAGCACATTAGTGATTGTGTTTTGTCATATTTCTGGGATTTACAGCCAGAGTTCCTTCAGTTACAATAGTTGAAAGAAGATTTCTTGAAATATTAGACAAAAGGTGGGAGACATTTTCTACATAGAGATGTTTATAAATGTATAATTTGTATAAACTTCTTAAATTTTATGAACTATTTTGGAAGCAAACAAAGCGGCTATATCTCTTTGACTTAGAGGCCCGCCTGGACTACATAGCAAGTTACAGGACAGAAAGGTCTACACAGAGAGACTCTATCTCAAATTAACTAACTAAATAAATAAATAAAACAAATAAATAATAAAAAATAACCATTCAGTGTTTTAAAGTAAGTGTTTTTACGTTTGAGGAAAAATGCCATTTATAGTTTGTTATTTTACTCTGAAAAACATGTTTTGTTCTATAAGTTTTAATAATTTTATGATAAATTTAGATCAATTATTATTCTGTAGTAGAAGTCACATGTTTAAAGGTATAAGTTAACAAAGCTGTATGGCTTTCTGGACACTATAGTGGGAAAAAAAGTTGTCTATTGGCCTCTGAGTGCCAGCAGCTTTCAGTGACTTCTGGACAATTGACCTGATTCATTGTTTTAATGTTAAAGAGACTGAGGGACAATTCTTCCTCATTGCACATTAAAAAAAAACTATATGATTCTTGCTTTGTACATTATTGATAATTCTTACAGCTAATCTAAGACTAATGTTTGCTTTATACATTTAGATAATTAGAAAATATAATCATATATGCAACAGTATCTTCAATCAGACCTCATGGTATCCAGACAGTAACCTAAGGATGTAGTGTATAGGTTCATCACAACATTACACTACACATTTGATGGTGTAGACAAAAGAAATTAACTTCCTCAGAATTAATTATATTAAATTCTAGTTCAACAACTAAATATAAATGAATGTTAATTTAAATGAACACCTGAAATAATAAACGCCCCAAATGATATGACAGAGATATGAACTGTTTAATTCTCTCTATGGACTATGAAGTAGCTCATGATTCTCCTAGCTTCTGAAAATCAACAGGCCTTCTATGTTTTATGGAATATCATTTGTTCTAGTATTTTCATTTTATTGATTCTCTATGCACATAGAGTTATATACCAACACTTAAATTTTTTCTCAAAGGGTGAATAATAAAGTCATCTTTAGGGTATATTCTAGAGATTTCATGATATTTCAACCATCTTCAGGGATCCTATTTTCAAGTAAGATCATGGCCATCAGACCCAGAAATGTAAATTTTGACCTCTTTTACTAAAATATTATTTAAATATTGACAAATATCAATGCATATGATATCAGGAGTCAGGTAGTAGATACATTTGGACTGTATTGATTATTTGACTATCAGTGGTTTTTAGCTACTTAAAAGACTCTAGGGTATAAAGAGACAGAATATATTCATGAGTTAGTTAGGAGTAGCGATTTCTGTTTATTCTTATTGAGAGCTGTTTTTTATTTGCATTTTTCATACGAGGGGAGTTTAAGAAAGTTGAGCATGTCTCCACATCAGCTGGACAATTTTAGCAGCCCTGTAGTCTACCAGTGCTCTGCAGAGGTGTTCTATGTGGTCAGAAGAACACTCCAGAAAGGTATGTCTCACAAAACATTGGAGATGTTTGGTTATTTATGTTATTTTTCCTTCATTTCTTTTAGTAACTACCATTCAAATATTATGTTTATACTCTAAGTAGGCAATCTGCAGTCTAGATTTGTGAAACTTTCGTCCAGTTTGTTGAGATTGCCTTTGTTCCAAACTATGACTTAAGAACAATGTCATCCCATTTCCGATATGAATGTTTTTCAGAAGAATATTACAATCAAGAGTACTTATTAAGGACTAGTATTGCTATATCTACTCATTTTCTCAAAATCATTAAATTCAACTATAACTAAGTCTATTTGATCTAAGTAAGCCCCAGATCAGAAAATATAATTTTCTGTGTTTCTTAGGGTACTAATGAATCTACCACTTTTTTTTTATCAAGACCAATAAAAACATAGTAATAAGATATAATCAGAATGTGCCATTAGTAAATAGGAATGTCTATCCTATGATAACAACTAGTAATAAATTTTCTTTCAACAGCATTTTAATAAGATGAAAGGTAATCAAGGATTACAATATAGTACAATAGTTTCCAGTTAGACTGATCAACTCTTTCCTGAAAAAAAAAAATGAAGTCCTAGTATATTTACTGGAACTTAAAAATCATTGAAACATAATCACAAATCACATGACCACTTTATAAGAAACAAGCACAATATCCACTCTTCAATACTGTCTTGAATTAGCTTTGGAAATTTGAAGATTTAATTGGACATCATTATTATTTTATTATGACTTAGAATAATTTATCACAGTTCATTACAGTCTTTTTTTTTGTCTTAATGACTTGGTGACCTTAGTATGTTCCTATATCTTTCTATTTATGTTATTGTATACATACATTTATATTATATTTGCGGACACAGAAACAAATAGCAAGAGGAAAACAGTTTATAAGTATTCTTTTTCGCCAGGCAGTGGTGGTGCATACCTTTAATCCCAGCACCTGGGAGGCAGAGGCAGGTGGATTTCTGAGTTCGAGGCCAGTTAGGGCTATACAGAGAAACCCTGTCTCAAAAAAAAAATTCTTTTACATGTTTGTGAGAGCTTATTATCACATTTCTATTTATAAAGATATTTTCCTACAAGTGGCTTTGTGACCTTATAAGACAAAACTATCTCTTCAGAGTGTTCTTGAAGGAATTCTACTTCCACGGGAGTTAGACAAGATAATCTGATTTTGAAGGAAGTCATATTGAAGTAGAGAAGGGAGTTACAGTCTATACTTCTTTTCTATCCCATCCATATCTCTTGCGAATACTCTGTTTCTATCATCTCCCACCATCTACCATACAAATGTAAATAAGATCATTTTTATTGACCATATTTCATTATCATTGCTTAAAACAGTGTGTAAATTAACCTCTGACCTCCTTATAAAGCTGCATGCACTCTGTATTCTGGGTCATATTTATACATTTAGTTTTGTTGTACACAACCACAAGCTTATTTTTATGAGCAACTTAATTTTAGAACTAGAGGAATGACTATCTTTTTCTACTATAACTCTTTTATAAATCACCGAGCAATTATGTTTTCAATGATATGAGATGTTGTTATTGGGCCTAGAAAACACACATCCACTATCATTGCTTATAGAAGTGATAACAATTAGGACTGTACTATTTAAATACAGACTCCAAAAAGTGAGCAGGGTTAATTTAACTAAAAGTTGGTCTCTGAGAGCTCTAAGAGAGGTATAGGGAAGTAAGACACAGATTATAGCCAGATGTGTGTAGGCATGCCAGGATAACTGTGACAAGGATGGACAGTGTGGTGCTTTTAAGTTAAGCAAGTACCATAGGTGACTAGAAGAGGAAAACACTATATATTTGAAAGACCATATGCTGGCTGGTTTTATATCAACTTGACATGAGCTAAAGTGATCAGAGAGGAAGGAGCCTCTGTTGAAAAAAAATGCCTCCATGAGATCCAGCTGTTAGACATTTTCTAATTAGTGAACAATAGTAGAGAGTCCAGCCCATTGGTGGGTGGGGACATCCCTGGACCAATAGTCCTGGGCTCTATAAGAAAGCAAGCTGGGCAAGCCATGAGGAACAAAGCAGTAAGCAGCCCTCTCCATGGCCTCTACATCAGGTCCTGGATCCTTTAGGGTTTTGCCCTGTTTGAGCTTCTGTCCTGACTTTCTTCAATGGTGATCAGTGCTGTGAAAGTATAAGCGAACTATAAGACTAAATGTGCCAGTTTTCAGGTATAGAGAAGAAAAATCAAATAAGAAGTTTATATGAGGAGTGTTAAAAAGAATCACAATCTATTTTTCATTTTTAGTATCCTACTGTAATATGTTATAAAATATGAAAGGTAATATTGATATCCTGTAACACTCATAGGCTACCCCACTGCCTCACCAGAATTCCACTATCTAGGGACTATGAGAAAGCACAGATAAGGGCAGATGGTTTGGAATGCTGAATTCATCAATCACAGAGATATATAGAGAGAGTAGGACTAGAAGAAGCCAATGTAAAGGGGAGAAATAGCAGAGTAAGGCCACAGTGGTGAGACACATTAATACTCAGAGATTATAAATCAGTGGTACTTATGAATTCCTTGTCCTAATAATACATGTCCAATTTATATAAATGTCTTGGTTTTAACAGTGTGCTAACATTTATGTCCAGAAAATAGAGATAGGGAAAGAAACACAGACAATATTCATCTGACTGTCACAGTTTTTGAACAGTGAAGTCATGTTTCAAAGTCCAATTTTTTTAACTAAAATCTAGTTCCCAATAACAAAAAAAAATGAATTGATGAATTCATTTCTTTCAAATAAAACTATCCATCCCATGTGGAGTCACCAAACATCGACACTATCGTGGATGCCAAGAAGTGCATAGTGACAGGAGCCTGATACAGCTGTCTCCTGAGAGGCTCTGCCAGAGTCTGACATATACAGCAGTGGATGGCCACAGTCAACCATTGAACTGATCACAGGGTCCCCAACGGAGGAGCTAGACAGAGGACTGAAGGAGCTGAAGAAGTTTGTGGCCTCCTGGGGAGAGCAACACTACCAACCAACCAGAGCTCCCAGGGTCTAAATAACCAGCCTGGGAACACATATGTAGAGGATGGCACAGGTGGGAAAGGAGGCCCTTGGTGGATTCCCCAGTGTGGGGGAATGTGAGGCGGAGAGGTGGGAGTGGGTGAGTGGCTGGGGGCATTCCCTCATACAAGTAGGAGGAAGGGGTATGAGATAGGGGGTTTCTGGAGGTAAATGGGGAAGGGGGGTAACATCTGAAATGTAAATAAATAAAATATCCGATAAAAGACAAAAAAATTAAAAAACAAAACAAAAAACCACTATCAGGTCTAGTAGACAACTCAGAAGGAAAAGTAACTTGCTGATAAACTTGATGAATTGAGTTTGGATCAAAGGACCCATATTGTAGGAGAGAACAAACACCCATGTGTTTTCTGACATCTACATGTGTGTTGTGGCACAGGTGTCTCTCTTATTTGTAGAGAAGATAAATATATTAGTATCCTTTTTTAAAATTTTATAGTATTTTAGGTATTTAATCCAGTGTAAAATCTACATTTCACAAAACTGGAATCCTCAGACCCTATGTCTCTTGAATACTTGTAACCTAAGGAATTCATTCATTCCTTAGAAAAGTGGAAAAGTGTGCCTTTAAATGTGGGTGACAATATTCCCACAGTCACTATGGCACTAGCTCACTAATTACCACTTCAGCAATCCTCTTAGTCATGTGAACATTTATATGACTTAGACATACATCCTGTGTCTACCTGTTCTGTAAAAGCTACCTCCAAAGCGTTTTTCTCTCCAATATCTCCTACTCATGTACAAGTTCACTTGTAATCAAGAACAATATGTTCCTCCAGCAGTTTAACATCAGTCTTTCCACCATCCCCTATCCCTTCTCCTCTGAGTGGGTTGGGGCCCCATGTGTATTCCCTGACCCTAGCACTTCAAGTCTCTGCAAGGCTAGGCACTTCCTCTCCCACTGAGTTCAGACAAGGCAACCCAACTAGAAGAACATATCCCACATACAGACAACAGCTTTTGGGATAGTCAACTCTCCAGTTGTTCAGGACCCACAGGAAGACCACACAGGATATCTGGTATATATGTGCAGGACGGCCTAGTTTCAATTGACAGGGGTGAGAAGGTGGGGCAAGATAGAGACCCAATTAAGGAATGCACCCAAGAATCAATGGGGGTGACCTTCTCTGTGACTCACAATATTAGGGATATAGAACCTGATAGGGCAAACCCCTGTAGCCAGGCATGAATGCCAGTCAAACAATAGAAGCACCAACCTACTCACAACATTTTCAACCGAAAATTTCTCCTGACTACAAGAAATGCAGGCATAGAGGATGGATGGAGCAAAGACTGCTATTGATTCTACATAGTTTGTCTTTACACAACATCACTATTTATTTTTGTGTAAGAAATGCATATTTCATATCATATTCTAATATTTCACAATTTAAATAAAGCAATACAATTTCCTAAAAACACCCATTCGCCTGTACTCCCATTCATTCCTATACTGTACTCATATAGTTTTTAATACTTACAAGACACCAACCATATTGTCCATTTTCTACTCATGTCAGTGGAATGAGGCCTTTTATTCTATATTCTACAGAAATGCCCTGTAAACTCAAAAGTGTCCTCTACTTTTTTTTTTCTTCACTGATATAATTTTAATGGCACCAGGATATTACAAATAATAATATAGTGCATAGACACTGTTCAATGGAAGGCATTAAATAATACCCAGACATCTGTGACTGTCATTCGCAACTCTGTGGGACTTCCAGTTCTATTTGCCAGTGAGTAGTATTTTGGTTTCATCTGCCATTTGCCAGAATAGATCCACATACATAAATCTACATTCCCCTTTTTTAATTGGATATTTTATTCATTTGCATTTCAAATGTTAGCCCCTTTCCCAGTTTCCTCTCTTCAAACCCCATATCCCATCCCCCCTTACCTTGCTTCAATGAAGGTGCCTCCCCAACCACCCACCCACCCACCCACTCCTGCCTCACATCCCTAGCATTCCCCTACACTGGGGCATTAAGCCTCCATGGGACCTAAGGCCTCCCCTCCCATTGATGCCAGATAAGGCCTCTTCAGCTCCTTCAGTCCTTCCCCTAACTCCTCCATTGGAGTACCTCTGCTCAGTCTGATGGTTGGCTGCAAGCATCCCCATCTGTATTGGTCAGGATCTGGCATAGTCTCTCAGGAGACAGCTATATCAGGCTCCTATCAGCAAGCACTTGGTATCAGCAACAGCGTCTGGGTTTGATGTCTGCATGTGGAATGGATCCCCAGGTGAGTTAGTCTCCCGATTGCCTTTCCTTCAGTCTCTGCTCCACACTTTCTCCCAGTATTTCCTATAGACAGGAGCAATTCTGGGTTAAAATTTTGGAGATGAGTAGGTGTCCCTATCCTTCAACTGGGGGCCATGCCTAACCTCTGAATATGGTCTCTACAGGTTCTCCCTCCTGTTTGTGTGTATTTCAGCTAATATCCCCGTGGGGTCCTGGAAGGCTCTTGCTTTCTTGGAATCTGGGACTTTTTGATTGCTAGCCCCAGTTCCTCATCCCCTATTACTGTGTACCTCTGTTCAACTTCCTGACTTTCCATACATCTCCTCCATTTCCTCCCATACCTGGTCCTTATCCTCTTTTTCCCCTCTCCCTCTTCTCTTGCTCCTACGTCCCTCCTTCCCTCTACTTCCCTTGATTATTTTGTTCTTACCTCTAAGTAGGACTGAAGCATCCACTCTTTGGTCTTCCTTCCTCTTGAGCTTCATGTGGGCTCTGAGTTGTATAGTGAGTATTCCACATTCTTTGCCTAATATCCACTTATCAGTGAGTACATACCATGTGTGTTCTTTTGTGACTGAGTTATCTCATTCAGGATGATATATTCGAGATTCATTCATTTGCCTGTGAATTTCATGAAGGCATTGTTTTTAATAACTGAGTAGTATTCCATTGTGTAAATGTAGCACATTTTCTGTATCCATTCCTCTGTTGAGGGACATCTGGGCTGTTTCCAGCTTCTGCCTATTCTACTTTTAAGGAAAACATATCTAGCCTTCTGGCTGGTCCTTTCTGCTGGGTCAGACTGCTAGTTAGTCTGTTCCCTTGAAGACACCACATCCTGAGGCATTCCAGGAGATCCACTGAACTCAGATCATTTGGTAAGAACCCTCCTGAAGTACCACAGCTGCCCCTGGGAGCCCAAAGGACTCCAATCCATCACTCCTCAAAACTCTCAACCACTGAATTTTAATCCCCTTCTGCCCAGTCCTTTCTGCCAGGGCAGACATCTAGCTAATCTGCTCTCCTGAAGACACCATATCCTGAGGCATCCCAGGAGATCTGCTACACTCAGGGAATCTGATACCATAGCCTGAGGTATACCATGATGTGGAGGTTCTGCCCTAACCTGAATAGCAGTACTTGCTGCATCAACTATTTTTGCTGTCACAGCACTTTTTGGGATTTCTTAGCCCGAGTTGGGAGTTTCACTTTTGGCCTGATAAGAGAGACCTGTGTTGAGAAATAGAAACCTATGCCTTTGGCTGCCAGTATGAGGTGGTTTAGGTCATCAGTCACATCTAGGGGTTAGGCTTATGGATTTTGCCTTTATAAGCCTGCTACCTTGCAATAAAGTTGAGCCTTGATTAGAACTTTGTCTTGGCTCCATTCTTCTCTCGTCTTTGTCCTTTAATTCCCATACCCCCATTCGAGGTACCTACATTGACTAATGGTCATGGGTCAACTGTATCAGGAGAGCCACTGCACTCAGGGCAACTGACAGCACAGCCTGAGGCATCCCAGGAGATCTGCTGCACACAGGGCAACTGAGCAACTGATAACCAGCTTGTTTGTTCCGCTGAAGACACCACAGTTTGAAGGCATCCCAGAAGTTCCTCTGTACACAGGGCAACTGGGTAACTGACACTGTTGGACTCTAAAGATCCAAAACCAGGGGATGCGCTCCCCCAGAGACACTCACGGATGGGACTCCCTGCAATAGCATGAGGCTTATTGATAAATTGATGAATTGATAGTGGCCAGTGCACCAGGTTTCTTCTGCTAGCAGGCAAGAAGAAGAACCCCGAACTGAGGTTAAGGGTAGTTTATATACAGAGTTTACAAAGATAGTTAATTACTTCTTAGACAATATCAAAAAAGATTTCAAACAGCTGTTCAAACTGAGACCCAAAAGTCCTACAACACCACAGTCTAAAGACCTCCCAGGGCCTCTGTGGCATGCAGGACAATTGAGCCCACTGACTGAAAGTCTCCCTAGAGTTCTGCTGCACATAAGGAAAGAGAAACCACATTCTGTAGGCCCCAACCTGGAGAAGAGCTTCATGCACCACAATAGCTTGACTGCTCTTCCGAAGACTCAGTCTGAAGGGCTCCCAGGAGATCAACTGGAGCCAAGGCAAAGATTAGCAGCTTGTTTGCCCTTATGAAGAGCTCCCACCCTCACCCCCACCCCAGTTGGAAGGCTCCACAGGTAGTCTGCTAGAGCCAGGGCCTCAGACCTACCAGGAGACCTGAAAAAACCCAGGGCTAAAAGAGCCAGACTCCAAACAGAGTCACTCAGATCAACAAACACCAGGGATTACCATATGGTAAGAGGCAAGCACAAGACCATAAGAAACAGAAGCCAATATATGTGGGTGGGCATCACCAGAATCCAGTTCTCTCACCACACCAAGCCCTGAATATACCAACACATCTGAAAATCAAGAAGCTGACCTAAAATCCTATCTCATGAAGATAATAGAATCCTTTAAGGAAGATATAAATAAGCCACTGAAAGAATTACAGGAAAACACAGGCAAACAGGTAGAAGCCCTTAAAGAAGAATCAAATAAAATCAAACAGGTGGAGGAATTGAATAAAGCAGTCCAAGACCAAAATTGGAAGTAAAAACAAAAACAAACAAACAAACAAACAAAAACACAAATAGAGGCAAATCTGGAAATGAAAAACCTAGGAAAGAAGTCAGGCATTATAGATGTAATCATCACCAACAGAAAAGAAAAGATAGAAGAGAGAATCTGAGGTTTAGAAGATACCATAGAAGAGATTGGTACAACTGTCAAATAAAATTCAAAACGTTAAAAAAACTCCTAATCCAAAACAGCCAGGAAATTCAGGACACAATGAAAAGACCAAATCTAAGAATAATTGGAATAGAGGAGAGCGAATCTTTCCAGCTCAAAGGACCTCAAAATGTCTTCAACAAAATCAAGAAAACTTCCCCAACCTAAAGATTTGCCCATAGAGGTACATGGAACCAGAAAAGAAAAGATTCTTGTAACATAATAATCAAAACACTAAATGCACAAAACAAAGAAAGAATATTAAAAGCTGCAAGGGAAAGGGGCCAAGTAACATTAAAAAGGTAGACATATCAAAATTACACCAAATTTCTCAACAGAAACATTAAAAGCCAGAAGAGTCTGGTCAGATGTCATGCAGACTCTAAGAGAACACAAATGTCAGCCCAGGCTACTATATCCAGCAAAACTCTCAATCAACATAGATGGAGAAACCAAAATATTCCAGGACAAAACCAAATTCAAACAGTATCTATCTAACAACCCAACACTACAGAGGATCCTAGGAGGAAAACTCAAACACAAGGAAAGTACCTACACCAAAGGAAAGGCAAGATTTTAAGCATCTCACAACAAAGTCAAAAGGAGAGAACCACAAGCACATAAAGCCACCTACAAAACCAAACGTAATAGGAAACAACAGTCATTTGTCTTTAATATCTCTCTATATTAATGGACTCAACTCAGTTCTGAAAAGACATAAGCTAACAGACTGGATACGCAAACAAGATCCAGCATTTTTATTCTTCAAGAAACAAACACACCTCAATAAGTATCTGAGACACTATCTCAGAGTAAAAGGATAGAAAAAGGTCTTCCAAGCAAATGGTCCCAAGAAGCAAGCTGGAGTTGCTACCCTAATATCCAATAAAACAGATTTTCAACCAAAAGGTTGAGGAAAGACACTTCATATTCATCAAAGGGAAAATCCACCAAGAGAAAGTCTCAATTCTGAACATCTATGCCCCAAATGCAAGGGTACCCATAATCATAGAAGAAACTTTACCAAAGCTCCAAACACACATTGAATGCCACATAATAATAGTGGGATACTTCAACACCTCACTGTCACTAATGGACAGGTCATTGAAACAGAAGCTAAACAGAGACACAATGAGACTAATAGAGGTTATGAATCAAGTGGATTAACATGTATCTACAGAGCATTTCACCCTAAAACAAAAGAAGACACCTTCTCAGCACTTTCTCCAAAATAGACCATATAACTGGTCACAAAACAACCCTACACTGATACAAGAAGATTGAAATTATCCCATACATCCTATCAGATCACTAAGGCCTAAGGCCGATCTTCAATAATAGCAAAAACAACAGAAAACCCACATACACATGGAAACTGAACAACACCCTACTCAATAATAACTTGGTCAGGGAAGAAATAAAGTAAAAAATTAAAGACTTCTTGGAATTTAATGAAAATGACACAGCATACCCAAACTTATGGGTCTCAATGAAAATAGTGTTAAGAGAAAAATTCATAGCACTAAGTGCCCTGGTAAAGAAACAAGAGATCCTACATTAGCAAGTTAATAGCACACCTGAGACCTCTAGAACAAAAAGAAGCAAACACACCCAAGAGGAGTAGACAGCAGTAAATTGTCAAACTCAGGGTGAAACCAACCAAATAGAAACAAAGAGAACAATACAAAGAATCAACAAAACCAAAAGCTGATTCTTTGAGAGAATCAACAAGGTATATAAACCCCTATCCAAACTATCTAAAGGGCCCAGAAACAGTATCCAAATTAACAAAATCAGAAATCTAAAGAGAGACATAACAATAGAAATGGAAGAAATTTAAAAAGTCATCAGATCTTACTACAAATCCTATGCTCAATAAAATAGGAAAATCTAGATGAAATGGATTGTTTTCTAGACAGATAACACATACTAAAGTTAAATCTGTTAGATTTTCCCCAAGTATCTTGGAACAGACCAGAGCAGACCAGACAGTTCCACGAGGAGGAGTTTATTTGGGGCAGAGGGAAGAGAGCGAGAGGAGAGGGAGCAGAGAAGTAGAGGAGTAGAGGCTGGCCATGATCATGTGGAGAGAGGGTGAAGGGAAGGGGGGACGGGACAGAGGGGACCTGCAGGCACAGGAGTAAGAGGGCATAAGAGAGAGAGGAGGGGGCATGCAGTCCCTTTTATAGTGGTCAGGCCTACCTGCCTGTTGCCAGGTAACTGTAGGGAGGAGCATACCTGGCTATTGCCATGTGACTATGGAGGTGGAGTTTAGACAGAATACTAACATTCCCCTATTTTGGTTTAATTAAAAAAGAAAAGTTAGAAAGTGGTGACAGCGAAGCAGGAATAGGGTCGTTGTGGTATCTGGGTACTTCCTGCTGGCATTGGGGTCGATGTGTCTTTAGGGGGAACCTAGAAGAATGGGAATGGGGGATGTTTGTCTGGTCCTGATGTCCAGGGTCTATGGAGCCATCTGAGGATAGACCAGAAGGAATAGGTCCAGTAGAAGCAGCTGTGTGTGACAAGAGATTGAGTGTCTGGAGGTTGCTTCTCTGGAGCTGTTCTGGATGTGCCTGAACTTGACAAGATTTGGGGAGTAAGATTATATTTGGGAGAAAGAAAATTTTTTCTAAGATGTACACTTGAAACCCAGAGGGATCCCAACCTTTGTTGTAGGTAGTAAGTGGGAACATTAGGCAGATGTACTTATCTGGATGGCATCTATTTGGTCCATGAGAGGTAGATCTGAGTGGGTTTCCTGTAGCTTATAAGTTTACAAAAGAGATAACAGTATGAGTTAACAACACAAGCAATCTTTATGATGAGCCTTTGTTGGATGGTATAATCGAATGTTTTATTAGAGTTAAGCAAGTTTATAGGAACCCAGATAATTTAGGACAGTGGCATAGTAAGAAAAGGAAATGTGAAGCACTTAAATGATGGCAACTGAGTTTAGGTAATGAGGTAAAAGATAATATCTGTGAAAGCTTAGCTGTCAACGTAGTCAGAAGTCTGAGAAAGAGTAAACAATAATCTACCAGTTATATATTATTTTAAAAAATGAGAGAGTCCACTAGCCAACAGTTCCCGTGGTTTTCCTAGTCTTTTGGGTGATGTCAGTTTGGCTTCCAAGCACAGAAAATGCAGGGCTTTTTTCTGTGGAATGGATACGCCTGACACGAGAAATGACTTACCTTGATTTAGCCAAGTCATATGACTCAGGGAGTCCCATTGTGTTTATTCACATATAATCCAGGCTGTATGTTCTAGGAGTCTGGCATCCAAGTCTTCTGAAACCATCTTGGGAAACTGTTAGAGGCTTTGGGAATTCTGTCAGCCATAAACATAAAAAATACTGTTAGCAGACTTCTGACAAGATTGAGAGCCATAAGGATTGGTTGTAACTGAATAGAATTCAATAGCAGTAGTAAAAATCTATCAAGGCAGGTAAGAAAAGAGAAAAGCACCAGAATAAGAAAGCTGGATCATACGGCTGGGGGAAGAGGTGGGTGGTGGGTGGTAGCTGCAGCAGGGTGGGACTTCATGCTAGCTGCTGGAAGTCGCTGCCCAGTGACTCTGGCAGCTGTAGTGAGTCCAGTATCACCGCCAATCAGCATTCATGTTAGTTGTTTTTTGTGGTGGAAAGCACTGCTAACACTCACTTTACGGTCCCAGGTGGCAGGATGCAAGGGGAAGACCCAGAGCAGAGCTAAAAACCACAGAGGGAAGGGAGCAGACTGGGTGTCCAACCCACTGCTTCAGGCGGACCGACTGCAGAGGACCAGGACCGGTGCCAGAGGAGGCGAAGGGAGCAAGCCCAGTCCCAGACTGCTGCTTTGTTTTCCAGGCAAACAGAGTGGACTGGGTCCAGGCGGCCCCGGATGATGGGGAAGGAGGGGGAAATGCGCCAAAGACTGACCCATGGAAGAGACACGCTGGGAACTACGGTCAGAGCTGGTGCTCTTGAGGCAGAGAGAACAGTCTGTCCAGGCCTGGCCTGGGGTACTCAGTGATGAGAAACAGTTCTAGGCTAGGCTAGTGAGCGTGGAACCTGCATATGTCTGCTAGAGTACAGCAATTCCCCGTTTTGGTTTAATTAAAAAAGAAAGATTAGAAAGAGGTATGGGGGTTGAGCATGTTTCATAGATAAGAGAACCTGGGGTGTGGAGTAGGCAGAACACGTGGAAAGGGGTAAAGTGAATTTCCTTTCAGTTATCAGACTGCTGGCAGTATGTGTCTGTGGATGTGGACAAAGACGATGTGCCCATTGGGTAATAGTGGCTGTTACCAAATTATCATTGAGTGTCCCAAAAGAAAAACTGGTAATGAAAGTCAGGCTCAGGCCAGATAATCAGGTTGTCAGGAGAATATCTGGGGGCCTCTCGGAGCTCCGGGATCCACCAGAAAGTAGCCCACACGGTACCAGAATTTCCAGCAGCTGCGAGAGCTTGTGGGAAGCTGGGAGCTACTTTCGAGGGGAAAAATCACCCATAGGGTCAATGTCCTAAGTTGCAGTTCAGCTAGAGGCCATGTGGACTGGGGTCATGAAAAGACAACACCTTAGTCCAAGAAGCACTGACCAGGCGCTAACTGGGTGTTCAAGGTCCCTCAAGCCGAACAAAAACTCCTTACTGATTAATATGCCAGTTTGTGCATGAGAGCTTGTGCAGTCTGGTATCTGGAAGTGTGGAACGGGGGGGGGGGGTCTACATGCCTGTCTTACTACCCAGCCCATGTGACAGAGTACCACGCAGGTGGCCTCGGCAGCTCAGCTCATGTGGTGGAAGTTTGGCAAGCGCAGGACAGGGGCAGCAGAGCTGAGTGATGGTGAGTAGCAGCAGATGAAGTCCAAGTGGTGCAGCAGTGGTGGCGGTGGCATTGTGTCCGTCCTGCATGGTCAGAGCAGCTGGAGCCGGCGGCTGCACCGGTCTTGAGGTCCTGAAGTCTTCGTATCCCAGTCACGGCACCATTGTTAGATTTTCATTGTTAGATTTTTGAGCGCATAGCTTGGAACAGACCACAGCAGACCAGACAGTTCCACAAGGGGGAGTTTACTCAGGGCAGAGAGAAGAGAGCGAGAGGAGAAAAAGCAGAGAAGTAGAGGAGTAGAGGCCCGCCATGACCATGTAGAGAGAAGGGTAAGGGAAAGGGGGGAGGGGACAGAGGGGACCTGCAGGCGTGGGAGTAAGAGGGCAAGAGAGAGAGGAGGGGGCAGGCAGCCCCTTTTATAGTGGGCAGGCCTACCTGCCTGTTGCCAAGTAACTGTGGGGAGGAGCATACCTGGTTGTTGCCAGGTGACTGTGGAGGTAGAGTTTAGACAGAATACTAACAAAATCAAGAGCAGGTAAACTATCTAAACAGGTACATATTCCATAAGGAAATAGAAGTCATTAAATTGATAAATGGGTCCTCATGAAACTGGAAAGCTTCTGTAAGGCAAAGGACATAGTCAATAAGACAAATTGGCAACCCACAGACTGGAAAAAAATCTTCACTAACCCCACATTCAATAGAGGACTAATATCCAAAATATATAAAGAACTCAAGAAGTTAACCACCACAAAACCAAATAACCCAATCAAAAACCAGGGTATTGAACTAAACAAAGAATTTACAACAGAGGAATCTCAAATGAATGAGAAGCACCTAAAGAAATGTTTAAAGTCCTTAGTGATCAGAGAAGTGCAAATCAAAACCACCCTGAGATTACCTTACACTAACCAGAATGTCTAAGGTCAAAACCTCAGGTGACAGTACATGTTGTCAAGACTGTGGAGAAAGAGGAACATTCCTCCATTGCTGGTTGGATTGCAAACTGGTACAACTACTGTGGGAATCAATCTGGAGGTTCCCCAGAGAATTGGAAATAGATCTACCTAAGGACCCAACAATACCATTCTTGAGAATATACCTAAAAGATGCCATACCAGGCCACAGAGGCACTTGTTCTACTCTATTCATAGCAGCCTTGTTTGTGATAGCCAGAAGCTGAAAACAACCCAGATACTCCAGGACAGAAGAATGGATACAGAAAATGTGGTTCATTTACACAGTGGAGTACTACTCATCTATTAAGAACAAGGGCATTCTGAGTTTTGCAGGCAAATGATTGGAACTAGAAAATATCATCCTTTGTGAGGTAAATCAGACCCTGAAGGATGCATGGTATGTACTCACAAATAAGTGGATATTAGCCACAAAAAACAAAGAGGAAAGAAAGAAAAGAAAAAAAAAGTACAGAATATACATTCCACAGAACTCAAAAAGTTTGACAAGCTGAAGGGCCCAAATGAGGTTGCCTCAATTTCACTTAGGAGGGAGAAAAATGCAGTCACAAGGGGGTAGGGATGTAGGGACCTAGGAGAGAAAGGGGATGGGATGGGGCAGGGGGGAGGGAAACATGATCTGGTATTGGGTAGAAGAAAAGGACTGAAGCCTTGAGGGCCAGCAGAAAGAATGGTAACAATCAACCATGGGAGGTAAGAAGTTGTTGGGACCCTCCAGAATGTACCAGAGTCCTGGAAGGTGAGAGACTCTCAGGACTCAACTAGAAGGATCTCAGATGAAACATTGTATAGTGGGAAGAGGGAACTTATAGAACCAGCCTCCAGCAGAAAGACAGGACGTCAAGTGAGGGATGGGGCTGCCATCTCACTTGAAAAACTCTGACTCACAATTGTTTCTGTCTGAAAGAACTATAGGGATGGAAATGAAGAGAAGTCTGAGGAAAAGAAGGTCAAGCAACAGGCCCAAAGTCGGATTCAGCTCAATGGGAGGTTCTAAGACCTGACACTATTACTGAGGCTATGAAGTACTCACAAAAAGGGAACTATCATGACCGGCCTCTGAAAGATCCAACAAGCAGCTGAAAGAGTCAGATGCAGATATTTGCACCCAACCAATGGACAGAAACTGGTGACCCATGTGGTTGAATTAGGGAAAAGCTGGAAGAAGCTGAGAGGAGGATGACCAACCCTCTAGGAGGACCAGCATTCTCAATTAACCTGGATCCCTGAGCTCTCTCAGACACTGGACCACCAACCAGGCAGCATACACCAGCTGATATAAAGCCCCCAACACATATACAACAGAGGACTGCCAGGTCTGGTTTCAGTCAGAGAAGATACACCTAACCCTCAAGAGACTGGAGGGCCCAGAGAGTTTAGAGAACTGAAGGGATGGGGGTGGGGGATGGGAACATAAAATCTGGAGTGTTAAAAAAAAGATTAAACAAAATTAAAAAAAAAAAGAAAAACATACCTATCATTTGAACCTTTGTCTTAAATTTTGAGCATCATTTACCATGAACTGTTTCTGTTTTTTTCTCTCTCAGAGTACTTCTGCATTTTGTAATGTAAGACTTTTGGGTCTCTCAGATTTGAATTTAAGATTAAAAGAACCCTACTGTCCCAGGACACATCCAGGGAGGGGCACATTCTTTAGTCAGAGGACACTTGCTGGATTAACATTCAGAGGAGGAAGGGAGAGGCTGATTAACATTCTTCAGACCACAGGGGAGGGAACCCACCTGTGGGTGAGGAGGGTCCAGAGCACTTAGACACATTCCAGGAATCAGGAAGCTGAGCCCTTAATGTAATAAATCTTGGCAAATGGAGGAAACTCCTTGTTATAATCTTTGTAATCTAGGGACTGAACCCAAAAATGTCAGACTTTGTGGTTTTCCCTCGTGAACTGTACTGTACCCATAAGTACTGTACCCAGCTCTTTTTCGGGGCTCTCTTGCCTGCATGCAAGAGAGTCCTAGTGCACTAGTTTCATTAAACCATACCTCATGTGATTGCAGTGAGTCCTGTCTGTGTGCCTTTCTGTGGGAGCCTGTCCCCTGGTTTTGGATCTTAGAGTCCAACAGTTACATTTTCAAAAATTTTCTTGTGTCCCTATTTTTTTTTTTTTTGTAACAAGATTGAGCAATCATTTTCCTCGAGAAGCTTAATAACTCAACTTTCCTCAGGAGGTATCCCTTGATTCCATTTTTCCATTAATCATATTAATTCAAAATATTAATAATATTAATATTTTCCATTAATAATATTAACCCAAAATATCTTCATCACTGTGTAAGTGATACTACCTTCATGCCCAAACATCATTTCATTGCTTGGAATAAGAATCCACATATATATCTTCCTCTCTAATTTCAGACTCCTGAATATGATTTCCTTCTTGGTGTCTTATATTACAGTTCTGGTAACCAATTTACTATGTACCAGAAGTTTTAGCTACTATAATCTACCTGTTTCCACTTAAAAAGTCATCCTCATGCTAATCATATTAGCAGATAGCAGTGTCAAAGAGCCAAGATGAATCTCTAGATCACTCTCATTTCCAGACAATAAAGAATTACATCTCAACTGACTGAGTTAACTGTAATTCAGACCGTACCACAGTCATGTTTATGCCCCACCAACCCCATTACCATCAAACAATCCTTGCCACTGTTATCCCTTACCTGTCAGACTACAGTGAATTTTGAAATTGGATTCTTGTATGGGCTCTATGTCAGGGAGTGGGATTTTAATTCAACATTTAAAAAAAGTAGTTGATTATTCCCAAAACAGTTGTGCTACTATTAGACCATAATATCTTACAGGAAGGTTTGTATTGTATTATTGACACTGGGTATATAGAATTCTTTTTAGACATATAAAATATTCTTAAGGCTTTCTTTATAAAGACATGGAGAAACTGAGCCATGAAACAAGTTAAGAATGTGGACAGGCTAGTTACGGGAACTGGCTAGAATGCAAGATAGCCAGGTAGAACCAAGCTGAGAACAGCAGTGACAGGGCAAGGCTGAAGTAACAGGGCAGGACCACATTCTTGAGGGAAGATAAGTGTACAAAGAGTTTTCACCTGACCCTGACTCACATAGGTTGGGTTCCTTTGGAATGTTCCACTATTTTTATGTTATGCCACCTCAACAACCCCTCACCCCCTCCCCATTCCTTGGTTTGTGGTTTTTCCCTTTAAAAACCCCTCTCAAACTGGCTGTCGGGTCAATTCAGCTCCTGCATGGGCATATGAATTGACCGACAGCTAGCTGTCACACCCTAATAAACCTTGCTATTGCTCTGGTACACGGTGTCTCGAGCAGATTACTGGGTGGTCGTGACTTTCTGAGACTTGAGTGAGGGTCTCCCCTCTGGGTAGGTCTTCATAGGTCTAAGGGTTTATAACTGGATGATAGCAAGGATTACCATTCTCTTCCAGTAGCATCTAAATAACTCTTTCCTCACTATGGACATATGAAGCTTCTAGTGAGACACAACCTGTACTTCTCCATGTTAAATGACATAAGTATTGTTGTCTTCAGAAACAGGGCCTTTACATCAGGTTGTGCAGAGAAATCAGTCATCTTGACAATGGGCAATAATGCTGAAATGATCAAGAACCTGAAACTAGATAGGTTGTGCTGCTGTACTAACAGATCAGTAGTATCCCAGATCACAAAAGCAATGACAAAAAAAAGACAACTGCAAAAATAATTCACATAAGCTCTCAATAATTAAAATAAATTTTCATTGAAAATTTAAATTTGGGGAATTGAGTTTTGTTTCCCAAATGGCAAATTAAAAACTACTTCAATAAACAATTTGAGAAAGTTTGGATTCAATATCAATGGGACATGACTTAACATCATGATAACAGTTCTAGAGTTCTAACATCTGATATTGTTTTGAGAAACAGTTGGCCCACTGTCATACAAAAGTTTCACAAGGTACATAAAACATCCTCTCTGCTGAGCCCCTTAACTCTAGCCTTTCCCTAGTATGTAGTCTGGTAGGATTTTTGCATCAGAGCCTGTGGGCCAGAGGGATGTGGCGGCTTCTATGCTTCTCAGAAACACAGGTTTCCCAGGTAGTAACAGCTGATCTCACTGACCAGAGACTTGGGCTTGAATTCACAAGTCTTCCCGAATTCATCTTCCCTAGAAATGAGCATTCTAACTTGTGTGTGTGTGTGTGTGTGTGTGTGTGTGTGTATGTGTATGTGTGTGTGTGTGTGTGTGTGTGTGTGTGTGTGTGTGTGTGTGTGAGAGAGAGAGAGAGAGAGAGAGAGAGAGAGAGAGAGAGAGAGAGAGAAAGTAATATCAGGCAGTGAAGTTGGGAGGGAGAAGAAGGATGAACATTGCTCAGGTTGGAAAGATAGAGGGAGAATGATGGAATCATATAATATTCTAAAAACGAGAAAATAATAACCAGGCAGTGGTGGCACATGCCTTTAATCCCAGCACTTGGGAGGCAGAGGCAGGCGGATTTCTGAGTTCGAGGCCAGCCTGGTCTACAAAGTGAGTTACTGGAGAGCCAGGGCTATACAGAGAAACCCTGTCTTGGAAACAAAACAAAAAATAAAAAAATAAAGATAGCATCTTGTAGTTCAGTGGTAGAGTAGAGACTTAGGTTAGCAAGTGCAATGGCTTGGATCCAACACCCTATGCTCTAAAACAAACAAACAAAGCGTTCAAGAACATATCCTACTGTTACAGTTAATCTGTTAGTGAAGCTGGCTATTTCGTTATAGTTGGTAGGTGCTGGGAGCCTCCCAGCCCAGAGAGGGTAGTGGCAGGGCACAGAGTAGGACTCTGGTGATGGCTTTAAAGTCTGAGGGTCTCAGGGCTTTCTGCCTCTCTGTCCTGTCCTGAAATGCTGATGATAACTTCTAATAAGTCCTAAAAACTTCTTCTGAGCGTAAAAGACTGCATGTTTAGGTGATTAATACCTGTAGCCTAACAGCAGAGGATTAGGCAATGTGGTCTTTGTTCTATCTCAGCAGAAACTGCTGGGCCCTGACTTATGCCTGAAAGTCTGAGGTCGCAGGAAGGAAAAAACACTTAGAGAAGTTATCATAGAGTTTATTGCTAAGTGTAAAAAGTTTCCTATGAAAGCTATTTAAGAGGAAAAGTGGTAAGGCCCTAAGTGGGGAAAAGAAAAAAATTCTAACAAAGAAAAAATTCTAAGTGAAAAAATTCTAAGCAGTGGCAAAGGAAAGGATGAATGGCTCCTAACGACCCTCTACATCTATGACTACTCTACTCTACTACTACCATGAGTACTACGACTACTACTCTCTTTGTCTTTGTCTTCAGTACTTATGCATCTTTCAGAGTACATGGTCACATGTTGTAAAGTTCTTCACAAGTTCACACCAAAATTCAAATCATAAATTGAAATAGAAGCTTACAACAAAGAATGTTTACATGCATATCCATTAGGAGTAATTATCTGACTAAACATCCATCACCTATCTAGCTCCAAAGGTTCACTGAAGGTTTAAAACTATAACTAAGAAATTAGTGAAGTTTTGTGTAGATAAACCCAGGCAATATTTTCTCTTATGTCCTAACACCTATAATAAATCATGAGTTCCCTTTTAGTGACCTTTGGTTAATTGTTTTACAGCCTCTTGGAATGTGCTCTGAGCAGGAGAAAATCTGATTACTATCTAAGGGCAATTCACTGATGACACTCGAGAGACTGGCAGAGTTCTCATTGCAGTTTTGACTGTCTGAAAGGGACCTAATAGCAGTCCTGCTATAAAAAAAAAACTTAATAATCATTGATATAATTTTGGGAATCCTTATAGGATCATCATTAAGACTTAAGAAGTCATCTATTTGTCTATGTAGCATCACTACAAGACAGTACATCTTCATGGATCTGCAGAGATCTGCTCCAAAGGGGTGTACTATTGCTTAGTGATTGTTACATATGTTTAATAATAATAATAATAAAATAATAATAGGAAAAGCATATTAATAGCAGGAATCTTTCCTAAAATAAGTCCCCCACAGCATTGTTAGATGAGGACTCACTTTGTCGCAGATTATAAAATATTCCAAGGCAAGCGTTTCAGGACGATCACCTGCTGATCATAACTTGTCCCATTATGGCTCCTGACAGGTAGGTATTTGCATTTCCTCTTTTGTGAATTGTCTGCCTGTCTCCCTATCCCATTTACATACTGTTTTCTCATTTTTTTGTTGATTTGTGAAAATTGTTTTTATAATCTAGACAATAACACATTTGTTAATTTTTAATATCAAACATGACTTTTTATGGGAGGTAGAGAGAGGGGGTAACCTGGGAGAGAGAAAAGTGGGGGAGGGGAGAAAAAAGGGGGTCAGGATCAGGTACTGGAGGGGACTAGGGAGAGGTACATAGGGTCAAGAAATTGAATAAAAAAAATGTAGCAATGGGGGATGAGGAAATGGGGGTAGCCACTGGAGTGTCCCAGACACCAGGAAAGCAAGAGGCTCCCAGGACCCAAGGGGGATGACTTTAGCTGAAATGCTTAGAAAAGGGGAGAACTTGTAGAGACCACCTCCAGTAGAAAGGTATATGGCCCAGTGACAGATGGGGCTGCCCACTCATCTCAAAGTTTTTAACCCAGAGATGTTCCTGTCCAAATGAAAGACTGGGGCAAAACTGGAGCAGAGACTGAAGGAGGTCCACCTGGGGACCTCCCCACCTGGAGATCCACCCTATCTGCAGACACCAAACTCAGACATTGTTGCTGTTGCCTAGAGGCCCTTACTGACAGGAACCTGGTACTGCTGTTCCCTGGGAGGTTCTGCCTGCACCTGACCAATACAGATGCGGATGTTCACAGCCAATCATCAGACATAGTTCAGTAGACTGGAGGAGTGGAGTGGGATTGAAACCCCATAGGAAGAACAATGTTGGCTGGCTAGACCGCGCATTGCTCCTAGAACTAGACCACCAACCAGCCAAAGAGAGTACAGGGAGGGATCCATGGCTCCAGATACATATGTAGCAGAGGATGGCCTCGCCTAACATCAATGTGAGGGAAGGCCCTTGGTCCTGTGGAGGTGGAAGCAGGAGGGGTGTGGAGGGAGTGGGTGGGTGGCTGAGGAAGCAGTCTCATAGAGACAAAGGGGAGAGGGGAGAGGGTAGATGGAATGGAGGTCACGGGTTGTGGAGAGGTAACCTGGAAGATGGATATCATCTGAGAGGTAAACAAATGGAATGATTAACAACAACAACAACAACAACAACAACAACAAAAACCTAATTTAAAAAAGGATTCTCCTTTTGTTCGTTTTATTGGTGTGGTGATTGAATTATGCTTGGCACTGGGTGTGATACTATCAGGAGGTGTGGCCTTGATGGAGGAGGTGTGTTTCTGTGAAGGCAGAGCTTTGAGGAAATACACACACACACACACACGTGTGTGTGTGTGTGTGTGTGTGTGTGTATGTGTGTTTTCAAGCTCTGCCCAATTTAAGACACTTGCTACTTTCAAACTGGGAAGCAGAGGCAAGTGGATAACTGATCTAGGCAAGCCTAGTCTATAGAAAGTTCAAGGGCAGCCAGGGCTACACAGAAAAACCTCATCTGAGAAAGGATCTTCTTACCTGTCTGAGTCCTAATTCAGAGAAGACTGTGCTCACCAGCTCTTTACCTGAGCCTACTCAGCTACCTCAGGACCAACTTGAAGCTGAAGAAAGAGCAGGATCTCAGAGATCACTGCAGACCTGGCTGGTCTCTTCTTAAATGGACCCTCCCCGATATGAATACAGGAAAGGATGGATTCCCAGCTTGTTAGAAGATATTGGAGATGGTGTTGCTTTCCCAAAAATCCATGTGGCCCAGTATCCTCTGGACATGGGGTGAAAGAAAAAATTGTCGAATGCACTGGCCTTTCAGTTGGATCATGAAGGGAAAATTAAATACAATGCAATTGCTCGACAGGGACCATCCAAAGATAAGGTCATTTACAGCAAATGCGCTGACCTCGTTCCAAAGGAGGTTATGAATGCTGATGACCCAGAGCTGCAAAGGTCAAAGGAAGAGACCGTTAAAGAGATCACAGAAAAGACAATAGCAGCCTTGCACAAGTTACTATCAAGGAAGCTTGGTGTTTCCAGGCCAGTTCCTGCAGCTGGCAACCTGGCCTCTGCTTGGCACATCCAATACACGTCATCTCAGCTAGGAGGAGCATTCAGTTGTGGAGCTAAGCAGAGGGTTATTCGGATGGTAGAAATGCAGAAAGACACAATGGAGCCTCTGAGATTCAGTATTCATAAGAAACTTACTCGGGGGCCACCTTCTTCTCCAGTACCTGTAATGGACTCTTCTAGGAAGAAGACTGTTAAAGAGTGGCAGGAGTGGAAGATCCTTACCTGTATCTCCAACTTGGAAGAATTGGATAAACGGGCCGCTGCTGATGGAGGAGGACTGCAGCCTATACGTATCAATGCAAACTTTCCCAAACTGGCTGAAGCGCTGTACCTTGCTGAGTGGAAGCCTCTTGAAGGTGTGGAAATGCTAGCCCAATTGGAGAAAAAGATGGCTCAAAGAGAAAAGTAGAAACAGGAAGAGAAACTTAGAAAAATGCCCAGAAAGCCAGAGAAAGGAGAGCTGGTATGAAACCCCTGTGGAAAAAGAGGATGGAGAAGCCCAGGAAAGGGATGAAATCCGTCAGAACAGGCAAAAAGAGAGGCAGCACAACCGGAACCTTTCCAAGGCAGCACCTGAGAAGAGGTCAAAACTACAGAAAAATGAGAATCGAGATATCAGTGAAGTCATTGCTCTTGCTGTGCCCAATCCTCGAACTTCCAATGAAGTCTAGTATGACCGAAGGCTCTTCAATCAATCCAAGGGTATGGACAGTGGGTTTACAGGTAAAGAAAATGAAATTTACAATGTTTATAATCAGGCCTGGAGAAGTGGGAAAGATACGACTCAGAGCATCTCTAGGCCCAGTAAAAACCTTGACAAGGACATGGACCGCAATGACCGCAAAACCAGGATAAAGACCAACAGATTTGTTCCTGATAAGACGTTTTCTGGTTCAGACAGTAGGCGAAAAGGCCAAGAGGGATCAGTTCACTTTGAGGAAGATCCTTTTGGTTTGGACAAGTTTTTCCCAGAATCCAAATAGCACCGTAGTTCTAAAAGACCCTCTGAAAGCAGTAGCCCCAAGAAATATGGCTATGAAGGCAAGAAGAGAAACAAGGAGCAAATAGGCCTCTTGAAACTAAAGCTAACATATCCAATAGATGATTGCCTTGTCTAGCCTCCATGAGAGAAGATGTACCTAACTCGCAAGAGGCTTGAGACCTCAGAGAGTGGGGAGGCCTGGCAGGATGTGGTGTGGGGACATGCTCTTGGAACCAAGAGAGAGTTTGAATGGGATGAGGAACTGTTGTGGGGAGGACCTGAAGGGGCATAAAGACTGGACTGTAAAAGACAAGATTAAAGATAATAAAGAGAAAAGAAATAAAACCATGACTTTGCTTTCTTTTTTATGTAATATTCTACTTATTTTAAATTTTATTTTTTACTTTATTATTTTAGAGTCTTGAGTTAGCACAGATTATGTTATAATCCAAAATCCTCCTGCATTTGTTGCCATGATGATAGTACAGGTATATTCCTAAATACTAAGATTGCATTGGATTTTAAAATTTTAAAATGACTCCTCCATCTCCAGTATCTTCTAACAAGCCCATTTTTCCATAAGCATGTGTCCATTAGATTAACATTTTGGTCCCTCTACCATGTTAGTCATGACAAAAATCACTGATGAAAAATAGATGTAGTGGGTTTCCTGTCAACTTGACTATATCTGAAATGAACTACAATCCAGAATTGGAAGGCTCACCTCTGATCCTGATCTTGATGCTAGGATATACAAGTTTCTGACCTGAATTTTGGCATAAAAATCTTGAGGCATAGTGGCTATGAATCTCAGGAGAGTAAGGCAAGGAAATCTCTGAGTTCAAGGTCATCTGGGGCAAATCGAGTCCCAGATTCAGGTGTGGTGGAACACACTTTTAATCTGGGCCACACCTCTGCTGGAGACCTACATAAGGACATTGGAAGAAGGAAGATGTTCTCTTCTTTGACTTCTTTCTTTGTAGGACTGACCAACTGCTAGATCCTTGGACTTCCATTTACAGCTGCTGCTGACCATTGTTGGGGAGTAGGGCTATAGACTGTAAGTCATCTACAAATTCCCTTACTATATAGAGACTACCCATAAGTTCTGTGACTCTACAGAATCCTGACTAATACAAGTACCTTGTTCAACACTTAGTATGGAAGCCGATTCTTGTAGTAGATAAGAATTAACACAAACACCACAGCTGGACAATATGCAGAGAGAGTTTGGAGCATCAGTCCTGAATAGGATGCCTTCAGTAAACAGTGTCCCTCAGGGTTCAGGTTTTTATGCAGAGGAGGAGGTAGGCAGGTTGTAAGGTCCAACAGTAATGAATGGCACCAAGGAAATAGTGTCTTCCTAACACAAAAGACCTAGATACACCCATGAGCTCACAGAGACTGTGACAGCATGCATTTGAGACCAATAAAAATTCAAACAAAACAAAAGTCCCAACAATAAGAAGGGAAAGTGGACACAATATCACACCCCTAACAACAAACATAATTGCACCAGCAAAGGGAAAATTGTTTTTAGTTTTTTCCTGTTAGGAGACCAGGTATATCAACTACACAACAGGGCAGGTGCCATGCCCAAGAATAGTTAGCCAACACAAATAAACTCAATGTGTTTTATTGACTTACATTTTGTTGTTGTTGTTTTTGTTTTGTATTTTTTTGTTTGTTTTTGTTTTTTGTCATGTTGGTCTTTGACTTGCTTGATGATTTTCATTTTGGGTTTTGTGTGTGTGTATATGTGTGTTTTCTTCAGAAAGAGAGAACTAATGTTGAGTGGGCAAGGAAGTGGAGAGGTTCAGAGGGAGTTGAAGGTGGAAAAAAGCATGATCACAAATATTTACTTATAGAAAGAATTAAGTTAAAAACACATTAAAATTGGATATTGTTCTAATTTTAAATGTACCCACATGAATCTGCAGGGCAATGAGAGGAAATACTGTAAAATGTTTTATATATATATTATAATTTCCCTGGATAATATCATCTAGAGTTTCTCATTTCAATGAGGTTACACATCACTCCCGATAGCAAATATGATGTTCTTTTTTCTTGCCATTTCAGCACTGCTAATATAGCTTCAAAATCCTGTCTACACAACAAAATACCATGAAATCTTTAACTACTGACACTATGTATGAGGAAAGTGACCGTAGCACCATGATTTTCAGCAGTTGCTAAATGATGCAAATACCTGCTAAAGTTTTAGAACCCCTGTTCCACCAAAGTACTTGTTTGTTTTCATTTGAAGAAGACAAATGTACTTCACCTTTGAGGACTGTCATGCACATTGCCCAGTTGATTGATAAACAATTCAGAGCTTCTACTGCCTTGTTCAGCAAACTGCTATTCTGTCAGTTACAGGCTAATGATCTGTAGTCTATTAGGTAGTCAGTACTCAATCAAAGACCATTTGACATGGAGGTACCAAGATCTTGTTTCTTGATCCAAGAATTGTTCTAAATGTGTGCTGTAATTTCTGTGACCCATTTCCTCATCGAATTATACAGAAGCAAGTTTTCAGTTAAGATCCCACTTTTCACTGTCTTTCTTTCATTACCTTGTCATGTATCCTTCCCTTCAGCAACGATCTTCATTATTACATTCTGCATTCAGAGAATACCGATTAATCACTGTCTTAGGGTTTTTACTGCTATGATAAAACACCAAAAAAAAAATCAAATTAGGAATGAAAGGGTGTATTTTGCCTACACTTCAGGTAGTAGTCCATCAATGAGAAAAGTCTTTGTGGGGACTTAAGTGAGGCAAACACCTGGAGAAAAGGACTTAAGCAGAAGCCATTAAAGGGGTGCTGCTTACTGAATTATTTCCCATAACTTGCTCATTCTGCTCTATTTTTCACTGTAAGACATCATGAAATGCCCACAATGGGCTGGATCTTCTTAGATCAATAACTAAGAATATGCACTACAAAATTGCCTGAAAACAGACCTTATGGTGGCATTACCTAATGCCAGAGTTCCCTACCTAACTCATATTTGCTGGTATCAAGTTGGAACCTAACTAGCCAGAAAATCAACTTTACACACCAATGTAGCACTATTAAACAATAACTTTTTAGTTTATTCCCAAGATTGCACATTAATATTCCAATATAAACATACTATAATTTTAAAAGTTTTACAGTCTTTAAAGTTCAATATTTTTTAAATGTCAGTTTCTTTATAATATACAATCTCTTTAAAAATTTAAAGCTTTCTAAAACTACAAAGTCTTTCTAAATGTGAGCTCCAGAAAGGAAAGCAAAACTTAATTACTTAAATACTTTATTATTTCAATAAGGAACAGCAAGGACACAGTTACAATCAAATTAAAGCAAACAAATTGCCAAAAGTATAACATTCACTGGCAGACTTGAGAAGATCCTGGGGCTCATAATCCTCTATGGTCCAAATGGATTCTTACAACACATACTATAGGTTAGGCTAGCCCCATGCCATAGCCACTGTCACCCTTACTGGTCATCTATAGTACCTTTATCAATAAACTTTCCAAAGCTCTTTTTAGGGACTCTAACCCTATGACATGGTGCCAAGCCTCTTTCAAAATAACTTATGAGACACCTTAACCTCAGAATCTGTGGTCCTGGTGGGCTGGAGAGTAATAATTAGAAGAGACTATAGTCACTAAAGTTGAACCTTTGCTTAGCTGGGCCAATCAAACTCTTCTAAGAAGTGATGCCTTGGTGTCCACACACAGAAAGTGTATCCAGATGGAACCAAGGCTAGATCTCATGATGCCTGCTGAACTTTGTAATGCAAGAATCTCTCATATTATTTGTTTTGAAGTCTTGAAGGGTTATAGAAAGCTTGGCACACTGAGAGGTCAAGGCAGGCCATTGATGAAAATATTTCTACAGTATCAGTGCCAAGTTTCTATTTTTCTCTGTCACATAAATACCCCACTCCGGGTACTAATTTCTGTTGTAGTTAAAGTTATTACAGGAACAGACAGAAAGTAAACTTGTACAGTACAAAGTCTCTTGCATTTAAACTTGTAGACAGCAGTCTATCACTGAAGTTAGGGCAAAAACTCCAACAGGGCAGGAACCTAGATCAGGAGCTGATGTAGAGGTCATGGAGGAGCACTACATATTGATTTGCCCCCAATGGAGTACTTAGCATTAATTTTATACATATATGGTGTTTTGAATAAGATTGGCTTACATAGCTTCATGTTTGATTATTTGGTCCCCATTTGGTTGAATTGTCTAGGAAGATTTAAGAAGTGTGACATATGGGTGGATTTGTTTTATTGTAGGCAGACACTGAACTTTCAAAAACATAATGCTATATCTACTGTGTTTTCTGTTTCCTATTTCTGGATCAAGCTGTGAATTCTCAGTTCTTCCTGCTGCCATGCTTTAATTCTGTCATGGTTCTGTGTCTCTGACTCATAGAAACTTTAAGTCCAATTAAACACTTTCCTTTATAAACTGCCTTTGCAACAATGATTTGTTGATGCAATAGAAAAGTAACTAATACAAAAACCCAGGACCACCTGCTCTCAGGGAGGTTCCCACCCACATTAGGCTGAACCTTCTCATATCAGTCACTAAATAACAAAATGCACTAAAAATAATCTACAGGCAAATGTTAAGGATGCATTTTCTCAATTGAAATTCTTCCTTTTCAAGGAAGAGTCAAGCTTTTGTAACGTTGACAGAAAACTAGCCAGGGAAACTATATTAGTTAATTTACTTATTTTCTTCTATATGACATGGTTATCTTTTTAGAAATTAGAATGTATCTTTCTGCCTTACTTCATTGTCTATGTTAAAATGTCACTACTACGAAGTTCATATCCTATGTTTTAATTGAAATTAATTTGTCTTTGTCTTAAGGCCTACAGATTATATTATTCTGCTTAGTAGGTTCACAACACTCAACACTATGCATTCATAACACACATTGTTTGAAAATTTGTATCTTCCATGAAAATATTGAGAACTTTGTGTTGTATGGGGTATTGACATCATTCTACTTTCAAAGTGCCATGAAAATGTCCTGATAAGTAAGTATTGTCTAAGAGAGTAAAGCAGTAAATGGTTCCTATTTATTTTTAGACAGCCAGGAAGAGCAGGGCTCAGCTAACATGACAATGAATGAACATTATTAAGCTGGAGTTTTGTGAATTCTCCAGAGGTTCTCATAGATAAGGTCCACTGAGTAAAGACTAGGTTACGTTCACTGGGAAATCATTATAATTCAATTCTGTTATGAATGAGTTTACTGAATAATTAAATTAGTCATACAGTAATACATGAAAATAGCTATTATCTCTCCTATTTCGATATTAGGGCAGGCAGAAGTGTAAAATGATGCAAAGGCTCAGTGCATGGTGGACCATAGTCTAAGGATGAACACAGAATGTTTTTATAAAATAAAATTATGCTGAGATTAATATTAAAAGAAATGCCAACAATGTAGCATGTTTATGAAACTATGAGAAGATGTTAGAATTGGAGACATTTTAGAGCCAAATGCTGTAGAAGATACTTGAACAAAAGTTTCTTAATCAGATAAGAAATTAAAGATATTGAAATAAGAAGTCAAAATATTATGACATATAGATATTGAATGTCCAGCTTATTTCCATAGCTCAATATAATACATGATGCGATACTAGGAAAATGTTAATGAGTCAGACTTTAAAATGGATATATTTTGAACAAGTTAAAATATTTTTGTTTTCTCTAATAATTTGGGGGAAAATCAAGAGGTTTAACTAACAGTTGTAATGATTCCCCTTCCTGAACTGACAAATTCAATTTAATTGAGGAAAGTGGTTGTGGGGCATAGTTTTGACAGGAATTAAAAGAAAATAATTGGTGTCTTGTTTACTTTTCTATTGATGTACTAAAACATCATGACTAAAGAAACTTGTAACAGGAAACATTTAATTGGGTTGACAGTTGAGAATTCAGGACCATCATAATGGAGAACATTCCAGCAAGCAGTCACAGTGTTGGAGCAGTAGCTGAGATCTAACACCTTAAGACACAACTACAGGCAAAGAGACAATGACAACTTATCAAAGAACATGTTAAATTTGTCTTACAGTTTAAGTGGCTTAGAGGCCATGGTAATAGAACAGGCATGGTAGTAGAAATAGCTATGAGCTACATTTCCATTGCCAATTTGGAGACAGAGAGCACACCAAGAGTAGCTCTAGATTTGTTAAATTTCAAAGTCCACCCACAGTGCCACACCTCTTCCAACAAGGCCTCATCACTTAATATTCTCTATACAGTTCCACCAACTGGTGACCATGTTTTCAGACATTGTAGCCTATGGAGATCATTCTCTTTCAAATAACCACATGTTACTTCCTGGACCTTAGGACCACAATATGATGCAAAATGCCCAATTTCAAAAGTTTCTGTAGCCATTCATTCTCAAAACTGTTTAAAAGTCCCAAGTCCAAATTTAGTTTCTAAGACTCAAGGAAATAAATTAGCTACCTGTAAACACCAACAGCAGATTGCACACTCCCAAAATAAAGTTGTACAGAATATGAATTATTATTCCAAAAGGGAGAAGTCAAGACAGATTGAGGGAACAGTGGACTAAACCAAGATGAAAATTTACAAGGGCAAAAGGTCCTAACTGAAAATCCTGTAAATATCTGATGTTAGAGGGCTTAGATATCTTTGCTGCCTACAAAAGGTTTATATCTCTTAGGGTGTTTCATTGGAAGATATCTCATGACACTGGCACCTGTATAATCCTGGGATCTCCAATACAAATCAGGCTTCAACTTTACAGTTTCATACAAGGACTAATTGTCACTTCAAGGTCTTTATGAAGTACTGCCTTGCAACATATTGCCATGAGTGAAGTCTTGTAACTTCAAAAGCAACCCCCAGGGATAGCTCTCCCTCAATAAATCCAGACTTCATAACTTTTCTCAAATAGTTCCACCAATTGGATAGCAAGAACTCAAAGATATGAGTATCTGAGACTCACTCAAACCACTCAATTTCCTCTACGTATTTTAGGTAAATAAATATTTCAGGCCTGACTAAAAATACCCATGACATGTAGAATAAAGAATTCATTAAAATAATTTTAAATTATGTTGATGTAATTAAAAAAATTAGTATTGATGGGAGGACAGTGAATACCACAGATGGTTAAGTAAATACAAGTGTTCTACTCTTGAATAAAAATGTAATATGATGACAATGCTTTAAAAATTGAGAAAATTCAGCCAGTTACTATAATTATACACATTCTGTTATTTGACTACTCTTGTTAAATCCATTCAAGGTAAGTGAAAGTAGAACTTTATCACCAAGTTTCCAAAAATATAATATTATCATTCTACTCTTGAAACCTGACTATCCAATCTTATATTTTGTCTTAAGGTGGTGGTCTTTTAGAAGTAATTATAAAAAGATTCTTTATTGGTATATTTGACAGCATGATGAAAATTTCAATCCTGGATCATTCATTTTCCACACATGTACCTGTCCAGAAATACAGTTATTAAGTATATTTTAATCATCCATCTCCACATTCTCTTTGCTTCTCATTATGGAGGACATGGAAACAGCTGAGAATTACCCCTTTTTCTCATCTAATTTGGTGCCTGCAGTGATAAGAATGTGAGTCTCTGATATATTAATTATGAACAAATTACAAGCAAATGAAAAATTAAAGAGATACTTAACATGATTAACATAAACCTAATTTTCTAATCCTCCAAACCCATTAGTATACTGATTGTAAGTTTATCAAATAGATTTCTAACCTCATTCATGCTGTGAATCATTACTTCTAGAAATACTTGTTTTTATTATTTTCATGTATATGTATGTGATGACATTTGTATGAATGTATACTATGTGTGAGTTTCCATTCAGAACAGAAGAGGGTTCTCTTGAGTCACAGAACTTATGGAATGTCTCTCTATATACTAAGAGAATTTATAGTAATGACTTTCAGTATATAGTTCAACTAACCAAGCAATGTGCAGCTGTGAATTGGAAGTCCAAGAATCTACTAGTTGCTCAGTACCATGAGGCTAGTTGTTTAAGCTGTTCTTCTGTTGACATAGATTTTAACAGACTTGTTAGCAAGTGAGTGTAAGTGGTCAAAGAAGAGTGCATCTTCCTTCTTCCAGTGTCCTTATTTAGGCCTCCAGCAGAAGGTTTGACTCAGATTAAAGAGGTTTATCACTGCAACTGGATTTAAAATTTGCTTTGTCTCAGGTTGACCTTGAACTCAGTAACCTGCTTGCCTCAGTCTCCTGGAATTAAAAGCATCTACTACCTTGCCTGGGTCTCAAGATCTCCATGTCAAGATTAAGGTCAGAAATCTGTCTTTCAGACTTAAGATCTGGATCACAGTTGTGCCCACCAGTTGTGGATTGTAGTTCATTCCAGATATAATAAAGTTCACAACCAGGAATAGCCTTTCCAAAGTTGTTGGATTCTCTGGCACTGGAGTTACAGTTAGGTAGATTTGAATTGTCAAATACAGGTGCAAGCGAAAATACTTGGATCTTCTGGAAGACGAACAAGAACTTTTAACTTCTGATCCATCTATCAAGATCCATGAAGTATATACTTCTAAATTAATTTTCCTGGTTAGTCACATGCCCATCTTTGGTGAAGTTTCTAAATCAGATGTATTTTGTCAACTATCTATTAATGTCAACACCTTCTTCCATCTTGAATTACTACATTGTTCTTATTGATTAGATTTACAAGTCAATAGCAATAATAGCTCTTATAATTTAGACAACAAGATTGCTATGATTAAAAACATTAAACTGCTATATTAAATCATTGAACATGTAAGTAGAAACATGCATACAAGGTTAAATTTTTAAAATTCTGTTTTCTAAACAGGAAACCTCATAAAGTTTATTCACTTTTATATTGTCATTCACAAATTATACTTCCATAAATAGCATAAAAGAAAGAAAATTCAAACAACATGTGTGACCTGTATAAGACCAGGAACTCTTTATTTTAACAAATCATTGGCTTTCACCATTGCGTATATGTAGAAATATTCTTAACAAAGTTTAAACCATGTCATTTGCTGAATGTTCATATGTATAAACAAATAAAATCACTCCTCAAATTATAACATAAAGGAATGAATACCTAAGAATTCCTATAGCACCTTTAGAACATAAACATAGCTTAGTTTATGGAGTAAAGGTCCTTCTAGAGTTGTAGTGACATGACTAATATAAAGCCTTATTTTCTTGACTCCCTCTTGCATCTGCTTAGACACTTCTCAGTTCTTTACATCAACTGCTGTCTTCTAGGCAACATGTTTTGGATTGTCTTTGACACTGACCATGGTCCAGTTGTATTAACTAAAATCATTATTTTTTATACAAACCAAAATGCAACAAAGTAATTTATAAAGATATAAATCAAAATGAATTGTGTTGTGTTTGCATTAACTACTACATTTCGACAAAACAGATGGTATAAAGTTACTTTGACACTTTTCTAAGACTGTTGTAATTTTGGCCTAATATGGTCTTTTGCCTTTAAAAATTGGCCCACCTCTGAGCTTTGTCACTAGTAGTCTTTCTGGGGTGTTAGCACATTCTTGGTTTCAAGTCAAAAATAAAGGATTAATATTCTTTTGTCATCTTAGACATGTGGTGGTTTGTAACTTTCTTATGTGGGTTATTACAGCAGAACAGTCCTAATGTTCGGCTACTTAATTTCTCACATTGCTGAAGGACAGAGTAAGGACACTTTCAATATCCCCAAATGCCAGTGTCAAATTTAAGGAGAGCTTAATGAGACAAAAAGTCTCCGAGAAAATGAACTCTATGTCCTTACTGACAGCTAACTGGGCAATGTTTTAGGTAAACAGTGAAATGGCTAGATTTCCATTCTGCCAGTATTTTGAGTTCTCTGTAGAAAGCTGAGTAATTATGTAATTTCAGATGACTAACTGATTTTGTCTTATTGGAAAAGGATCAGAAAATACAGTGTTTTACAGAAAATATCTGACAGAGGATATCTAGTCAATATAATTATATCATGAGTCTCCATTATTATAAAATAATACTATAAGCTAAGTATGACAGTGCCATTAATATTCTATCAGTAATACAATTTAAGAGATGCACATAGGATCAACTGGGTGTGACATAAGATCTTTTTCTTTCTTTTGTTTGTTTGTTTGTTTGTTTAAGGGTCTAATTATTGATATGTTTCTTATAACACAGAATCTTAATTTATGATTTTGTAAAATTTATAATCAAAATAGATATCATATAAGTCATATAGATTTAAATATTTGAGAAACAGATGATCCCAAATCAATGCACGTGGTAACAGCTCTATTTACACGATACATCCAACCCTAATGACTCCTCATGGTCTCTTGGCTTTTTTCACAGAACACGAACTGGATGCTGATTCCTGTCGTTTCTGTGAATTGGATATGAGGGGTGCACCCCCTCATTGTTGATACTGTCCTTGGTGAGGTCAAGACCAAGTCCATATTCAGAGACTGTTGGCTCAGCAGATGCTGAGTTTGTTCCCACTCCTGGTATTGCAGGGCCCCAGCACTCCTGCTTGAGCCAGGGCCTTGTGATGGTATACTAGCATCTGTAGCTCATATTCACAGTTGGCACAGTATTGTTTGAGCTCGCATTGCAACACTAAGTCACTCTGCAACTCACTAAACATTTGCACCAGCTCCTCTGTAGGGATAGGGCTCAGGACCACACCAAGGTCCAGTAGCATCTACTTCAGCGCCTTGATCTTCTGACCCTCTGGGCTGGGCAACTTCATCTCTTTGCTTTGTGGTGAGACACCTGCTGACTTAAAATCTGGAAACTTGATGCCTGCAGTCTCAGGAACAGCCTGCTTTTCTGCCTCCTTCTTCCGGGGTAGCTTCTTGGGAGACTTGCATTCTGTGCACTGCTGCTCCTCAGTGGTGTCTGCTCCTGTAATCAGCTTCCAATGGTCTTAGCTGCTATTCTCCTGCTCTTTGTTCCATATCTCAGTCTTACTTTTTACTTCTGAATTTATTGGTTATTTTATTTATTTACATTTCAAATGTTATCCACCTTCCCAGTTTCCCCTCCACAGACGCCCTTTCCCTCCCCTCCCCCTACCTCTATGAGGGTGCTCCCCCACCCTTCTACCCACTCACTCCTCAGAGTCCTGACATTCCCCTACCCTGGGTCATCAAGCCTCCACAGGGCCAAAGGGTCTCCCCTCCCATTGATGCCATATGAGGCAATCCTCTGCTACACATCCAGCTGGAGCCATGGGTCCCTCTATATGTACTGTTTGGTTGATGATTTAGTCCTAGGGAGCTTTGGGAGGTCTGGTTGGTTGATATTGTTGTTCTTCCTAGGGACTTGCAATCACCTTCAGCTCTTTCATTCCTTGCTCTAACTCCTCCATTTCAGTCTCTGCATTCAGGTTTGGGTGTGTGCATCCACATCTACATTGGTTAGGCTCTGGCAGAACCTCTCAGGGGACAGCTATACTAGGCTCCTGTCAGCAAGCACTTCTTGGCATCAGCAATAGTGTCTGGGTTTGATATCTGCAGATGAGATGGATCTCTAGGTGCAGCAGTCTCTGGATGGCTTTTTCTTCAGTCTCTGGTTCACTCTGTCTCTGCAGTTCCTTTCGACAGGAGGAATTCTGGATTGATATTTTTGAGGTGGGTGGTTGGTCCTATCTCTCAACCGGGTGCCATGACTATCCACTGGATATGGTCTCTCCAGGTTCTTAGGCAGCTCCTGTAGCCACCTGCTCTGGGGTCTGGTTGTAAAACTGATCCAGATATTCCTTCCACTGTCTCTCATGCCCAGCACCAAAGGTTGGTATTTCAAGATTTGTGTCTGGCACACTCCTCATGTTGGCAAGCTTGGCACAAATGTGGTAGTACCTCTCTTTCAGGTCCTCCACAGAACAGTTCTTGAACTTTTGATAGTCATATCGATCATGAATAAGAAGCACAGATCAAATCGGCAGCTGAGATTAAAGACTTGGACAGTCTCTGCCTTAGTCCATGCATCATGATGAGGGAAGAGTTGGTAATCCTGCTCTGGGGAAACGGACACCTGTACCGTCGTATTGAACCTGGCAAAAGAGTAGTCTTTGCCTTACTACCCTGCTCGTTGCCGGTGGAAAAACATGAAACCATCCTTTCAAGATGAGTTGGTAAATGGCATCTACTTCCAAGGTCAAAACTTCTTGGACACCAATTTAGCCTTCATTGTGCAGTACCCCTCAACAATATGACTGGGCAGTACTGGGGGTACATGCTTTTGTCAGAGTAAAGCAAAGAATAGACTTCCCACCCATGCATCCCTCAGGCACTTTGAAGGTCAGTGCCTCCTAGGACTTCTTGGATTATTATTTATTTATTTATCTATCTATCTATCTATCTATCTATCTATCTATCTATCATCTATCTATTATCTTTCATATAGCGGTCTATCTATTATCTACCTATTATCTACTTATCACCTACTTATTACCTATCTATATCTATCCTCTATTAATCTATCTTCCTATTTATCTATCATCTATCTGCCTATTGCCTATAATTTACCTACCTATTGTGTTTTTTGAGGCATGATATCATCATATAGCCCAGGATGAGCTAAAACTCATTACTATGTTGCTTTAGTCACCTGATTGTGGAGATTATAAGTACATGTCATCACACTTAAAAGGTTGTAATTTTGATTTTGAGCCTATCATTTAATGGCTGAGTCATCTCTTCAGCTCATAAGGTTGTAATTTTAAAAGTACAAAACCCTCTTAATTCAAATGCTTTGATGAAAATACACTAAAGTTCACAAATTATAGATTTGACACTTCACATGTTTCCATAATGAATATCTATTGTATAAAACCATTTAAAAATCACATTTCTACCATTATTAAATAAAACTTGAGAGTACAAACAATATTTTATTAGCTAAAATCCATTATTAGAAAGTGTGAAAAGTTTGTAATGAGTTAAAATGTACTCTTTTGACTTTTTACTCTTACTTTTGTAGAGTGCAATTAAAAACTATTTTATAAGATTTGTAGACTAAAAGCTCTACCAGCTTTATATAATATTGCAATGTAATAGGAGAATGAAACATTCCAGAATGGTTCAAAAGGGGAATTATAAACAATAGAGGTTCTACTTGCTTTATATAATGTAATTTAATAGCAGCACAATAAAACAGAATGGTTCAAAAAGGGAATTATAAACAATAGAGTACCATTTAATTTTTGAAAGAAATATGTAAATTTCTTGTGATGAATTTTGGATCTCCATACAAAATTCATGTAAAAAATCCCTCCAAAGTCTGTTGTAATTCCATTAAATGAGTCTCAAAGGCTCCTGCCTCCTCAAAGGAAAGAATTCAGTTGAGAGACAGACAATTTAATCATAAACATATTTGAAAAGCAAAGCTTACATTTCAAAGACAGAGTAGAGGTCTACATAGAAGGCAGACAGCAATCCAGTGATTTTGCAGTGCAAATTTAATACACATTATTATGAATATTTGAGGTTGATTACATACTCCTGAGAGTGTTTCTTTATTCTTTCCAAATTATCATGAAACCATGATAGTTTGAATAGTTTGTTTCATCATCTTCTAGAACAACCCACAAAAGAATGGCTTCAAATCCTCAGAGAGAGTGATACCACAATGAAGTCCCGAACTTCTGAGGATGCAGAGCATTCCTGAGTGCACACATAGGGAACTGGAAAAGTGCATTTGTTTCTAATGCTGCAGAAACAATCTAACCACAGCTTTAAGAGTGTTTAACCACATGTGGGCATTCTAGCCATCAGGAGACATGGCTATCAAGACAGAGCTGACAGGTTCTCCAGTGATCTCACAGCTATCTACTTACTTGATAGTCTATCCAGACTACTATTAGACAGCAAGTCGAGTGATGATTCTGTAGTTAGGAAAACTTGAGTCAAAGAAACACATTTCATCATACCTCATCAAGTGTTCAGATCTGTGATTTATATTTCAATGTAACTGTTGAGGGAAGTGGATTCTGGTGTAAAGCATGGATTTTGTTGTCAAAGTGACTGTACTGATAGAGAAGCATCAATTGCTGCTAGAAAGACTTGAGCCAATCTTTAAAATTAGGCATAGAATGAACTCATTTTTCAGACAGGTTTTGTCCTATCTCATCTACTGCACTGTTAGAAGAAATAAGCCCCCTTCAGAGCTACATGGCAACAGGATGCAGCAGAATATTTAATCAAAACAATCAGTACCAGGGCATCCTGTGTCAAACATTTCAAAAATGGCCATTTCATCAATACTTTTAAATGGTAAGTATTGATACAGTTTTTCTGTTGAGAGTATTTAGTTGAGTCTTTGTAGCATGTTAGCAGCCTAGAAGAGAGCCAAACCAATAGGTTTATGTTTAGGCTTCAGGCCAGGGATTTTGGGCAATTATTTTTGCTACCTTCTGTGGACTGATAGAGAAGCAAGCCAAGGATACTATGTGCAAGTATCTCAGAATTCACCAGTTCTAATCATAAGGCCAAAGTCCTACTTCCATCTTGTACCAGAAGAAGGGATCAGTGCTGTCTCAGCTTGTAGCGGAAAAAAAAAAACAAATAAATGTTAATTTTAGTCACATCCTTAGCTATTTATGATGAGTGTAACTTTACTATAGAAAGATCTGGTCTCCAGAAATCTCAAAAAATGGTGCTTGCAACAGTGAAAAGTAAAAATGAATTGTATTATTCTACCATGCTAAACAGTTTTAGTAAGTGATGCAAATTCCAGGCTGAGTCTGGTAGAAGAGAGCTGCTCCTTTCCTCAGTGTTAAGCTTAAGTGGACCTAGAAAATAGGACTAGGATCTGAAGCTCATAGAGTTCTTTCATGACTCTGAGATGTTACAGCAGCAGTCATCAGCCACAGTTACATGCATGTAATATAAACCACTTTGGGGACTGGAAGAAAAACTTTATACCTATCTTTGACCTTTCTGTGCAACATTAGCTTTGATAAAATAGTTGTACTCACATGGGTTTGGTACTTCCTAACCCTCTTGTACTCAAAACAGCAGCCAGCAGGTGAAAGTACATGTTCCCCTTTGCTCTTTCATTCTCTCATTTTATATATCAGGAACTTTCTCCCACAGAGACACATAAACTACATACCTTCTGTATATTGTATGAAGCTTCTCTACCTTCCAAGTTCATTATTGCTGAGTTCAGTTTCTGATAGGCAATAGCCACCATTTTCTTAATGCTGCAATTAGCCCTATCTCAATCTCTTCCATAGTCTCCACATCTGTCCTCTGCTTGGAGAAACTGGATGATGTTTATTAGATGTGCCCTTAAAATACACAACAGTCTACCTGGCATAGCTGTCTTCAGGCCACATTCTACCAGTCATTCAAAGAATTATATACTTTTGAGTAAACTAAATCTGTTAAAAAAAATCAGGAGACATGATTCTTCCTTTTAGTCATTCTTAGCTGTATGTGAGCCCTTTATTTTGAAGGGCAGCTATTTGAGGACAATTGAACTTCATAGCAATCACTGTGTATCAATTAATCCATGACTTTGAGTCAAACCATTGTGCCATCAAAGTATATCACTTAATATGAAATTGCATGTTCATTGGCTCTTTTTGTCCAACCAGGATCCACATAGACCAGGGAATTCATGATGCCACTTAAGTAATGTAGTGACCACAGTGCCTAGCCTACACATTCTAGATCTTTCTTGAGAAACTACAATTTTTCACCCATGTATTTACAACACACTGGCAAAAGGACACCCATGGGACCATGTTAGTTTCCCGATTACTGATAGGTCAGTATTCTATTGCACACAAACAAACCTTCATAGTGGTCAGGTACTTCTTGAGATACTTCATTTTGTCAAGAAGTTTGCCTACCACAGATACGATTAGGATTTTCACCATTACTTAATGTATACAGAATATCTGGAATATCTAACCTGTCATTGTTCAGCTTAGTCCTTTTTATGTTACATTCTCTCATTGAGGTAAGCCCTTTGCATGTCTCTCCTGCTTTAGATGCCTCGGGAGACTGTGAGACTGAGTTTCATTTCTCTGTATCTTCTCTTCTTCGTATGTCTCACTACTTTCCTCTGTGTGCACTCACATCACCAGGGCAGAAAGCTTTTACCAGGTATTAATTGAACTGATGCTTTTGTCTCACTCATCTGAGTGTTCGTTATTAGAGCCTTTTAAGCTCTCAGCTTGAGAATGGTAAGAAGTGTTTTCCATGGTTCTGGAAAAAGTCTTTCCTTTGGTCCTAACACCTAAGAAATTTAAGGACATTTTTGTCCTGATTTGTCCACTTCTGGTTAAATATGACATTTCCATTCTCAGCCATTGAACACTTCAAGTCTTAGCATTGGGTCACTTTGTCCATCATGATCCTTATGTAGAGAGTACATCTAGCAATGGCAAGAGGATTGGAACATACCTCGAGGACCTGTGATGGTGAATAGCTATCTCTTCAACTTCTGAGTTCTATCAAAATATCAAGTGACTCTGACTTGCTGACAGAATAGAAGTATCTGAGTCATACAACAAAACAAAAATCTTAATAATGTTGTTAATTGATCACAGTGTCGAGAGAGTCTTTGCTTTGTAAGGTACAAATCAGTGTAACATTCCCTCATAGCCTTGTAGAATGTCTCTGATGCCATAGTCAGTTCACATGGGATATCAGCCCTTATCCTTTGGCTGGGTAATGGATTCTAACTTAGAAATTTGAATTTTACATAAAATTTTCTCATGTCTTTTATCCAATATACTTTCTTTCTCCTACCATGACTGATCTCTTTATAAAACAATTTTTCCACTTTCTATTTCCAGAATAGGGTACTTACCTGGTCAATTTATGTCACACCATTTTGAACTCGCTGAAAGTACTGAAGAAGAAATATTTTGTTCAATTGTCATGTAAGCTATTCCTGCTTCTTCAAAAATAAGAAAAAGTTTTGGTACTAGGGATGCAATAAGCTAGACTCATATAAAATCTTAATTATTATTTAAGATTCCATGTGTATATTTAGCATCCCTCTTTTATTATCTATTGCTAAGTTCCAGTTAATACAGAAGATAACATTTAAACTGATGTTAATTATTACAACATATTTTGAGCAAGAAATATTAAATAAAATACCTCTGATTTTTCAATATATAATACTCATAAACATTTTGTTCCAGGACTTAGGTTGAATTCAATGTTTTATGAAATTTATCAGTTTATTTTAATGACTTATCAAAATTACTTAACTGAAAAAATATAAAAGCTAATAAATAGGCACTAGAATGATGATGTTTCATCAGTTAAATGCAATAGTTGCTCTTTCAGAGGATTGGGGTACAACTATTAGTATCTACATAGCAGCTAGCAAATGTCTATAACTCAAGTTCTAGCAGCTCTTATGGCCACTTTTAGCATTTGCAGGTATTGGCACACACATGATACACATATTACAGACAGGAAAACATCTATACATATAAAATCAATGATAAATAAGTAAGTAGCTTATATCATGGAAGTCATCAAAACATTTAAAGATACCAGGTCCTCTTAGACACTGCAGAACAATATTTTGTTCCTTCATTTGGTTCTGAAATGTGGCTATCATCTGAGATTTGAAAGTCCTGATAGTAAAACATGACTTATCCACTTCTCTGAGTGCCTTTTTTCCTTGACGGAGTGTCCTGGCTCTACTCTGAGGATGCTGTTTTCTGGAGTACCATGTGATGATTGTTTTCTTGAAACATCAATCTGTCCAGGTCAAGAGAAGATGGAGAAATTTCCTAGCTTCTCATAAAAACTTTCAGAACATTCGCTGACCATCCAAAGTAATAATATTATCATCACTTGTGCTATTATTAGGGCAGTTTCTTGTATTTTTGCTACCATTTATTTACTCTCTAATCATTTACATTTCTGGACAACTTTACCCATATTATTTTCTCAAAGATTCCCAACTTCAATATGATGGGTTTTGTTTTATCTTATTATATTATATTTTGTTACATTTTCTTGCTTAAAAATTAGGAAAAATAAAGCCTGAACAACCAACCAACCAACCAACCAACCAACCAACAAACAAAAGCAAACAAAGAAGCAAAAACAAAGAAGCAGAGGAATTGGATGGACAGGTGGGTAGGTGGAAGAGTGTTGAGAAAGTGGAAGCCATGATCAGAAAATATTGTATAAGAATTTTATTTTCAATTATAGAAAAGAATTAGTTTCTACCCATTTCAATTTGCGCAAAGATCTTCACTATATACTGGGCTTCTCAATTCTGTGTACCAACAATCTTGATCTCTCTTTTACATTCTATTATTATAGAAATTATTGTTCTTTTAAGCTTCATACTATCTGTGATTGATCAGCAACTCTCTCTTTGCAGCTAGTTTTACCTAGAAACCAGTTACTATCAAACCAGCTATTTCCCATACCCAGAAGTAAATCATTGGATTGTGTAATTTCCTCAATCTTGTATTGTCCTTTAGGGTGGAGAATCTAGCTTCAATATCAAACCAAAGTTTATGCTACTTTTTTGGATTTATTTCATTTTCTTCACCTAGAAAAAAACTAATTATACTTTAAAATTCCATGGTTAATTGCAATAATATATAGCTGAAGAAAATCACAAACACAATATGGGTGTTTTACTTTAGAAGCTCATAGTTATGTATGCATGCAACATTATTAATGAGACCTATAAATTACACTACAACTTTTATGCTTATTTATTGTCTATCTATTGAAATTACCTCTCTTTACTTAAAACACTACAGTTCATCCTCCAGCTCACTGTGACACAAGAGCCTGAATGGCTCCATGTCTGTTTATCCAGCTTTGTGTGTGTGTGTGTGTGTGTGTATGTGTGTGTGTGTGTGTGTGTGTGTGTGTGTTTGTACCTGTAGCTATATGTATATGATGTATATGTGCATGAATATATGTATATGTGTATTTGTGTATTTATATAGTAGTTTTACCAAGTGAGTCCTTTGAAGCAACGATAATGGCATTTTTTTCTCACCATTTTAATTCAGAGAAGAAGCAAAGTCCCTGTCACAGACTCTGTTATGCAATATCTGATGGGAACATCTGATTCTACTCAAACCATAGTCTTGCCTACTGTCCACCCAGAATATATATGTGGTTACAAGTATGCTCACATAATATACTTGGGGTTCCAAAACCAGCCTTGAGTATTGGTCTTATTTTCACCATGTTTGAGTAAAGGCATCTTTGTAGTTTGCTGCTGGATAGACACACTAGGTAGCCTCTGCTGATTCTCCTATCTCTACTGCTCATCTCTGCGAAGGATGACTGGAATTATATGGACACAAGGAAATGCCTGACTTTTACTTGAGTTCTCAATGTTTGAACCCAGTTATTCATACATATGTAAGAAATGCTTTAACCAGTAAGCAATCTCTCAAGGTAACATTTTATATTTTAAGGTGGATACACTGGTGGTCTCCTTTACGTGGAAGGCCTAATCCTTGACATTCTATTTCCTTCAAATATTTAATCAATTATTTTTCTGGTTTTCTGCAAATCTGGGTAAGACAATGGCAGATTCCCTGCAGTTTTTTGTGTTTCTTAGTCTCCTCTACTTTCTTCTTTATCCTTTGCCTTGAAGTACACATTTTGAACCATCAAGCAAGATTACATTTATTCAGTCAGTATACTTTAGTTGATTTTTGTCTCTTTTGGAATATTAGTTTAAATTATAGAAATTCTTGTTCATTCATTTTCCTAATAAATCCCAAGGTTTGTATCATTTAGGCATTGCAAAATGATACAATATATTTCACAGTTTTAGAATAAATATAACCCTTTGCATTGAAACTAACAATAAAATTTCACATGTAAAGTGCTTCAATTTGAACCTTTTGCATCCACGAATAATGATATTTCTCATCACAGCAAAGACCTTAGACTATTTCTTATGGCCATTATATTTTATCTTCTCTAGAAGGACCAACTGTATTTATCAACTTCAAATCTTGATCAGACTTTTGCAAATTATTAAGAAAGAATTTGAACCTCTGGTACAAGTAAAGCCTTACCTTTTTATTTATGACTTGCTATAGATTGATTTATAAGTGTTGGAATTATGAAGGTGTAAAATTCATATATATTTACCAGAAACATACTTTGAATATTGATCTTTGTCCAGGTTAGGAATGTGTGGCCTCAAGCTCAAACTGAGGGCATCCTAAGTTGGCCATGTGCCCACACAGCCATTTTATTACATTATACACCATAGAACGCTTTATGGATACTGCTTCGTGGATTTGTGGTTCCTGGATATGCTTTCACATCTATCATATCTGCAAAATGCTTACCTACAACTCCAATAGCCACACAACCTTCTCCTTTAAGTTAAATATGGTATTCAGTATATTAAGTAAAATATTCAAGTTTGCTATGATATTGGTTTTGTCTAAGATTAGTTTTACCAACTATCGATGAAATGATCTGAACAGATCAAAGGTAGACTAGGCTATGATGTGAGGTGATAGAATACATATATCAACTGCACTTTTTAATTATGATATTTTTAACCCTAATAGCACGGAAATGCAAGTGTATCCTCAATTGAGAAGTACCTGGAAATACATAAACCAGGATTCTTCATTAACACATAGCTTCACCGAGCTGCTTTGTGTATTTTGATTTACTCATGTAAAACTAGTTGGTCAGAATTATTTACAGTCTGAGAACTTTGTCCAATTATAATATCTTATGTATTTATAAATAATATTCAATAAATCTCATCCCATGGAGTATTAAGGCAGATATAAGAAATTGTGTCAGAATTGTAGGATTGTGCTCTTCATATCTGAAAAATTTGCTATATAATCCAGTCAAAAACCCATTTGAAAGCTATTGAATTATACTGCGATGAAAATTTTTCAAGGAGATACAGAATACTAATTTGTGTGGATATACTACTATTATTGCTCAAGGAAACAGTCTTCATGTTAGCTATAAAATTTTGGTAGCGGAAGCGGTCCTCATTCAGAGAAATCCACTCACCCTGTTTTCCACCACAGTAGTTGTGTGTGCCCAGTGGGCACAGGAAATAATGTTGATTATAACAACATAATAAAGTAAAATTACATCGTCTTCCAGGCATTATCCACAGTAAGTGAACATTCTGTTCTTATTAGTGCTTTATATCTTGATAAAAGATTTGTCTCAATAAGCCTGTAGCACTAACTGACTAGAATTGATTATATATATCACAGTTTAAATGGCTTTCATCTGACCCATTTTAAATTCATTGCTTTATAATTTCTTTATGATACATTGTAAGTAGGAGAATGCAGAGGAGTACCTTCTATTATAATCTGATTTTTAAACAGCAAAGCATATTTTCTATGTTGAATTGCTTCTCTATAATAATGGATATTATTTTTTAAATATTGCATTGAGATAAATTAAATTTATTTTCTGACTTGTATAAATAATTTATGTTCTTTTCACAGGAGTAATAATGACTAACAAAAGACATAATTGCCAGAAGAGACAACAAGGTAATGATGTTTTTTAAGAGCATTGCCTTTTAAAATTGCCTTCATAGAATTTTGAGAATATTTGTTTAATATATCTGCTGAGTATCATCTCATGCCTAGATTCAATGACATGAATGTTTCTAATTTTATTCCAAGTACTGCACATGCCCTTTATTGTTTTGGTATTATGTCCTTTGATTTCTGTTGTATCATAGGAGAAGAGGTCTCACAGTTACATTCATAGCATGAAATTTGCATAATGGGTCTCAACTAATCTACAATTCCCTCTGTATTTTGGTAAGAATTGGTCGATTCCTTGTTTTCTTTCTCAACCCATTTTATCATTTGTATAAAGGAGGTCCTCTAATTTTTTTTTGTAAGTAGATTTTTGGTTCACTTATGTATACTATCATATCATTTGCAAAGAAATATACTTTTACTTTTTCTTTTCCAAATTGTATCCACTTGATCTCCTTTAGTTGTCATATTGCACTGGATAGAAATGCAAGTATATATTGAAGAGATACGGAGAAAGTAGACAGCCTTCCCTTGTCCCTGATTTTAGTAGAATTGCTTTAAATTTCTCTCCATTAAATTTGATTTTGGCTGTTGGCTTGCCTTTACTGTGTTTAAGTGTGTGCTTTTATCCCTGATGTTTCCAATTGTTTTAACATGAAAGGGTATTGGATTTTTCTCAAAGTCTTTATCAGCATCTAATGACGTGATCATGTGCTTTGTTTTGTTTCTTTCAATTTGTTTATATGGTGGATGACATTGATGGATTTTCATATATTGAACCACTGCTACATCCCTGGATCAAGCTTACTTGATCATGGTAGATAATGTTTATTTTATTTTATTGCTTTGTGTGTGTGTGTGTGTTCTTGGAATTGGTTTGTGAGTATTTTATTGAATGTTTTTGTATCAATGCTCATAAGGAAGATTGGTCTAAAATTCTATTTTCTTTTGTTTAGTCCTTGTATGTTTTAGGCGTCAGAGTGACTGTGCCATCGTAGAATGAATTTGGTGGTACTCCTTCTGTTTCTATTTTGTATAATAGTTTAAAGAGTATTGTTATCAATTCTTTTTTAAAAGTCTGATAGAATTCTGTGCTAAAATCATCTGGCCCTGAGCATTTTTGGGGAGAATGGGATGGGAGATTTGTAATGACTGTTTCTATTCTCTTAAGGGTCAAGGGACTATTTAAATAGTTTACCTGATCGTCATATAATTTTGGTAAATTACATATTTCTAGAAAATAATTCATTTCATTTATATTTTCCAGTTTTGTGGATTACCACCCTTTGAAGTAAGACATAATGATTTTTTTTTAATTTCTTCAGCATCTGTTGTTATGTCTCCCTTTTCATTTCTGATTTTGTTAAATTAGATATTGTATCTGTAAGTGTTTCTGCTCTGATAGAATAGTATCCTGGGACTCAGAAGCCCAGGCATCATACAGTTTCAGAAAGAAAGTATTTCAGTGGAAGGGCAACTTGAGACATGGGAGCTCAGAAACCATATAGCTCTTTTTAGTTTGGCTAAGGGTTTGTTTTGTTGATTATTTTTGTAATTGATTGATTTCAGCCCTCACTTTGGTTATTTCTTGCTGTCTACTCCTCTTGGGTGTTTGCTTCTTTTTGCTCTAGAGTTTTCAGGTGTGCTATTAAGTTACTAGTATGAAATTAGCACTCCACCTCCTGGACCACAATCCTCTTTTCCTCCCTGGAGGCCTGCTGCCATTAAGAAATACCAGCTATACCTGCAGTGCCAGAAGCCTGCTACCATCAGGAACTACCAGGACAGCCAATACCAGAGACAACTATATGGCTAGTTGTCAGTCCAAGAACACAATCAACAAAAGTCAGGACATTATACACCCATCAGAACACAGTTTTCCTTCTATGGCAATCCCTGAATAGTCTAACACAGCTGAAGAGCAGGATAATCACGTCAAATCATATCTTAGGAAGATGATGAAGGCCTTTAAAGAGGAAACAAATAAATCCCTTAAAAAATACAGGGAAATACAATCAAGCACACAGAGACCTTTCAAGAGGAAACAAATAAATAAGAAATACAGGAGAATACAATAGAACAGGTGAAAGAAGTCAATAAAACTGTTCAAGACTTGAAAAAGGAATTATCATATCTTGGTGTAAAGAACCAGGCAATATGCACGGTATAGAGTTGACTTTATTGTATTAGTTTTTATGTATGTGTGTGTGCATGTGTACTGTGAATATGTGCAAGCAGGGGCTATGTATATGTGTGTATATTCTGTGAGTATAAGTGACAGCAGACACCAGAAGGCGACATTGAACGTCTTGGAACTAAAGACTCAGAAGGGCTGTAATCCACTCAATACGGGTCCTTTGAACCAAATCCAGGTCTTCAAGGTGATGTAAATGGTAGTCTTAACTGCTGAGTCACCTCTCTAGAACCTTGTGTGGAGTTTTGAGTACATGATTGCATAGTCACCTGTCCACCAAATATGAATATTATTTTAGGTGGAGCCAAAACCATTGCTGATATTTTTTAGAGACATGACAAATCCACATGCTTTTGGGGTCCCTACCCAAAAAGCAATTGTTAACTTCCCTGAATTCTTAACCTAATCTTTCCTGTAGTGAATAAAACCATTTCTTAAAATGCCATAAATTCTTTGTTAAATTTTTGTTAGATTTATTCATTTTTCTGTGTATGAGAGTTTTGCCTACTTACACGTATGTATGTTTATGTGCACCTTGTTAATGCATGAAGTCTCTGGAAGTCAGAAGACGGCTTCAGGTGCCTGTACCTGAGTGTGGAAACTATGTGGGTGTTGGGAACTGAATCATCTGCAAGAGCGATATATACTGTTTACCACTGAACCATGGCTGCAGCCTTCTGAGAACTGCTTCCATTACTGGCTCATTTGAAATATTTGGTTTTTGCTATTACTTTAAATTAAATAATTGAAAAGATACATGAGATGATTCAGAAGGTGAAGACACTTGCTACTGAGTGTGATGCCTTTAGTTTGAATTTTAGAACCTGAATGATGAGAAGACACAGCAGAAAGTTGTCCTTCAACCCTCCCACACATACCATTGCCCACTCCACACGTGTGTATAAATATGTAAATTTATAAACATGTATATATGTTCCATAATATTAAACTTTGTAAAATATATTTTAAAATATCCTAAATATAACTTTTTATTTATTGACATTTTGTACAATAACTCAAGATTTTCATGATAAACTTTAAAAATATTTTAGAAGTCTAATTGTATCAATTCATAGGAAAAGTACCCTTATATAAACCACAATCAATAATGAGATATTTGGTTAGTGCCTGAAAATCAGCACAATATAACTTGCATAATTTTGTTGTACTTTAAGCACATTCTGCATACAATCCTGACATTAATTTGCTGGAAACTTTAAATCTTTTTATTTTTTCCTTTATTTTATTTTTGCTTTTGGTAATATATTAATATTTGTGACAAAATGGATGGAAATAAAAGAGAGTGTATATATGAATTAAGCCAAGCTTCAGGTACAAGTATTTTTTCAAGGCCGTTTTGACCTTCAGAATTGTGTGATTCTAATTAAAGTGTATCATTGTATGAATTTTTATGTGTGATTTCTTACAAATTTTATGAAGCCATGAAGCTTCCTGTTCTTTGCTTATTTGAATTTTATAGGAATAAAAAACCTGTAACCAACCAATTCTTTTAAGCACATACAGCAAAGATTAGTGATAAAGCTACTGAACTAAATCCTCTCCTTGCCCCCCCTCTGTTTTATGTATAGAGCATATGTGTTGTGAGCATGCATGTGTGTGCATGGAGGTATGTTCCAGTGCACCATGTGTATAGAAGCCAGAGGAGAAAGCCTAGTGTTTTCCTGTGTCTTTCTTTCTTACTCCGTTAACATAAGATATTTCACTGACCCTAAGCTACACTGGTGTCTGTGAGCCCCAGTGTCCCTCCGTTCTCTGCCTCCTGCTCTGCTGGGCTACAAGATTACATAGCCATACCTAGGTTTCATGTAGCTTTGGAGATTTAGACTCAGGTCTCCATGATTGTGCTACAGCACTGATACCCACTAGGCCATCCCTCCATCCCTAAACTACATGTTTTTATGAAACCTTATATTGAAGAATATTTATTTCCATACTTAATGTTTTAACTGTTCTATACTATCTGCTTTTTTAAAACAAAAATTACTATGTATTATAATAATATTATAATTATAGTATTATAATAACAAGAATACATTCTTGTCATTATATGACTTTAATCCCCCCACCTCCCAGAATCTCAATATACATTCCTGTCAACTCCTACTTTATTTAACCCCAGTGTGTGCTTCTGGCAAACATAATTTATACTTTTTAGACTTCCAGAACTAAAGTTACTTGTAATGATACTACAAGTATATATTAGGTCAATTCTTTATTAGTACTTGAGGTTTGCACTTAAAACTATGTATCACAAATAATCACAAGGATTGTGTCCTGTGTTATTTTAATGCTAAATATATTTCCAAAGATTCCCAACTATTTAAAGGAAGTGGTTCCATATTTTCAGACGTACATAAGTCCTGGTTTTAAAACTAAAAGATTAAAAGATTATCAATCCATAATGAGTGCATACCACAAATTTACTAGCTCCAGGCTTACACCATCTCAGGAAGCCCACATAATATCTTTTGAAATATGTGGTCTAGGAATGTTCTAAAATTATATGCTATGCATTTTTGCAAGTGGAAAGCTTTTCATAGTAGTAACATATGTTGCACACATATACAAGGTCATCATCAAGAGGTTGGAAGAAGTAATCCAACAATTTCCATGAACCTAACATGTGAAAAATCCACACCTTTTAAGGAATATCAATTTACTATGACAAATATAAGTCAGTGATTTAAACTTTAAATTTGATGCCAAATTGTTGAGGGAGAGATTTAAAACAGTGGCTCCCAATCTTGCTTGTTCTTAATTAGCTGTTATGTTCCCTACTAAGCTAGGCCTGAGGTCACAAGCAGCTGTGTGTTCTCACTACTGCAAGAGTTTCTAGATACATGTCATGGCAGGAACAAAGGAGCTGATAGCAGCTGTACATAACAGTGCCTTGTAGTGCTTAAGGGAGTCTATGTAAGACTCCATAGTATCTTTATAGAACATTGGAATAAAGTTATTTATGCTCTACGCATACATACCTTTCCTTGAGAAACTCCTGGAGTCTTTGAATGTCTTCAAATGAAGATAAAGTAACCATATATCACTAGGAACCCATGTCACCTGGACCACTGACCTTGTACTGTGTGTGATGTGCCTCATCACATGGAGTACACACATCCCATCTATGAGAGAAGGAAAACTTGCAGAGATATTCATATGAGAAACTGATTCTAATTGACAGTGTGAGATATTTGGGCCACCATATTCCACAGGTCTATCCTCCTGAGATGTCACTAACACTCGTTACTTAAGAATAACACAAGCTAAATTTACAGTTCTTTAAGAAAAAACATCTCCATGAGGTGAAAATACTCAAGTGTTTTGATGGAAGTGAGATCTACATTTTGGGTTACGTTGGAAGTTAGAATAGAAAAATACTAGTTAGATAAGTGGATAGTGACCATTCATTTATAAAGTTTCCCTATGATATATCTTTCTGCACTCATATTCCAGTGCAAATTAATTATTTCCTTATTTTTCTTCTCTTAAGCTAAATATATAGGTTGGCTGCGTATATCTATGATGAGTACTCATAATGATAAATTATGGATTCTCTCTTAAATATCAATTTTTATAATAAAAGATTTTAAATGGCATTTTTGACACTAAACTATTTGAAGTTTAGATGAGTACAGATTTGGCATCTAAAAGTCATGTTTGACAATGCACTGAAATATTTAAGAGGATAAGTCTTAGGTGCCAGTGTGTGTAATCTGGCTTCTGTCCAAAACAACATCCACAATGCCTGCCACTATTTTTAGAATGATTAATGGTGAGTAAATGCACTACTCATGTATAATTTATTCATTTATCATTCTATGGAAAGCTCACATGTAATACTCAAGGAGAAAAACAAGAAATAAAAGAGAACTGAACATTATTTGGACTTCATATTTTAGAGCTTAAAAGGTTAAGATACTTACATATCACAATTGTATTCTAAATGTATACTACATAAGTAAAAAAGATACCACATTGCTGAAGAAAGTAAATTTTTTCTCACTACAATATGTTTGCCTCTTCTATTATATAAGCTCTGAAACCTTGGTATAGCACACAGAGATAGGCATAAGATACATATTTAGCACAAAAAGACACCAATGACTCTCAAATATTATTCTAATTTTTTATGTGTTCCACATCAACCCTGTAAAAATGTGATGATGATCTCTCTCCTCTTCCTCATCTTCTGCTTTCCGACTCCACAATCTCATAGCTAGAAGTATTGCAACCTTGGGCAGTATTTTTCATATGGACATTACTGTATGGAACCATTTACAGAACCCAACATAGCCTACCATCAACCTCCACCTCTGGCTAAGGAGCTATGGGCAGTTATTTGCTGGTGGTATAGGGAGTGTCAGCTTCCTTCATTTATATGGCCTATGGTAGGTTGCCCTTGCTCTGGTGGATAGTTCAATACATTAATGTATGTACAAAAAGCAATTATTTCACTCAGAGTGTTATTTTTATTTAAAGAAGATATAAAGTTGGAATTTGGTGAAAGATAGGAACTTGGCAGTAATTGATGGTAGTAGTGAAATGAATATGATCTAAATCCTACTAGTCATCATTGTACTCATGTATTAAATTGCCAAAAAATAAATAAGCCATTTTAAAGATGACCATAAGCAAAGTCAAGATGTAGAAAATAGAATAAAAAATTATACTTTATGTTTTTAAGGGACATGGAATTAAGCTTTTGCTTAGTCATAAATTGTACAGTTTCAATTTAGCATTTTTCCATTTCTCATAGTTTAAGCATGAGACATCATTTCTGTGTTAAATGTAGATCAGCAAACCTCACTTACATCTGACATTCTGTGTGTTATTTGTTAAAGAGAGATGTCTGAAACATCATGAACTACCAGAAGACCAGTAATGCACAGGAAGTTTAAATTTGGATATTATCATTATTTGAGGTCAGAGCCACAAACAACTTATGTTTTGTGAGTTGTAGTGAAAGTTATTGAATGTGTGTGTGTGTGTGTCTATTTTAAATTTGATTCCCTATGATTTGAATCTCTTTTGCTAAAGATAAATATGATAATGTTAGAAATAACCAACATACAGAAATCAAAATAACAATGAAAATTGATAGAGGAACAATTAGAGGCAATAGCACTAGAGTTGCCATAGCTCACTGTAAGGGAAAGGCTGCCTTACTAACGGGTGATTGTACTGGCTGGTTTTGTGTATCAGCTGGACACGACCTGAAGTTTTCACAGAGAAACAAGCCTCTCCTGAGGAAATGCCTCCATGAGATCTAGCTGTAAGGCATTTTCTCAATTACTGATCAAGGGGAAGGGCACAGCCCATTGTGGGTGGTGCCATCCCTGGGCTGGTAGTCCTAAGTTCTATAAGAAAACAAGCTGAGCAAGCCAGAGGATGCAATCCAGTAAGCAGCACTCCTCCATGGCCTCTTCATCAGCTCCTGCCTCTAAGTTCCTACCCTGTGTGAGTTCCTGTCCTGATTTCTTTTGGTGCTGAACAGCATTGTGGAAGTATAAGCTGAATAAACCCTTTCCTCCCCAATTTGCTTCCTGGTGATGATGTTTTGTAGAGGAAGACAAGTCCTGACTAGAACAGTGCTCAAGTATCATCTTCACTGACAATCTTCCCTGTCTTTATCACTTGGGAGAAGTTGTCCCACAGCCACTCCAAATTAGTTTAAACACATTAGTAATAACCCCAGGGTACCCAAAATGCATCAGTGTCATATTAAGATACTTTCCCTTGGAATAATCATACCAAGAACAATCCAAGGTTCAGTTCTTGTCTGGGCACCAGTGTGTGGTCTGAGATATAAGCAACTTGTTTTAGATCTTCTGTCTCTACATTGCCTGTACTCAATCATGTGCCTCATACATCTAAATCCCCTTATGCAATAGTATCGAAGGATATGAGAACAGGATGAGGAGTATGATCAGGCCCTGTTTCTTATGTTTTCTAATAAATTCTCTTTCTGCTTCCTTACATCTAGACATTGTGTTTGTGTGTGTGTGTGTGTGTGTGTGTGTGTGTGTGAGAGAGAGAGAGAGAGAGAGAGAGAGAGAGAGAGAGAGAGAGAGAGAGA